>NW_019525069.1:11374-19403 GCF_002814215.2 Seriola lalandi dorsalis | reverse complement strand
CCTCCTCTCCCCAGCCCCTCTCTGTCTTTAACCCTTTACTGCTGCAGGAGCCGGCTCCTGATTTTTGCTAAATTATTTGTGACGATACGTACCTTTCTTCTTCTCTGACGACAAACGTGTGTGTCCTCCTCTTCTCCTCATGGTGCTGTACGAAGTTGCCTGTTTTTTCTTTTTTTTTTCTTTTTTTTTTCTTTACAGCTTATCCCTGTTTTTCCTCTCATTGTCTCTGGGGTATTTGTTGCTTGAGTGCAAAGAAGCCGGTGGCAAGTACAGCAGGAGCCCATTAGCAATGACTCCATCTGTGATTGGTTTTGCCTGCGAAACAGAGAGAGCAGCCATGAATAATTGATGTGTATTGTGCAGTCAGTCACTGGACACGCAGGGAGAGAGGAGAGGAAAACAGAGAGAAGCTGCTGCCCTCAGACACCGAGGGAAACAAGGGGGAAGAGGGAGGGTGGGGGGGAGAGGAAGAATGTTAGAGAGGAGAGAGGAAGGTGGGAGGGATAGAGAGACACAGAGAAAGAGCTTTAAAATAGCTGCTGGCTTCAGTAGTGCAGAGATTAAGGCTGCCCTGTATCGCCTTTGTTCTGCTGTTGCAGATTCATGCTCAAAAGTGTTTCTAGACACATGAGTCCCCCTTTTTTTTCTGTGAAGTGAAGAGTGAGCAATAAGCAGGGACATTGCTGGAGTTAGTCTGGTTGAAATGCGGGTGGCATTCTAGACATGGAGGGGGTTACGGAGGGGGAGTCTGTGTCACTGTGAATAGGACAGAGCGGCGAAGCTGTGAGCTGTCAAAAGGAGGAGACAACAGTTAAAGAGGGTTGAGTTTGCAGGGGGTGTATTCAGTGACAAGAGGGAAGGTGGATCTGCTGCTGCTGCTACTGCTGCTGAGAGGAACTTCATATTATTTCACCCCTGGGGGGGCTTGGTGGGTGCAGGCAGGCACCCTGCCACGTCTTAAACTAACGGAATGGGGTTTGACAGTATGACGAGTGCCTCGCAGCGCCCTCCGTGATAGAGTTGCAACAGCTGACTGCTGCATTTGACCCACTTACAGCTCACACAGAAGGGGTCAAAACGGCCTTGATTATCTCTCTGAGTCGAGCTGACCTACTTGAGGCGGCGTTTTCCGCGAGACTCTTGGCAGTTTATCACACCCCACTCCCCTTGGTGCCACACAGCACAACCAGCCAGACTCTCTGCAGAGACACGCACAGATTTTCCCCAATGTAGGAATTCACTGGTTTGAGTGATTCAATGTTTCTCATGGTCGCGTCGTATTCTGAGTTTTTTTTTTTTTTTTTTGAACCGGAGCAACAGGTTTATTTTCAGACATTTTACTGCACTGAGATGCTAACAAGCATCTGTTTTGTTCATGCTGAAAACTACTATCAGAAATCTTATCAAATACAATCTGTCTGTGCTTAAAATGTGGCTCTGAAAGCTTTGTAGCTTCCAAACGTCCATAGAAACCTCTCAAGCCCGTCCTGCAGCACAACCCACGTCTCAATCGTCGATCCATATGTTAATGTCACTTCACAGCTAAATAAACTACATCCGACGCACTCTTTCATCTAAAATCTCCACTCGTACCCAAACACCCATTGGTAGATCGCACTGACCAGAGCAACAGAGCAATGATGGAGAAGTGCACAACATGACATTTTGATAAGTTGCAAACTTTTCAGAGCCACTTTTGAAACAACAGATGAATTTTGGGTGGCATATTCCTTTAATGAATGAGTTTCTGTTGAGACAGAAAGTCAGCTGGTGTACTTATTTCCTCTCCTGACCTCACTTGAGAATCATATTCTGGCGAGTTGGCTTCCTTATTATTCGCTTTGCTTCCGGTCCACTGAGAAGGGTTTTGTTTAGCTGCACAGTTAAGTCCCGGTTTGGGCGATTATGATTGTTTTTTCTTCTTCCTAAAATGTGTCTGAGGGACTGTTCCCAACATGCTAAGACAAGAGAGGTTTTGCATCAGGCGGTGTTGGTAAAGAGATGTCTGGCTTCCTGTACAGTAGTCCACAGTTCCAACTATTCATTACTGTTGTTTTGTCATCTTCACTGAATCTCTTGTTCTCCGTTTTGGAGATGGTTTTTTCTTTAACCACCAAGCTGTGAAATTGCACTGACCTTTTTCTTTGAACTTTCTCCATAAAGTCCCAAATCAGAAAAACAGCATTCGCCAATGCAGGGGCAGCTGATGCCGTTTGTGTACTTGCAAAACATGCGGGCTCTTTTCATGTGACTTTAATGAAAGAATATCCAGCTATTTTTTTTTTTGATCATCCAATCAAATCCAAAATAGGATTTTGATCACATTTGATACTGGATCCTGCAAAGATCAGGTTTTAAATTGTGATTGTAATTAAGGACAGTCTGGGTCAGCACCAGTGAACCATGTATAATGCTATTTTTAACGAAGCTCAAATAGCCCTGCTTCACTGGAAGTTAATATGAAAATCCAGTGACGTGGTGAAATTGAAGAAGTTTTGGTGAAGAAAAAAAGAAAACCCCAGCGTGCTTCAAAGCCGTAGAGAAGAGAGCAGTCGTATGAATTTGTCACAAAAAGTGCGATGTGGTCTTTGATAAACCGAGGTTTAAAATTGCACTGAAATGCCAGGTGTAACCGTAGGTGGAACATTTCCTCTTTTTTTTCCTCCTCACATCAAAGGGGGACACGAGCACGTCCGCCTACTTGTTTTTCTAAATGTAAGTCCTTAAGAGAACAAACAACAGCAACCAAACGCAGACTTCAGTGGGAGCGCTGTTATTTGATCTTAATTCGTGATCAATCCTGAAGGTGAAAAAAATCCTACTTCTTTTTTTTTCTATCTTTTTTTTTTGTCAGCTGTGGATTAGGTGTCAGAGTGTAGAGCAGTGGAAAGCTCCTGACTTGATCTGAGAGCGAGTTACCTTCTGCAGAAAGGGAGTAAAGGCGTTCACCCGATCCTGTATACGTGTCGCTCAGACAGTCTGAAAGCAGGGAGGGAGATCTGCTTCTGTAACTGGTGAAGGGACACCAACGATAATGTGAGGACGCACCTACGGGTGACACAGTGTTGGTCGATGATGAAGCAGCGCATTAAAGGGGCATTAAGTAATCTGTTACCTCTATCGACCTCTATAGGTGAACAGCAGAGATTCATCAATAGAACTTAATTCCTCTTTCACAGGCCTGAAGCGCAAATGACACACCTTTCAGTGTCTGCAAAGATGAACTGCTGAAACCTACTTACACTTCCAGTCACATGTGAGCAATAGTGATAGAAAAGAGCATGTTCATTAATCGGAATAAAAACAATAACAAATAATAATACTTTTTAGCATTCATAGCAGCAAAAATCCTTAAACTACCTGCACTGGATATTATCGTCATTTTGTACCATGGCACAGTAAAACTATTTTTAAAAAAAAGTTTTTTTGTTTCAATTCCATTATATCCATAATTTTGTTTCTTTCAAGATAAGTAAGTTCAGTCATTCTCTGCAAGGCGAATTACAACCTGATAGAGTTCCCAACCATCCAGCCACCTCACAAGTTTGTATGAACACAGGAGCGAGTCCTAATGAAATGTCTGTTGTCATTCACTGCATATCTTAGAAATGTTTGTAAAGTTCAGTAAAAATGTAAAATTTGAACCCTACAGAAACCAGCTGCTGCAGGAGGTGTCAGTCTGACTCAGGTACCTGCTGTGTGTTGAAGTGCTGCACAGAAAACCCATAAACACTGGCTGAATCCAACCCAACCATCCCCATCACAGTCCCTCATGCATTATGTCCTCACGCTGAACTGTGTCGACATACTGTGCTGTACGTCGGAATGACATCATTTTTGGTTGGTCATTTAGAAAAAGCTACATGGCTGCTGTTGTGTTTGTCTGTTTGAGTTCCACGGTATGAAGCATGTCACACATGTCGTTTCATCATCCTGCCTGCGGTCATAATTCAACACTGATGTTCTCGGCTGTTCATCAAAGGCATTATGAATCTTAAGTTTACACCCTGCTCCTCTTGGTGACTTGCATGTTAATTACACCCCCACTTTTCCATTTCGGTGAAACAGCAGTTAGCAGAAGTTGTGAACAAAGCTTGTGTCGGAGTCAGAATAAAGTGATGAAAGTTTAATGATCACTGTAAGGAAACTGGGACAACAAGCATAGTTGAGAATATAGCAAATGGCTTGTTATTTACAGTGAACAAAAGCAAGTATCAGTATCAGTTTCAATACTTCTGTATAGAATGGCAAAAAAAAAATGGAATATGCAAAGATATGTGAAAGTGATATAGATTTTAATGTTATTTGTATGTGGGCAAAGATAATAAGACTGAATGAAATAAATTAAAAACGTTATACACTATAAAATGGATTTAAAAACCAAAAGAAATCCAATTTGAAGCAACGAGACGTGTAAGGGAAAATGAAAACATACACATTACCTGCAAAATGTATATTGTTTTATGAAGTATGCCTAAGGCCATACATTATGTATGCACAGAGATTTTCTGATCTCAGCTTGCTCAGAGAAGTGAATGAAGTCTCATTGTTCAGATTTGGCCTGAGTGTTCATGATGAGGATGCTATTTATTCAAATCCTGATTTGTTGCACATATGGATGACTCTAATGAGCCTAGAGGGGTGCCAGGACTCGACCCAGGCTCCTCCAGTGTCTGTTTCTACTGTACTTCTAAAGGGAGGCTTTGACACCAGGCCCACTGTGAGAAGGTCACAGGTGAATCAGCCACCAGCGTATGCCGCCGTGACACTACCGGCCCTGCCCAGCACCCTGAGGTGGGCACTAGTCTGGGCACATCTGCTCTGTGCCTAATTAGTATCATTGTAGACAAGAGCTTAAGGCTGGGCCTTCATTAATAGCAGCCTGTTGCTCGGGGAAACAGTCTGGCTCCAATAAGCCGCTTCTTTGCAGGTCTGCTCATCTGATAATCTGGTTGCAGAAGTGTATGGTTAATAACACACTCTGTGCTGGTGCAGTTTGCCTTACAGAGCAGTGTGGACAGGTGAAAGGGGCATCTTTTAGCCAATCTCATTTCAGAGCTTGTACTAATTTATCTTGTGTAAGGTAAAAAAAAAGTTTCAGCTCCTTAATTACATTTTTGCTGACTGTTTTCAAATGCATATACTCATTTCCGTATATAATGAAAATAGGATAGCAAACTCCTAAAATGTGAATTGAGCAGTCCATAACAGAGAAAAACTTTATTTGTGTAGCAACTGTAAAAACCTTAAGAAAATGCAGGATAAAACAAGAAGTAAGGATGTAGAATTAAAGGTAACAAAAATAAGAGCAAGGGAAGAAGACAAAAGAATAAAATAAGGATCAAGTCTGCATTAAGTCAAGTTACATTATCACTATGTGATCACGCACGCCTGACTTTTCAGTTCAAGTTGCGTTTAATTCAAAAATCTAAAACACAATGGCGTCGGTTACAAAATGGTCCGATGTTACGACCTCAGACACTTCGACAAAGTTGTTGCCAGATTTCAGCTCCTGAATTAAGACATAAAGATGTAGGTTTGGAGGAGTTTTGCTTCCAATCAGCTTACTGTAGCAGGGAGCGACATACAGGAGCAGATTGGAGACTGAATGTTGGGTCGGGGGAGATGTTTGGCTTTAACGCACAGGGAATTAATTCTCACCAGGGGGTGAAATGCTATAGATTTCCACCTTCATGCTTTACAGGGACAGGGAATGGCATGCCCTGTTTTTAATGAAGAGATTTGTTGCATGTGCCAAGAGAGATTATCTTTTAAAACACTGGCCTGCGTAGGCGAGGGTTGGTTCCTGTGTAACCATGACCAAGAAATGACGGTCGGAGTGATGAGAGCTGACTAAATCATCTTGAGATTGTGGCATATATTGTATCTTGTTCCAGTTGGTATTCAGTTAGTGCCAAGTGGATTTCCTTTGAGATATAAAGTATTATCTTCATCTGGAATCTGGGAACACAGATTTTATTTGAGGATAAATGTCCTATCTTTGGCATTTTTGATTTCTATTTAGAAATCCTGCATTTTTTTTATGCATATATACGTAGAAATTTGCATCACAAAGTGGTTAGCTGGATATTTTAATACTAAAGTTATTATGACAGCAGAAGTGGGAGGTTAAGAGGAACAGCTTTCCTATCCTTCAGTAATACAGTGTTTAGAGGTTTTTGGTATTGCAACAGAAGAACGCAGGATGTCAAAACAGCAACCCAGAAACACCAAATCCGTGGCATTTTCTTTTTCTCCGTGTGCCGTTTGCCTCCACATGGCCACATATGCTTGTGGCCTCAGTAAAAACCTCTCTGGCCCCCCCACCCCACCCACCCCCCTTCTCCTTGCTGGATGGACATGGCACGACATTGCGGCCATGTGGCCAGCAGGAGGCTGTATTTAAGCAGGGGCAGCTCTGAAATGGGCCATAAAACCTAGCCAGCAAGTCTGGCTCCCCATGAGGCAACGGGCCTAAGTACTCATTGACAAGACTCCAACATCACTGACTTCCCAGAGAGAGAGCAGCAGAGGAAATAATGCAAGAGAGAAAAAAAAAAAAAAAAGCAGCAGACAAAGATGAGGTGCAGACAGGAGGCAGTTGTCTGGCCTAGATAAACGGGCTGTTTTATAACTGGTAGCTCTAATGCTTTCAATCCAAAATATGTAGCCACTTTTCCACTGCTAAATACTCACTTTCATTTATTTATTTTCTTTTAAATTTGTCTTTCAGCAAAAGAAGCATTTCACTCAGCGACATAGCTGCTCAACTGCATACAGTATATTCAAGGGACAACAGTGGATGATATGTCAGATTTTGATGCCACATGGCAGCCATGACATTCACATGTTCCCACTTCACACATCCTTCCCACTTCATCAGCTCTCTGGAAACATCTCCCACACTGAAATATGTCACGAAATGACTCACCTGACTTTAAAATCTTGAGCTAATGAAGTCAGTTTACAGACTTACCACCATCCAGTTCACATTTGCTTCCGCCTCAAGGTGACGGGGGTTAGCTTGGTAAAAACGCGTACCATGTGTTTAAGGCGGTACACCTGTGAGCTTCGGCCTAATTATCCCTCTATGGATGAACAAGTAGCACAATTCGGGCCTGTCATGGGCTGGCAGGTCCGTAACCTGTTATACCTACTCCCTTTTTTTTGGAGAGAGAGAGAGAGAGAGAGAAAGAGAGAGACTGCATGATGGACGAGTCGCTTCCATTTCATTATCAAATTGGCATCGATGAATAATTTGTGGCATCTGTGTGAAGACAAAGAGAGGTTTTGATGGCTGCCAGGTGGGCATCCATGGCTCTGTGGTGACTGTGTCTGAGAGCCGCGAGGCAGAGTGGGAGATGATTTATAATCCAGCCGGTAGTTTATACAGGATAGTTTGGCACCAGCTGGGCCTTTGTAAGCAGTGTCATAGCAACCAGTTATTCATATAGCTTTATATTATGAGGTAAATCCCAGTGTTTTACGGTTCTGGGAGGCCTACATAAGCGGGGAATTCTTTGGCTAAAACTAAACTAAATGTGGCTTTTTTGCATGGCCTCTTAGGTGCTTTCAGTAACCAGGGACACCAGGGCTCCCTAGACTCTCTCTTATTTTAATTGACTTTGGCCTGCAGGAGGCTTGTGTCCATTCAAACCTTTCTGGGCAGAGAGAGAGCGAGGAAGGAGGGAGGAACAGAATGTGAATAGCGCTCCCTCAGAAACTAAAGAGTGCAGCCCACTAGAGCCCTTCTTGTTAGTTTGCTCATGGTCTTTGTTCTCCTTTTCAGCCCTCCTGGCTAAATGTCTTCAAACAAGCAGTTCGGGGGGTTACAGCAGAAACTGGACTTTCGTGGTCGCCGTGTTACGGTTCGAATGGGAATAAGTGAGGAAGTGCCGCTGATAATGTGAAGTGTGATTGCGATGGCAGGATGTGTGCTGCATATTTGTGCGGACGTTAGTGACCAAGCCATGTGGGACGGTGCCAGGTGGGAGTCCACGGCTGACAAGGGAGCAGGTGTCTGTTAGAT
>NW_019525069.1:10110-11257 GCF_002814215.2 Seriola lalandi dorsalis | reverse complement strand
GGGGGGGGGGGGTGAAGAGGAGGAAAATATTTTGGAGAAGTGTGACTTTTTTTAATGGCAGCCATTCATGTTGTGTTTGTGAGGTTATCCTTTCCCACAGGTTGTTCTCACAGCACCTATAGTCACTATTCATCATGGTTAGGTCTCGTTTGCTGTACGTCTGTTTTAAACAGTCAGCTTGATTTCTGTCTCCACCACGATACAATAGCGGTGAACTGATCTCTTATTTGTCTTGAAAAATGAAGATGTCTCGCTTCAAACAATGCCTTCCTTCACTTTGGTTCATCCACAGAACACGCTGTCAGATTTTACATGGACTATTCTTTTAGTGAGATGGATTTATAGTTGACGCAAGCGAGTAACGGAAGTCTCGGCGTAGATACCTAGAGCATCCGTTTTGATTTATCGCCACCACAACTGTCGACAGATATATCGTTAACTTGCCTTTATTCGCCGCAGTAACCCTGTTAACAGTCTCTCAGTTACTTTGTTATAGGAGTAATGGTGGGAAAGTTCGACTCGTTCATGGTGGGCAGAAGGTTTGAGATTACTGTGTGTTACTGAGAACGAGAAGACCACTGGACCTTTCTCACAGTTCTCGTAGTCCCCATGTAGTGTATGCGTAGCCGCTATAGCCCTGACCTGTAGTTATATTTTTGAGGAGTTGCACGCCAGCTACAGCACCACCTTGTAGAAAGTAGGTCCATGGAAAACTGCTCAAAAAAAACTTAAAAGGACATTGTTTATGGAAAGGCACATGCCTGGAGATTTTGTTTAGAATAAGATAATAATCATATTTGAGCGGCACAAATACATTTCTATTCCATTGTATTGGAGGACAGGCAGAAATCCCTGAGACAAATATCTCAAAACGTGGGTGAGCCAAAATGACCTGTCACCATTACAGGTAAGTGAGAAAATATGTTCTTTGTAATTTGGGTCAACTGACCCTTTAATCTAGAGGCCCCTTTAATTTTGGGAGAGCAAAGAGAGACAGAATCGAGGTGTTTAATCAGCACAGTTTATCTCTCGGCCTCCTGTCTGTACGTGCGGTGAGAGGTGGGGTGGGGGAGCATTATCATTGGAAAGAGCATTGAACAACTGTCAGGGATGCAGTCCATGTCATTTGTCATGTGCCCAACCCCCC
>NW_019525069.1:9371-10090 GCF_002814215.2 Seriola lalandi dorsalis | reverse complement strand
ACCACCACCCTCACCCCCACCCCACCCCAGCTTTATGACAGAGGGTGAAGCTGGAAGCTGCAGGCCCAGCTACTGAACCACCCATCTAGTCCCAGCAGATGCATTTAGCGCCCTTCGCCATGGCTGACCATCAGGCTGTGCAGCTGAGCACCAGAATATCAATACGGCTCAGACTCAGCCGGGCCCCTGGGACTATCTACAAGGCAAACATAATGGGCTCCTCTCCTTATGGAAGACAGAGACCAATCGCCGCCAGGGAGACCAATGTAAATAAGGCAGAAAGATGCTCTGTAGCACCAAACTGCAGTTTGATTCACTCCAGAGTGGCCGTCGTGATGTGCAAGAGCTACCTGAGACGATTATCTCCAGTTTTGGCTCTTCTCAGGGAGGGAAACAGATGAGTCTATTGAAGGGCCGTCTGTGGGAGGACAGGAGAGGAGAAACAGTAATCCTTTTGTGTTTCATCATCCGCACTGTCCTGAGAGACGTTTGGGTAAAGTAGGAGGAGGAGGGAGAGACTGTGAGGAGTAATGGGTTGGCTGTTCCTCCTCCTGTCATATGAAACCTGAAGTTTATCCTCTGAGTCAATGACAGAGCGCCTCACCTTTAAACAGGTTGGTGCTCAGTGGAGGTGGTAATTTTGTGTGGCGATAAGCCCTTTATCTAATGGTGGGGCAGAATAATTCCTCTTTAAGTGGCAGCATTGGTGCCCCCCCCCC
>NW_019525069.1:6090-9351 GCF_002814215.2 Seriola lalandi dorsalis | reverse complement strand
CCCCCCCCCGCTCAGATATGTATTGTCATGTCTCTGCTCGACTCAATGCTGTTGTTGTTTTTTGTCCCCCGGCTGTTGATGTCGGCCTCAGCGTGAAACGAGGATATCGTCCCCTTAGCCAGACGGCCTCATGGTGCCACAGTTAGGAGATAAATTGCAGAGACATGTTTATCAACATAGAAGAAGTGCAAGTTACCCCTTGTTGGAAGAGAATAATGGGACCTAATTGAGCTGTAACACGCTGGCTGGTCGCCAGGCCCTTGAATTGAAAACTCTCTCCATCAGAAGGGGGTCTGCGGAGTGGGAGGGGGCTGTTAAAACACTGCAGGATGTATTAACATAGATGTGAAACTCATAAACCTATTAACCATGCTTGGATCCAGTTATATTTAATTGAAAGTAACCTACAAATCAGTGCGTCTACCTGCCAGTGTGATGTTTTTAGGAGAGGAGCACCTGAGAGGCCCTTTCTGTCAACCAAAGCACAAAGTCAGATCAATCCTCTGGAGGAACAGCACAGCCTGTCTCCTGGCACCTGCCATGCCAAGAAGAGGAGAAGGGGGGGGGGGGGTAGAAAAAGAGAGGGAGCATGAGCGGGTGGGAAGGAGGAAAAACCCAGCTGCCTCTGCGCCTGAGCCCCATGCTGCTTTTAAAGGAGTGGGAGGGAGGGGAGGGAGAGGAGAGGGAGAGGCAGGGAGACTGCTGGCACCATCTGTACATGTCTTTTGTATTCCAGCCCTCATCTTTACACAGAGCGAGGCTGGTGTGCTCAGTGTTCAAATGAAAGGAGAGGAGGTGCCTTTTGGGGTGCGATGCTCTGCGAAGGAGAAGGTGTGTGTTTGTGTACCAGTGCTGAAATTCTGTTTTGTCCTCGGAAATTTGGCTCACTCAGAGGACATCTCGTGTCCTATTTTTGTTACCTCTGCGTGTTAATATAAACCAGTGTGGCTTTTTTTTTTCCTTACGTGTGTGTGTGTTTGTCAGTAAGCTTGTGCTCTGTTTGCAAGCACTCATGTGTGGTCAAATCTCTGGGTTGCCATGTTTGTGATGGGAGTCAGAAGCTTTTGTTTGTTCCTTCCTCCCATCAGCCTCATTAGCCTGATGTCTCCTCTCTCACTGACTCACTCAACCTTTTTTTTATATCACTCTCTGTCTTTCTCTCTCTCTCTCTCTCTCTCTCTCTCTCTCTCTCTTGCTCACTGTGTAATATGTGCAGTGGCAGGCCGTCCTTGCATGTGGCAGCAGGGTGGATCTGCCTGCGAGGACAGGCTGCACTGTCTGCTGTCATATTGACGTGGCTTTTTTTTTTTTTTTGCGCGAACCGCAGCTGAAATCACCAAGCGCTCTGTTTCACCCACCCTGCCCCTCCCTCGCTCCTCACTCAGCCTAGAAGTGCTGTGAATCATAAGAGGAGGTGGCTGCCCTGCTCTTTGATTGAATCCACATTCTCCTTTCTCCTCCTGACGCCGCAGAGAGAGGCGAGAAGGAGGCAGGGGAGGCGAGAGGGAGAGAAAAAGGAAAAGTGAGTCTTTTGTAGTTGGCACAGGACAAAAACATACACTGCAGATGAAAAGCATATGATTCGATCAAATGCGCTCTCTGGTAGCTACCTAACCGAGCAGCATGTAGGATGGAGGAGAGAAGGGAAGGGCTGGAGTCCATCTGCAGGCCCAGAGTGAACCCTAGTGGCCAAGATCAGCAGTGGCATGCTGGATGGAAGCACATCTTTACATACTGCAGTATAAAGGTGCTTCCTTTTGTTTGCTAATGTAACAGGGATTCTCTTTAGAGTGTGAAATACTTAAAAATCCTACTTTATCAAAAATTAAGCTTTTGATTTTCAACTTATCTGCACATAAAGTTTGTTTGTATGCCGGAAGCTGGGCTTTTTTGCACAAAGCAAATGAATTAACTTCTATGGCAACATATTTTACAGGCTTCTGCCTCTGTTTTGTATTGTACACGTCTGAAAAATGTGCTCTACAAATCCTGTTTACTGTAGTGTAATTTTGTTTTAGCGGCCCAATTTGTCACTGCACTACAAGCAAGTCCACTAAAGAAAAGAAAAATTAGAAAATTTAGATTTTGATGAAGGTTTCTTCACAGGAAAGACAGACATACCTTTGGATAGTGAGGACTTAAAGGTCCCATATTATAGAAATGTCTTTTTTGATTATAAAGCAGGTCCAGGTTCTATATTTATACTGTAAAAGTATAAAAGTGCTCAGTCCGCACAGAAATGCACACAGCTCGTATTCAGAAACTGTCCCTGAATACGAGCTGTCAGGACTTCTGTAACTTTGTGATGTCACAACAAAGCAGTCACCGCTCCCAGCCACGCCCTAAGACCAACCCCTGTTTTGATTGTTGTTTGATTGTTTTGACTGTTTTTCTGTATTGTCACTTTCTGTATTAAGTCAAGGTTACATCTCTCACTTCACTGTTTTATTCGTTCCCCCCACGGAAAATCTGCACCTCATTTTCCCAGTAAATAGTTTTGAATTAATTTGCAAGTCACTGAAAGGTGATGAACACAACTGAAAATGCGACTGATGGCATCCCAGCAGCTAATGTGCTGCTAGGATGGATATAAGCAATACAGTAACCTCCGCAATCCTGCTCCTCTTCTGAAGATGTGAAAAGCTTAATATAAGTCGTTTAAATCCAAAAAACATAAGCCAGCTCACAAGTAGAATAAAAGCTTTTATTTGTGTAAAGTAAAAATAAAATTCAAACAACTATTAAACAGTTCATCTAATCAAGCCTGTTGACTAAAAGACACAACAGCATCTGGAATGCAGTCTTTTACTCGGCCCATAGGATGTTAAATAATGTTGCATAGTTATGGGGACTTACATACTACTTGTCACAGGGTATTTTGCACAATAATTTTATGCACTATTTTGTCAGTCAGGTCATTGCTTTTCAGTTTTCTGTCCAGTTTTGCTCAGAAGCTTCTGTTCCTAAGTTGTGGTTTCACCTCCCCACTGCTTTCACATAATCAGTTTTTGCAGGGTTTTTTTTGCAGCGCTTGCAGTGGAGGGCCGTTACCTCTGCAGTTATTTCTCACAGGAGTCCGACAGCAAGTGATACACTCTTCCTCTGCTCTCTCTCCAGCTCTTCTGTCCTCGTGGTGTGAGGAGCTGGGACGCCTCCTCCTCCTCCGTCACCAGAAGAACAGGCAGAACGAGCCTCCGGGAAAAGTGCCCATGCAGCCACCAATGAGCTCCATGAAGCCCGGCCTCTCACACGGGTCAGTGT
>NW_019525069.1:0-2747 GCF_002814215.2 Seriola lalandi dorsalis | reverse complement strand
TATTTATCTCCTTCTGCTTTAAAGTTAAGAGGAACTTCAGCAGCGTAGCAGCATCATCGGGCAATGCCACGCTCAACGGAGAGGACGGCGTGGAGCAGACGGCCATCAAGGTTTCCCTCAAATGTCCGATCACCTTCCGGCGAATACAGCTTCCAGCGAGAGGCCATGACTGCAAACACGTTCAGGTAAGCAATACAGGGATAGATAAACACACTGGGAGTCAACAATCTGATGCCTTCAGGGACAAAGAATTTTAAAGTAGTTTACTGGATGAAAAGTGTGATTGTTCTCTTGTTCTTGCAGTGTTTTGATTTGGAATCATATTTACAACTGAACTGTGAGCGGGGGACATGGCGATGTCCTGTATGCAAGTAAGCTTTCATTTCAGATTCCTAGCAGTATTTACCCTCTTTATAGTTTTTGACTGTAATCCACACAGCTGTCTCTCTCAGCATGTTAAGCCCTGCCTCTTCTCTCCTCAGTAAAACAGCGTTGTTAGAGGGACTGGAAGTGGACCAGTACATGTGGGGAATCTTGAACGCCATCCAAAAGTAAGTTGAGGCAAGAAAGAAATTTGTAATGCATATAATATTTCTCCAAACTTTTTTGTATCTTAACCATTTGATTTCACCTGTATTTCACCAGCTCGGAGTTTGAAGAGGTAACCATCGACCCGACATGTAGTTGGCGGCCTGTGGCTATCAAATCTGACATCCACATCAAGGAGGATCCAGATGGACCGCTGGCCAAGAGATTTAAGACAATGAGTCCCAGCCAGATGATCATGCCCAACGTGATGGAGATGATAGCTCAGCTCGGCCCCGGACCGTCACCCTACCCATCACTACCTTCTCAGCAAGGGGGCAACAACAGTGAATACAGCAGCCAAGGTAGTATGCAGCTCAAGCATACTACAGAAAGTTTAAAATAACTGTAAGAAATGTTCTCATGTATTAAATGTTTTTTTTATTTTGTGTGCTAGGAAACAGTTACCAGGGGCACGGGAACTTTGACTTCCCTCACGGCACCCCTGGTGGTACGTCGATGAACGATTTCATGCACGGTCCCCAGCTCTCTCACCCGCCTGACATGCCCAACAGCATGATGACCCAAGATAAGCCACTCTCCCACAACATGGCTGACTCAGTGAGTTCTCTTTCTCTACCCTTCTACTTTCCTGTCTTTTCCCAGCAAATGTCACTTCTCTCTGTCTTCTTCTTCTTCTATTGTGTTGTTTAACTGTTGCACAGTTTCTAACTGTGATTTTAAAAGTGCTGTATAAATTGGGTTTGAGAGAGAATATACGTAAGGTGGACTTCCATGCAAAATGAGCACAGGAAACAACCCTAAAAAATGTGATTTTATGGATATAAGGAGACATCTCATAGCAAATACTTACTCATACTCGAGAGTAAGAGCTTGCCAAAATCAACCACGCACATTCACCTCCATCCTCTGTATATGTGATCACCAGAAAAAGAAAATGAAAAACATATTTTGAGAAATATGCTTACTTATTTCATTGCATTTCATTAGCAGGTTATCTTAACTTAGCACAAAGACTGGATGACCAGTTTAATTTTTACCGTACAGGCAGAGTGGTATTGCCTCTCTCGTCTAATTCCTGGCAAGAAAGCAAATAAGTGTACTTCTGAAAATTTTGAACCATCCCTTTAAAGCTAAGCTAAGTTCATCATGCTAAGCTGAAGTCACAGAGACTGGAATCCGTTTTGAATGTCACAGAAGTTCTGATGGGCACAATATTTTCTGACAGTTTTTAGACTTAATAATTAATCGATTAATCTTAAAAATAACCAACAGATTCAAATCAAGAATCAAAATAACAACTAGTTACAAGTCCTAGTCTAAATATTTCCCCCTCTCTATGCAGATACCTCACTCTGCCGGCAATGACCAATCGCATGGTCCATTGCAGCAGAGCTTACATGCGTCTCCACACCCTGGGAGCCAATCAGGGCAGCAGCTACACCACAGCGGGCCTCCGCAGCCCTCGCGACAAGCTCCACCTCCTCAGCAACAGCAACAGCAGCAGCCCGGCCCCAACAACCATCCCCACGGCGACCTGGCCTTCAACCCCTCCAGCAGTTTGGACAGCCAAGCAGGGTCGGACATGCCCGAGCCATCTTTAGACGTGAGTCCCAACACAAAGCAGATAGTTTGAGAGCCAATCTTTAGTAACCTGTGTTCACTTGAATCCCTGACCAAAGTTTTGTTATCATTCCTTCTTCTTCACAGCTTCTCCCGGAACTCGCAAACCCAGATGAGCTGTTGTCGTACCTGGATCCCCCAGACCTCCCCAGCAATAGCAACGATGACCTTCTATCGCTCTTCGAAAATAACTGAGGCGATTCAGACACACATAAACTTTTCTGACTGCCTGCAGTTTCCCTGAGAACCCAGGGCGGTCACTCAGTACTTGATAAACACAAAGATGCACTCCCTTTCTCTTCTTCCTCTTGTACAGTTTTCATTCGCCAGCGCAGATTGACTGAAAGAGGTTAAAACTCAAAGACACAGCGGGATGCTCAGCCCGTGGCGATACCTTTTGAACTGTGCAGCTATACTCAGTTGATTTTTTTTACGCCACACACAGGTGTATGTGTGCACATTAGAAACGTGTTGTAGCATTTTTTATTCATGTTTTGTTTCCTTTTGAGAAGAAAAAGGAATTAACTGTAAAAAAAACGCAAAAAAATAAAATAACTGAAAAATAACTGAAAAAAACC
>NW_019525068.1:32984-33586 GCF_002814215.2 Seriola lalandi dorsalis | reverse complement strand
GCACTCACACATTATTCCTCGTCATTCCTCTCAGTCACATGACGAACATACAGATCTCTGACTGGGAGGAAACTAAAAACAAACTAATTAGTTAACTTAAAACCTTAAAATTGTTTAAGTGGAAAATACAAACTCAGAATGTGATGAAAAACATGACCATATTATGAAAAGTTCCTCTCCGGACATGTTTTAAACTCTGTAAAAGTACTCTGCTATCATTATCATATTTGTTTAACATGGTCTTGTGTTTGTGACATGTGTTTTGGTATTAGACCACTAGATGGAGCCGATCACTCGCACCATCTGCACAGGGCTGAGGAGTTGCCAGACTGTTGTGGAGACAGCTTCATGTAAATATTTACATTACATTATTGTGATACTATAGATGATGTACTTAACTGATCCTAAATAAGGAAATTATGGCATCTGTGTAAAATGTAAATGATGAACAAATCACTCAAATACTTGTTGCGACGTTATTCTTTCTTCTTCTTCACTTATTTTCACCTTTTAAAGTGCACCTAGGCTCATTCTGAGCACTATTATTAATCTTACAATAAACAGCAATGTGCAAAAGTTTCAAGCATTTGAATAAAGTGAAG
>NW_019525068.1:12275-28630 GCF_002814215.2 Seriola lalandi dorsalis | reverse complement strand
ATTCCCTCTTCATGCTACAATCCCTCCACTGCAGCTCAGCAAAACACACAGAGGGAATTTCATATTACTGCGAACCTCTGACTGGGAGGAAACAAATGAAGCCTTCTGATCCCTAATTCATGAAAATACTACATACACAAATCTGACAGTTTACACAATAGGTTGTTTTCTGAGTTTTTGTTTTCACATTAACATTTGAGAAAAGGTATTCTGAACCTGAACCTGAGTGTGCTGTGTTAAAGGCTACACCAACATATTATTTTTGTCTCCACAAAGCTCTTAAGGACACAGGTTCAATTGTGCCTGGATAGAAAAAAATACAAGCATCCATTTGAAGTTGTAACTTTCTGTCCTTTACCTGGTTCCACGGCTTGGGCACAGATGGAGTGGAGCAGGACGGAAATCTTGGTTTTGCTTCAAGGCTCAGCCAGATGTTCCTCAGGCATGCAATGCATGCAGATGTTTGATCACCACCAGCTGCCATTGAGCCTGACAATGGAAGAGTTGTATTATTATTACCACAAACACCCCAGGATCAACTTATCCTTCTCCTTAAGCTTTCATTTTTAGGCTAGCAATGTCCAATTAATAAATTACATGACTCTCATTAACAGTCAAAGGTCATTTTACAGATCCTAACTGTACTAAGGGACCGGTTTTGGAAATTAGCTTCAGCTACAAAGACATGTACAAAACATTGAACACCCCTCCTGCACTTTTACATGTGTTTCTGTGTCTGTCCCTTACGAATAAACCAAATAAATAAAAAAGAATAAAATGATAACAGATCATATTTCTGTTAGAAACAAGTGTCTTGTCTCAATGTGCGCGCTTCACACTAGCTATTTCGACTGCATTAGCACGTTCGGCAACATGCAGTGCGCTGTACGTACCCGGATGCTGCGCTCACAACGGTTAAAAAGCCGAGCGAGGAACAACGGACACTTCTCACCCGCCATCTTGGCTGCAGAGCAGAAATGGAGGGACCGCCAACGCGTCTTCCCTCCTTTGAAGCCAAGGCGGGAGTGCACTTGTATTTCACTGTTCCGTTACTGTAAGCTAGCTCCGAACTTTGCTAACAACACATCAGGTCAGCTAACATCAAATAAAAGTCAAGTCTAATGCTTTAAGAAGGATATTTACCAATTAAACCACCGCGTTACCTATTTAACCTGAGCTTACCGTGGTTTTCGCCTCATTTATACCTCTTTTTTTAAACGAAAGCTCAGATATGATCAGAGCTGCACAGCCGTTGACGTTTCTGTCAAGATACTGTCGTTGTCTGTTGAGACCAACTTCCTTTCAATATAAAGTGCTGCTGTGCAGACGGGAAATACCAAAGTAAAAGTTGTAGAAAAAAAACTTCACACATATTTATCACAAAACAAACAATATAAAAAATGTAATTTAAATGTAAGAAATAAAGATGATTTTTTTTTATATATACGTTTACACTGGCACTGAGAGTAAATCATCATCAAACTAACTCAGATCAGATGTAATGGGTGAAAAAGTAAGTCAGGCAGTTGGTTTCTATCAGGAAATGAAAATAGCCTCAGACGAGACAAACAATAATAACCACGTGACTTTTCAAGTTAATGTGAGGAATGGTTTTCAGATCCCATAACTTGATTCCCCTCTGTTGGGAAGGTTTATTCCTCCACTGTGGACTTACATTACCCTGAGACTTAGCACGTTACCCTCCTGGTCAACAGCTGTTTGTGGTGCAGAGTGAAGTTCATTACCCCTTAAGATGGCATTTTTCATTATACAAGCAGCTGCAGAAGAATTATACTTTCCCCTCTAATTCTGAAAACATAAAAAAATAAGATGGAGGACGACTAATGCAGCGGATGAACAAGATAATGAAATAAATTGCAAAGACTGAGAGTAACTGGGGCTGTTTATGTACTGTGAGACTAATTAGGGATGGGAAACAGGGACTAAACTAACTATAACCAATGAAACGTCTGTAACTGCTGCATGAACAGCTAATGAATTATTGATAATGCAGTATAACATGGCTGTAATCATATTTAATTGATTACACATAGGGCTTTAAACTGTTCATACACATACACATTCCTTAAATAATACAAGGCTGTATTGTCTGATTACAGTGTTGGTTGCAGGTGAAGTTATTTCCAGATATATTCGTAGACTGTGTGTTGCGGTGACACGTTGTGTGTTTGTTGCTGGGAAGGCGTCAGGTGCTGCAGACGTGTGAAGGTGGGAAGGCCGGCGGCTGCCTGATAAGGAGAACACACTAACATCAAGGCTACGCCGACACGTAGAACTGTGTTCACTAGAAAGTGTAGTTAATGAATGACTCAAGACACTGAAGTCTTTAAGTTTAAAACCTTTCAATATCCACATAAAACTACACCTATCTATCTATCTATCTATCTATCTATCTATCTATCTAGATTTAATTTTAGATGGATTAAATTGTCATTTTGCTCATCAGTCTTCACTCAATGATTCATGATGTTTTTAGATTTTTTTTGAATTTGTTAAAAATCAAAAACTAAAACTTTTCATTTACAAAAGCTCCTTTAGCAGCAGACTTGGTTTAGTCAGTAAACTTTCACAGGTCCAGATGTGAAGCTTTCACACCTGGATTTGTGCAGATTTGTGTCTCGTTCTTCCTGTCAGATCCTCTGAAGCTCCGTCTGGATGTGAAGTGTCGTCAGGTCTCTCCACAGATGTTCTATCTACAGTGTCTATGGCTCCACTTTATATATAACAGCTGTCTACGAGCAACGCTCCAGATCTATAAAGACGATCAGACTGAACAACTGAACCTGATGAGGCAGAAAAACAGAGGCTCGGATGATCACGTATGTTGTTTTTCCACCACAAGAATAATTAAATAATGTACTATTAAATGGAATTTGTTGTTTTTGTAAATCATTATCACCATATAAACAAATATGAAATAATTATTTTGCTGTTTTGTTTTTAAATCAAAATCTTTTTATGGGATTAAAGAGAAATATCTTTATTCTTCAGCCCCGACTGTTGAGGGCGAGGTCTTGGGGTGGGGGAGTAATGGCAGGGACGGGGGTGTGTGTGTGTGTGTGTGTGTGTGTGTGTGTGTGTGTGTCCCAGGGGTCAGCGTGGTGCTACAGTACTGACTCTCACATCTCTCCTCAGCCTGGCAGCCTCCATGTGTGTTCATCTCACAGAGGTAAGGAGAAAAACTTTAATTTTGAAATATCATGTTAATAATGCAGGTGTGTGTAATTCTGAGGGTCTGGGTGACTGAGTGACTGTGTGTTGTGTTTCTGAGCTGAACCGCATGTTCACAGCTTCAAATTCACATGTTGAAAATCACATGAATTGAAATAACTGTCATACGTGTTGAGACGAGGAGACATGTCTTTAACGTGTCGGATATTTGGAAACAATTTAAAAGCACAAAACTGGATATTGAAGTCTTTCAATCTGGTTGATGAACGGAGACAACAGCTCCTGTCAGACGGGGAATATTCTTTTTTCTTTTAGTTAAACTTTTTCTTTTAGCTTCAATCGAAATGTCATAAATTAGCGTTAATATGAGGATTTTACAGTGAATTACTAAAGATATCTCCTCAACAGCCTTTATGTGTGTAGGTAGACCAGAAAACAACTTTTTTATGCATCAAGAAATATTATTTCTGTGATAAGAGAAGTGATTATTGGATGTTTCTAATGTTTATTTGAAATTTTTTTCACTTAATAAGCAGAAAAAAATAGATCTTTTAAAATCTGCCTCCAAAATCTGACAGAGTTCAGACAAATGTCAAACTATTGATTATTTTATTGTTTATTATCTTTCACCACTTCTTGTTCTTGCTTGTGTTACGCTGCAGATGAAATGTTTCTGTTCCCACACTGAACTGTTGTTTGGTTGATTATTGATGGACATACTGGAAACTTGTTGCTGTGATGTCGACGCTGTTTGAGCAGGAACGGTTTCTGATGAGAAGCGTATGTGGAGCACAGCGAGGGGCCGACGTGCGGGGACACATCTGCCGGCCGCAGACCGAGAGGTCGACGACGCTTTGAAGACGACAGGGAGCGCTTTTTAACTCGCAGACGCTGCGAAGCCTTTTGGAGTGCACCTCAGCAGAATCAAATCACATTGTCTTTATTTTTCTGTTTTCCAAGGCGGGACAATGGAGCAGCCGAGGGGGTCCGTGTTCAGTGTCCACTGTGCGCCGCTTCGACACCCCGCGGCTCTAATTGATGCTTTGTCTGTCCACGTCTCGCCTCGTTAGCGACCTCGGAGCCCGCAGGCCGGAACAAATCCAACATGTCATCTGCACTCAGGTCTGTCAGTGTGTGTGTGTGTGTGTGTGTGTGTGTGTGTGAAGGGGTGTATTGTGGTTGTACATTTCTAAGTCACGTTCACTCTCATACATGTTCCACTCCAAGTGATGTATGGGTCCTTTAATTTCCAAATAATCTCCTGAGAATTACTCTTTAGATTAACTAAAGAGTAATGTGTTTGTTACATTATTGCTAAATGCTAAGCTAATACAACCTTGAGACTTTTATAGAGGATGGCAGGTGAGTTGAACATGCAAGATGTGAAATGTGTCAACAAACAAACAAATAAACAAACAAGAAATTCAACATAAATGAAGAATAAAGTTTTCAGTCATGAATAAATGAAGGTGTTTAAATGGCGCCAATTCTTTCACCTGGAGGCAACAATAATAAACTCAACAAACCAACTGAACCAACTAAAATCACAGTCAGTGTGAGACTGTGATGTTTTAATCTTTCCTCCAAATCTCCTCTTTCTCTCCTCCCTTCCTTCGGTTCATCAGAGCGTCCTCTGCCGGCTGTGAGAAACCAGACAAGACCAATCTCCATGGTAACATCTGTGTGTGTGTGTGTGTGTGTGTGTGTGTGTGTGTGTGTGTGTGTGTTTTTCCAGCTCCTCGGGTCGACTTGTTAATCTCTGCAGGCAACTGTGACGTCACACGTTTCCTCACAATGACCTGCAGAGATGATCCAGTCACTGCTGATCACTCTGCTCTGATCAACACTTGGCGCCCCCCTGGTGGCAGCTGGAGGTAACTGTTCATGTTCACACACCTGCCATCAGTGAGTTACAGGACTAATGAAATACAAAAAGATAGAAACCAGAGGAAACAGCTGTGATTCAGTTTAATCTCAGCTGGCAACTGTGAGTTTTGAGCATCTCGCAGCTCCGGTCGAGGTTCACCTGAACGCAGCACCATCACCAAAAATATGTCAACAGGGTTTATTTTGTTGTTGAAGTTTCTCTGTGTCTCATGGTCGTTAATATAAAGTCAGTAAACAGCCACTCAAAGGGTCTTTTTTAATTTTTTTTATTTAAAGTTTTCAGGTGCAATAAAGGGAAAGTTCATCCAAACTAAGAATAAAACATGACTGGGAGAGAGTGAAAAAGTGTTATAATAATAGCTTTTTTGTTGTTGTTGTTGTTTTGTTTTTGTGATTTGAGTGGACTGAGCCTTGATGTGATGTTTACAACTTTTAAAATATATTTTATAGTTTTTCTGACATATTTTCTCTCATGTCTGAGGTCAGTGGTTCATCAAGTTTTTTTGGTTCAAGAAGTCAAGTCGTCAGTTTCTGTTTCACTGTTTGTCATCATGAAAAAAAAAACACATTTTGACTTATTTTCTGATAATTTATTAAGGATTTTTAGACGAAACTAACTTTTGTAGATAAGCATGTTATGCTTAACTTGCACTTCAGTTGTATTGTCATATTCATATTGTGCATTTCCTGTATTATTCCTGTTGTTGGGGCATAAATCTGTTCACACAGTCACACTGAAGGGACAAAAAACAACTCCTTTTAATGTAGCTCATTCAGTTTTTGGGTGGAGACTCTGTGCATGTAGAGGTGAGTATAACTGGGTATCTGTGGAGTCAGAGTGACAAGTCCAGGGTCCAGAGTCCAGAGCTTTCTGATGTTGATGATACTGCATCAGGAACTGATTGGAAAACAATGAGAGGCCATCAGTTCCTAATGCACTGCCTTCAGCATTGAAAGACGCTCCACACCGTGAACACATGAAGGACATGAAGGCCTCATCACCGACCTGCTTCATCACAACCAGCCAATCAGAGCCAGGAATGTATTTTGAATTGTACTTTGTATCCATGCTAGCAGCACGGCTGTGGTCAGTCCTCTGCTCAGGCTGAAATATCTCAACAACTATTGGAGAGTTTGTGATAAAATGAGGTGCAGACGTTCATGTTCCCCTCAGGATCAACTGTAAGAACCTTGCTCATTCTCAGGTCACATTTTAAATTGCTCAGTACTTTAGTTTATGACCACATACCTGCAGAACTAGTGACATTCCCATCAGCCTCAGGTACACTCAGGGTTTGAATTACGGGGGGGGGGGTTGACTCCCCCGGTAAAGACATGGACGCCCCAAAGGAGGTAAAAACAACAGTCCGGGGGAGTTGAAACATGTATATATTTTTCTTACCTGTAATTATAACTATTACAATATATTTCCCATATTCATGCTTGGAAGAATCTTGTGATAAGATTTCAGACACCCCTCAAGTGGACCGTACCATTTCCTAACCCTGACGTTAAGTCTTGTTTACATCCCGCTCCTCGCGCTGCGTTTGGGTTCCCGCGCGATAGTGACGGTAAATGTAAGTTTCAGTATCAAACTATCCAGTAAGTTTAAAAGACTTTACTGTCTTACCCAGTTTCTGAATGAGATTGTTTGAAGTATCTACAGATGAACACTGAAGTCATCTTGTTTCTAACTTTAGCCTTCAGTTACAGTTTAGCTAGCTAATGTTAGCTAGCTGATAGCCCCCATTCATTTCCAGTGTTAGCTTGTCATTTCATTATCAATATCTAATGTTAGCAAACACTGGTGCTCAGTCACGAGCAGTGGGATGATGGAGGGTTAGTTGTTGTAGAGGTAAGTTTTAACATCAATATAAAGTTTATTAATCATGTTAATAGTCTTTTGTGTGTCTGGTAGTTTTCTTTTACCTTTTTGGTTTTAGGTTTTTAGGAAACTCCCTCTTTATTTTCACAGAGTTTTATCTAGTTTGATCATTGAACAATATTAAAATACATCTGTGATGAAGGCTCAGTAATTGTATTAGCCATGATGGAAATTAATTAGATATATTTCAACCTTTCGGCTTCTTATATCTTACAAAAAGCAGTGTTTAATCAGATGTCTGAGTTGTTCACACTCCAACAAATAGTGATGTTTCTCTCTAAACTTCTCACATGGTTTCATTTCCATGAATGTTGAAGTGATCAAATATCTCACCAGGATCAAAGATTAGAAAGTCTAAAAACTGAAAACACATTTGTGAACCAGGACTTTGTTTTTCCTTCTTTCCTCTCTGATGAATCGTGTGATGACCCCCTGCTGGCAGTTTTGCATTTTGTTCTGCTAAACCTCAACATGTTAGCATTGTCATTTTGTGCATGTTTGGCAAATAGCACAACAGCCTCATAGAACTGAAGGTGTATAGAACCTATTGTTTATTATCTAGTTGTTGTGATGGAACATTTTGTTTTCTAAATGAATATTGTTTAACATTTTATAAATCCCTTTGTTTCCATGGTTGGACCGCAATTCTGAGTGAATCTAACATTCGTTTTCTTACTTTTATTTTCAACTTGTAGAATTGAACATTGATACTATAAAATATTAGAGTTTGATTCTTGCCAGACTCTTTCTTTTCCTTTTTTGCTGTATTTTTGTAAAATGGTGATTTCATTGTTGTTTTTATTCTAATGGCAGACTTGTCAGAAACTTCAGTGAAGAAGAAATTAATGTGATGTTAAAGGAAATTAGTTTCTTAGGTGAGAAAATGGCAGACAAAAAATGTAAAGAAGACAAATATGCATAAAACATTTTATTTGCATAGTCTTCATTTGATATCAGAAGATATTGTACGTGTCAGGTCAGTTATGTATCACCTAACTCAGAACTTAGTCAGGTTATTGACAGCTGAACATCAGCAGCAGGTATTTGACAGTATTAAAAAAACAGTCTTTAATGACGACTCCCACCTGTGTCAGGTGTGTCACGAGCACACGATAAAGATAGTTCTACTCTAATATACAGTTGAGGTTTAAATGAAAATCAGAAAGCACCAATCCACCCTCGTCAGTCTGCAGCCTCCCCACAGGCTGCAGCTACAACTCATGTCTTAACCAACGAGGAAGAAAACCTGATCAGTCCTGTGACGTTGTTGTTTCGTCTTCTTGGTTCATTTTCTTCAGCTCAATATTTGCATCTCCGTCCGCGTCACTCTGCCTGTGTCTGAACAGGAAGTGAGAAAAAGAGAAATTTAATGAAAACTATTTCCTGTTGTTGTTGATGTTGTTAGACCAGCTGATACAAAAGGATCCATCTTGAATTTGTAACCAGTCCTCCAATCCAATCGGTCGTTCTTTTCAACCCTCTGATATGACCCTCAGTACCCATGGTTACAATAATAAACACGTGGACTGTTCCTACAGCGGCGTAACTACCTTTGTTGTTATTGGTTACTATAGCAACAGTCATGGCTTGATTACGTTTAGGAAAACATGGTGGTTTGGGTTAAAATAAGCACTCCCTCAACATTAGACGATCTTTGTTGTCATGGTTACAGTAATAACAACGAACGGTCATGGATAATAATAACAACATGGGAATCGAACACACCGCTTTCCTGTGTCATGTTCATCCATCCACCAACACCTCCCCCTGACGTGGACTCTGTCTGTCTTTATATCACGTCACCGACACTTTTCCCTTCGCTCCTGTCATCATCACTATGGCCACTAGATGTCGCCTAGCAAGAAAACCTAACTATGATGTCATAATAACCTGCTGCACAGACGACCTGTGGGCTCGTGTCTTTACAGGAGGACAGTCTCTGAATTTTAGTGAAGTCAGCACGTAAGCATCAGCAAACTCTTATTTTCCAGACATATATCATATTCATTGTGTGCCCCCCCGACAGAATGGAAGTACAGTAGAGGTACCTCCGTTCTGTCGTTGCTGTTTTTTCAGAACTTCTCTTTACAATATGACCAAAATGACCTGGTTTTGGACCTAAATCTGCTTCTTTTTATACATCACATGTTCCTGTAATGGGCATGTTGACTGCATGTGTTAGCAATTGTGTTGTATTTGTGTTCATGAGGACAGAACAGAAGATGCCTGAGTGGCTGTACCTTCCCTCCTCGATGTCGAAAATGTTTTCGGGCAGACGGATGTTGAGCGTCTCCGGCAGCAGGAAGACCAGGCCGCCGCTCACTATCCCTGTCCCGGCGAAGATCAGCGGCGGCAGAAAGAGCCAGACATCCTCCAACAGCATGATCATCGGAGCCAGAGAGCTCCCGATCCGACAGAGGCAGGAGGTGTAGCCCAGACCGCACTGCCTGTCCAACAACAACACAACCTCTCATTCACTGTCTGAGGGCCTGAGCACAGAAAGGTGGGCCCAACACCTTGGTCCAGAACAAGAACCTTTCACCTTTCCTGAACACCCCTCCTATGAAATTTCCTGATTGCATTCATGCCAATATTAAAACAATACTTTCACATTAATGCATCAGTAATAATAATCCAAATGGTCTGTGTACTTTCATTTTTTTGTTTTAAACCAAAAAAGTCTTTACATTTTTGTTATCAAATCCCATGGTTTTTCATTTCTTTGGTTTTTGGTTTGAAACAAAAAAAAAAACTGGCTGACTGAATGTAATTTTCCAGTCAGGTTTAAAAATGTTCTGTGAGTAAAAGCAACGTTGGTCCTTTATGCTGACTCTCCTGGTTTAAGGTTCGGGTTTTACCTGAGGATGGTTGGGTAGAGTTCTGCCGAGTAGAGGAACGCGGTGGTGAACGCCGCCTCAGAGAAACCCTTCGCCATCACGGCGATGCACGTTCGAAGCACAGAGTAGTCTGAAAGAGAAGCAGATCGATCAGGTGTGAGGGTCTGGCGACGTCGACGCACATCGGTGCAGACAGGTAAGATAGAGCTCATCGCAATGTAAGGAAGTGAAGTGACCTAAAGGTATGGCTGTGTTTATTCCAATCAGGGCTCCGGTCGTGATCAGGAACCACGCCTGGCCGTTTCTCCGACCGATCCAGTCCAGGACGAAGAAGGTGAGGATTTTGGCGGGAACTTCGATGGCTCCATAGATGAACTGCGTGAGGTAGATGCTGACCCCGAAACCTGAGATCTTGAAGCTGATCCCGTAGTACAGTAAGGCAACAGCAAACCTGGAGGTGCAGCAACACAGTCAGTATGAACACACACGGCAGACAAACAACGTTTTCATCGACGTGATGAGTTACCAGAAGAATCCGGAGCAGAGGGTGATCTTCCTCAGCTGAGGCGTTTTGACCAGATCCAGGTAAGAGTGATTCTTCTCGGCCACCTCAGACACCATCACCTTCCCTAAAGCCTGAAACAATCAACACTGAGACTACAGCACGTTACAGTTCAACTGAGGAGTCATCCCTGGAATAATGTCGCTGTGTTTTTTAATGGTTTTTATAATTAAAACGAAGATAAAGATCAGAAACACTTTTCATTTCAGCGGGTGTTTGATTGACAGCAGGTGGAGGGGCGTGTCAGTGTGATTGACAGCAGGTGGAGGGGGTGTCTGTACGTTTGACAGCAGGTGGAGGGGCGTGTCTGTATGATTGACAGCAGGTGGAGGGGCGTGTCTGAGTTTGATTGACAGCAGGTGGAGGGGTGTGTCAGTGTGATTGACAGCAGGTGGAGGGGCGTGTCAGTGTGATTGACAGCAGGTGGAGGGGCGTGTCTGAGTTTGATTGACAGCAGGTGGAGGGGTGTGTCTGGTACCTCAGTGTCCAATTTGGATGTGTATTCGTTCTTCCTGTTCATCTCGGCGCACTGAACCAGATACTTCTGAGCTTCCTCCACTTTGCCGTTGGCCAGCAGCCAGCGGGCCGACTCTGGCAGCCACCTGAAAACACATGGAGGAATCTGGCTCTTGAAAAACACAGACACGAAGATATTCACTGACAATGTGGAGGACTTACCACCAGGAGATGATGGCGGCGATGCAGGGCGCCGTCACCGCCAGCGTCAGGTGTCTCCAGTCTCGTATGAAGTAGGCCATCAGGGCCAGGAACATGTTCCCCACGCTCCATGACAAACTCATGACGGTACCAGTGAAGGTCCGGTGCTTCACGTCCGTCCACTCGATACCTGCAGGAAGACGGCGGCGACACCAAACAGCCGTCAGTGAGATGAAACACAGTAACGAAGGTCGCTCTCTGGCGTCCGAGTTCTCCATCCTTCTGCAAAATTTTCATTGTAAAATCACACCAGTGTCGCCACGGTGCAGACAGTCAGTTCGAGATGTGTCTTACCGAGGACCACGCCGATGATGGAGAGTCCACTGAGGGCCACGCCACAGAGCGCTCTGGAGATGGCGAACATGACGTAGGAGGTGGAGAAGGCCGAGGTGAAACCAAGCATGGTGGCGGCGATAAAAGCAACGAGAAGCATCGACTTACGACCAAACCTGCCGCACAAAAACACACGTCAGTTTTGCAGTTTCTAACAAATAACATGATCTTCTTCTGCACGTGGAGTTCGCTCAGTTATGACAGAACTGATGACCATAAGATTTCCATTCTTCACTCTGGAGCGTCGAGGTTCAGTTAAGTTTTGCTCAGTGTGACACGATCAAAAGCTCCAGGACGGCTGCTGACTTTTAAACAGGCGTGGATCAGAAGTCTTTAATGTGGTCAGAAGCTTTAATATCTGCAACTGTAGAACAAATGGGCAAACTCTATCTGCTGATGGAGATCATGTGATATGATCAAAATCTCCAGCACAGTCGACCTTAAACTGATTTCCTCATTTTGAAAAATAAAAAAATAATCGATGGCTTTTGTGGACATAAACAAGGAGCGTTCAGGAGACTGTGTTTGATTGACAGGTTGTTAGTACTTGATAAACCTAGTCCAGAGTCATCGTGATCTCATTTATCTGTCTGAAGCTCCACGGGTCAGAACGAGCTGTCTGGAGCCAGAATTAAACCAAACACAACCACATCAGAGCAAGAGGTGTGTGTGTGTGCGTGTGCGTGCGTGCGTGCGTGCGTGCGTGCGTGCGTGCGTGCGTGCGCAGAGATGCAATCTTCTGGAGACAGTATTCTCTGTTTAATCAATTGACTCATTAGGTAACTGACATTTTGGGCTCATTCAATATATATGTCACGTGGAGACTAGTTATCACACACACACACACACACACACACACACACACACACAAACAGCAGAGCAGCAGCTGACTTTGACTGAACAAAAGTTGCAAGTTGCAGTTTTACTGTTGAAGATTGTTGCTGCTCAGAAGCACCTGTGAGGAGAAATGTTGTTTTTCTGCCGCTCATGTTTTCATGTTTTCCATCAACCGTCTAAAGGAAGAAGCACAGACTGTAAATAAAGATGGACGTCGCCTCTGTGACATCACCCACAGGTTTCTGAAGCTCAGAGTCAGCTCCTCTGCCGTTGCCATCTTGGCAGTAATTGGTGATGTTTTGGTCACATGCTGTAGGTAAAACATTTTGATGGACAATGGTAAAGTAAATATGCATCGCTTTGTGGCTTTAATGAATATTAGAAATACATGAAGAGACCATTGGTCAGATTATGACTTTGGTTTTTAAACTCTTTTGCTCCAGTCACACTGGAGAAAAATATTTTAATAGACTGATCTGATATGAGAAGATTAATCTCCTCATCATATTATAATCGATTCTTTCCTTGCTTTTCCTATTTATTAAACTGGTTTTGTGAATAAGAGACTGAACATTACCATCATGACTGTTAAAAGTGTTTATTCAGACTTTACATTGTAAACCGCCATCGGACTAACATTTCCTGCGTCTGATCCTTCACATTAAAATACTTGAACTGGACTGACACAGAGCGACTGCCAGAGGAAACACAAAGTATTAGTCACTGATGTTAGCTAGCGCCACGATCGCAAATCAAACGTGCATCCACAAAACAACACAGCGGTCAAGCTCCTTAACCAGCTGCTGTCACTGTGTCCTGCAGCTGTGTGTAAAGCTACCGACTCTGCGTGCAGCAGGAATTCAGATCAAGGTTGCTCATGATGCGAAAATGGTGATTAGTTACTTACTTTGTTAATTAAACAAGTTTGTTTGGCTGCACTGTAAACACATACACCACACTGTAAAAAGTCACACTATATAAAAGAGCCCCCGATTTACAGGGTAATTTTATTCTATTCTGGCCATTTTATGCTTTTATTAGGTAGTGTCAGTGGAGACAGACAGGTAAATCAGGGAGAGAGAAAGGGAATGACAGGCAACAAAAGGTCTTGTCAGCCAGGAGTCAAACCCGGGGCTCATTGCTCAGCGTACTTGAACCCATGTGGTATGCACCCTAACCATTTGGCTATCAGGTCACCCTTTTATAGATAAAACACTGAACTGTTGTAACTGATACTCAAAGTAAGAAACAAGTTCTCCCACAAGTTTTTGACATATAATGGACTGCATGTCTTTTAAAAGTCACATTTGCATAATTCATTTGTCATTTCAAGTCATAGACAGACTTAATGAGACCCCATGTTTGCCAAGGGCTCGTCCGGGATTTGAACCCGGGACCTCTCGCACCCAAAGCGAGAATCATACCCCTAGACCAACGAGCCACGATGACAACAACACAGAAACACAAATACCAACCATCTATAGTGTCAACCACAGACTGTAAATGATGTCAACCACAGGTTTCTGAAGCTCAGAGTGAGCTGCCTCACTGTTGCCATCTTGGCAGTATCTGACGCCCCTAACTCCTTGCTAATCCAAAAAGGGTGTGTGGAGCTGAGACCTCACTCACCCACCTGTCACTCAAAAAGGCCACGCCCTCAGTTCTCCATAACTTTAGTCCTTAATAAGGAGGTGATATCAGTAGTAATGACCTCTGCTCAGGGTCACAGCGGGATCAGAAGAACTCACTTGTCGGAGAGCTGTCCGAACAGGATGGCTCCAAACGTGACCCCGAGGAAGAAGTATGTGGCGAGAGCTTGATTCAGCTGTTTGTCGTCACACACCAGATCCCACTGTAGAGACACACACAGGTTAGACCACAGACTGTATCACACCTGCCTGTGATGTCAGGTTTCTGAATCACACCTTTCTCTGAACTTTAATATTTGATAATATGACAGTTATTTTCTCCTTCTGCACTCAGAGGACGGGACGTTATCTCCTGAGAGCTGAAATGCTAAAAACTTCATCGGCTCTGTATTTGAAGAGAGAAGTTGGGTGTTTTCCTGGAGCAGCACCTGGTGGACATTAGAGGGACTGCAGCTCAAGAAGCTGTAGCTTGGTCCAGGTTAGAGAAAGATCCTGGTCTGGTTTAATACAGAAAAAGTTCACAATCTGTTTTACATACATTAAACCAGAACCACCAACCTTAACCAAAGAGCTAAACCAGTGGTCTCAAAGTGGGGTTCAGGAACTCCCAGGAGTCCTTGAGGGGGTTCCTGGGGGTCCCCGGCAAAAAGGGGAATCATTTATTTTTGCTGTAAAACCATAGATAAGTAACACAATGAGAGAACGTATATTATGACTATTTTGGTTATTGGTTTAAACATTTTCTGTAATAAAAACATCTAAAAACGAAAGTCTTATCAGGGTCTGTTATCTAATTTGGTTCAGTTTTGGGTCTTTGATGTGAAAAGGTTTGAGAACCACGGGCCAAAGATGTCACCACTATGTAATTGGAAAAAACACATTTGTCATATCTAAACATGATTTTTAGGAGACACAGTGTGAAACAACAAATCTTTGTACTAAAACCACAGACTGTAAAAACCAATTGACAACTGATAAAAATGTTCCTAGACTGAGAAATAAAAATCTAATTCGGTGAGAATGAAAATAAAGGAAACAGATTTATTTAAGTTTGTGTTGTTTTATATCATCTCAGTACAAGCAGTTAACAGAAATTCAACCTTTTCTTTCACATGGTTTCATTCACCTGTTTCCAGGGCTTTTAATAAAAAACAAACTTATAAAAATTCTTGAATAAATTTAAATATTTATACATTAACTTGAGCTTCATCTTTGTTTCTGCCTCTCTTTACCTCGGTGGCTGTTGTGGAGCTGAACTGTGATCGGTCGTAGATCCAGCCATGAGGACAAGGTGCTGTCCTGTTTCCCGGGCTGAGGTCAAAGGTCAGCAGCGGGTCATAGACTCGGCAGGAGCTGAGGGAGCCGTCATCCTGACGGGGGATCCTGAGGGCCAGCACCTCGGGGTTGGCGGCCCTGTCCTCCGGGATCCTGAGGGCGCAGCGGTGAGGTGGGGTGGCAGACACGAAGTTGTGCAGGAGGAAGTGGAGGGGCAGGATGGCGCGGGGGAGGCACAGGATGAACAGCAGGAGGAACTGGAACTTGGAGAAGCCGCCAACTTCGTCCAGGATCTCCTCGAACCGCATGGTGACGAGATGGAAGAGCTGAGATCTGTGAGTCCTGAGTTACGGAGTGTGACACGACTGAACTGTCCCTGCTCGATGTTTGTCTCATTCTGTCTGCAGCTGCTTACACTATGGGAGAAAACACACTGAGGGGGAGGGGCTTGGCTGTGTGTGTGTACATGTCTTAACTAATGTTGTGAGGACATTTTGGCCAGTCCTCACAACTTCAAAGGGCTTTCAGACTTGGTTTTAGGGCTCAGGTTAGAATCAGGTTCAGGTTAAACCCTCTGAGGTCAATAGTTATTTTCTTGAGTTCTACGTTATTTCTTAAGGTACTCGCTTAACCTAAAACCCAAGTGTGTTATATCACAGTTTTCAGAGCAATCTCAGCTCTTTCTATCATGACGCCCCTTTCTGACCGTCCCAAATGCTGAAAAATCTAAGCCCAGTTTTTTTGAAATTCTTCAGATCTCTTGTGAAAACAAACCTTTACTGATGTGGATGAATTGTTTTTGTGCTTCACTTTGGTTTACCAAAGTCTTAGGTTCATAAAAACAGTGCAACATGTGAATAAAATAGTAGATAATCTCTTCCTTATGGAGACAGAAAGCGAGTCCTCATAACGTAAATCATTAGATTTTATGGTGAGGGACCTCAGAACTCTATAGGTCTTCAAAACAAAACAAATCAGCAACATAAATGTTTTATTTAATCTCTTTCATCTTATAGGTTTTCTCACTAATTCTAATTTTAGCGTCATTTCTACAGTTACTGTCCTAAACCATGGAAACAGAGTTATCCAATCAGATTTTTCTTGTTGTTGCTGTTGTTGTTGCTGTTGTTGTTGTTGTTGTTGTTGTTGTTGGGGGGGGGCAGACAGCAGCAGGGTGTTAG
>NW_019525068.1:6175-12255 GCF_002814215.2 Seriola lalandi dorsalis | reverse complement strand
TTGGGGGGGGGGGGTCAGTGTTGAGTTGAAGGCTGAGCTCTAATGCTCAAGGTTCTCCAGGTAAGGTTAGGGTTAAGTTAAGTTAAGTTAAGGTTAGATAAGTAGTAGTTTTCCTTCCTGCTGATTATTCTCCTCAGTCAACAAAACCATCATGAACCACAGTTTCTGGTTTTTGGCTGGACCACAACAGCAGGACCAGCCCATCAACACAAATGTGTGTTGCTGACTGACTGAGTGATGAAGTTACACCATTGGTCAGTGTGGTATGAATCACAGCCAGCATTTATTATAACATGGTGCCGGCGACAGTCAGAGCGGGAGGTTTATTGTTTATTTGAGCCTTGTGAATGCAATATCTCGAGAGCTTCTCACAGGAATCCCTTCAAATTATGAATCAAAATGTCCGGAAAAAATGTGATTGTTGGTGATTTGAGTATTTTAGAAACTGCTGATCTCCTAGACTGTGGCTTTCTCATCAGATGTCAGCAGAGATGGGATTGATTGATTAATGGCAGATCTCAGGTCAGTTTTATTGATATGTTTAGCATACAATGAATAATCAGGCTGTTTCCAAATTAGCTCTGTACAATTTCAATACTGTACAGGAAATCCTGCGATGCAAACTTTCCCTGAAGCTCCAGGTGTGACGCGTGTGGTCAGACACTGAATCATTATCCAACCAAGGAAACAAATGGATCTGATAAGATAAACAATATTTATTTTGAGACCAAAATGTTCCATCACAACAGCTGAAAATAAAATAGATAAAAAATAAATTGTCCACGCCTTCAGATGGACTGGAGAAACTGACAATAAGGTGCCTTGACATGAAACATTTGGCTCCAACAAATGCTGTTAGCTGTTAGAATTATTGATTGTACATCAAACATAGGGTTGAATAACAAAATGTTTCTCCTTTTCGGTCATACACATGAATGAAGAGATGATAATCTCCGATGTGAAATTGAATTTTACACCATGTAGGAGTTATTATGTTCAGCACTGGGTCATGTGGAAACAGATGTCGTGTGTTTTCAAAGTCACTGTCAGGAAATTTGACAGCAGTGAAGACTACAGACTACAGCTGAGAAAACCTCAGTCATGTGAATGAAACTTGTTTTTCACTCACAGGTTCTTTCACTTTGAACCCAGAACTTACATTAAATGTATTAAACTTATATAAACTTATATATTTTTATTACATTAAAGAAACTTTAGTTCTGCACGTGTATCACTCAAACTCCTGGACTCTGCTGTTTGATGAGTTTTTTGTTAGACTGTGGTGGATCAGGATCTTGTGTCTCGTCCCCACAGACGATGTTTCGCTGCATCAGTTCAGGACTCTCACAGTGAAAAGCATCTTCCTGTCTTTGTCGCTCAACAACATCACCGTCACAGCTCGAGGAAACTCAGGCGGCGGATGCACTGATTTTCATTTGTCTGTGCAAATTGAATTTATTTAGCTTGTTTGTTTTTGCTGGTCTAATTTCATGGCTGTTGTGACTCTCTGACCTTTTCCCTGAGTCCAGCTCTGTTTTCAAACAAGAGACATTCTCAAGTTCAACCTAATTAACGACTTACACGGGTCATTAAAACAGTATTTTATGATCTGATTTCATCAGGAACAATACAGAAATGAAAGACAATATTTGACAGGTTTAACGAGCTCTTACTATGAAGTTACTGTACACTTCTTTACCTGGTCTCCTTCACTTATTAAATTGATGTTGTACTTACACTAAATGTTGCTCCTGCACCGAAGCTTCAGTGATGTCCTTCACTTGTTGCTTTGGATAACAGCGTCACATGTAAATTTACAACATCTGTTACCAGAATACAAAAACACTAATAGGTTTAAGACGATGGGACGTTCTTTCGTTCTGCATGTGAGGCGTTCATGGAACATCTGTATAATCTAATGTCTACCTATAATCTACCCGTGAGGCGTTCTGGCATTCAGGGAACATTTTTAAATTGAAACGTCTACCTATAGTCTGCATGTGAGGCGTTCATGGAACATCTATATATTGTAATGTCTACCTATAGTCTGCATGTGAGGCGTTCATGGAACATCTATATATTGTAATGTCTACCTATAGTCTGCATGTGAGGCGTTCATGGAACATCTATATATTGTAATGTCTACCTATAGTCTGCATGTGAGGCGTTCATGGAACATCTATATATTGTGATGTCTACCTATAGTCTGCATGTGAGGCGTTCATGGAACATCTATATATTGTAATGTCTACCTATAGTCTGCATGTGGGGTGTTTAGGGGACATCTGTAAATTGTAGTATCTGCCAATAGTCTGCAGATGTTACTTACTATAATTTTATTTTACTTTTATATTATATGATACTGTTATGTGTATGTTACCTAACAATAAAAAGATCATAGAAAAAAAAACACAAGGCAGAGCGTTAAATCACGACCATGTGATTCTTGTGTGGGACGATTGTTTGAGACGTGACGTCAACAACCTGAAACTGTTCAGAAACAAACACGAGTGACTCCAAATAAAAGAGAGAAGAGTGATTTCCCGCTGCTGCTGCTGTGGAGAGAAATACTGGGAAAAAAGTGCAGCTGGTGTAAATAAAGAGTTTAATTTCAGACGTGTCTTCTCTTTGACGTTGTGACAAACTGTGTCTGTGTTCACGTGTGGGAATGACAGTAAAATGATCACTTCCAGGAATCTGATGAGAAATGATTCGCTTCACTGACGCAGCTTCAAAGGTTTTTAAAGAGACTCTGGTCGAGTTGTTCCAGAAAATTAGCTCATTTTGTCAATTACCAGAATGAGAGATGTAATTCCCACAAAGACTGTCTTGTCAAGACTTGTCAACAAGTGGCTTTGTTTTTCTTGACACGGTGAACATCAGTTTATTACAACACAGCAGTTACAACATGATGACTTTATTTGATCAGTTTTAGATGAAGGTGTCGACCGGTCTGCTCTCAGGTTCTTTACTGCTGATGCTTATAACGATTGGCTGGCCCTCTCTCTCTCTCTCTCTCTCTCTCTCTCTCTCTCTCTCTCTCTCTCTGTGAGGTGTGATTTATACATGTATTTGATTATTTACAAAGCCGTGATTGGAAAGCTTTCATATATTAATTCCATTTTAGTTTAGTCCACTGGTCTACATTAGTCAACAAAAACACTTCAAAACACTTTAAAAATGAATTTGTTGATGCCTCTTGGTCAATTTAAAATCCATAATCTCTAATCTTTTATTTCCTGTTTTTACCTGTTTCATTTCATTTTTGTTGTCACATTTATATGTTTGTTTTATTTGATGTTCTTCGTTTAACTAGTTGTTTCTCCCTTGTTTCCCATAGTTGTACCCACAGTATATTTAGGTACATTTATAAATATTTTATTAATACCCGATTCACAACAACAAAACTCTCTCTCTCTCTCTCTCTCTCTCCCACCCACCAGGTGGAGGCAGACGGCCCCGCCCACCCTGAGTCCACTTCTGCTCGAGGTTTTTTCCTGCCCACTGTCACCAAGTGTTACTCATGGTGGGAAATGTCGGGTCTCTGATGAATGAAGACACCGGCTCTGTTTCAGATCACTGTGTTAGATAACTGTTGTGATTCGGTAACTTGACTTTAACTGTGACACTGGGAGAAACCGTCATGTGATCATCAGAAATCCCGCTGAAGGAAGACGTGCTGTTTCTTACTGACACTGATGCGACTGGACAGGAACTTGTTTGTCACCTGCTTCACAAACAGGAAGAGATGAAGCCGATACGAGTTCGAGCAGAAGGAGAGGAGACACACAACAATGACCCTCACTGTCAGCAGGGTCACCGCTGACAACCCCTCACCCAGGTCAGCTGATAAACAGAGGGGATCATGGGAGGTTGATGTTTGTTGGACAAAGGCTTCACTAACATGTATGAAATACAGAATTACCTCTGAATAATTCATGTTCCGGGGCTCCGGGGTCAGATCATCAACTGACTGCAACGAGCTGAGGGACACTACACTTACTAGTACTACTAAATACTGCTACTACTACTACTGCTACTGCTACTGCTACTGCTCCTACTACTGCTACTGTTACTACTATTACTGCTACTGCTACTACTACTGCTCCTGCTACTGCTACTGTTACTACTATTACTGCTACTGCTACTGCTACTGCTCCTAGTACTACTAAATACTGCTACTACTACTACTGCTACTGCTACTACTATTGCTACTACTACTGCTACTACTATTACTGCTGCTACTAGTAGTACTACTACTACTGCTGCTCCTGCTACTACTACTGCTGCTCCTGCTACTACTACTGCTGCTCCTGCTACTACTATTACTGCTGCTACTAGTACTACTGCTACTACTGCTACTACTATTACTACTGCTGCTCCTGCTCATGTTCTACTATTACTGCTACTGCTACTTCAGACAGACACAGACACCTCTCAAACCTCCTATCACGTAAATCTTACAGGAGACTTTCTAATACATTTGGAAAATGTGATTGACCATGTTTTCACTTTGTTATTATGGGTTATTGATTATAGACCTGTTGGTAATTTTAAGCCATTTACAATGAAGTCTAAAACATAATACTGCGTGGAAACTGAAGGGGTCTGAAAACCAAGAGTGACATAAACATAAGTAAACATACTGTCGGGTGAACTCGCAGACCTCTGATTTCAAGATCGGATGCTGAGATGGAAACCTATTAATTATTATTATGATCATTATTATTCATTATTATTATAATAAGTTTAGTGTATTTTCGACCATGGTGGAGCTGGACAGTTTATGATCAGTGTCTCTTGGACACAATAAACACTGAACATCTGGACAGATGTGCAGAGGACCGTCAGGATAGCCACTCTATACTCTGTATATATGCATATGTTTTGTTTTGTATTGATCACCTGGAAATATTGAAGCATTTCTGATTTACTCTCTGCAACATTCACTGTCTGGTAGCACAGTAGGAAATGACAGTTTCACTTTTTGTGCAGTTCCTTCCTTTGTAATGAAAAATGTTTATTCTAAATGACTACAGACAAACGTGGCAGATGATGCAAAGCTCCTGGTCCTGCCTGGTCCCACCGTCGATCCTGATGTGTTTAAAGGGTTTTGTTTGTTAGTGTGTGTGTGTGTGTGTGTGTGTGTGTGTGTGTGTGTGTGTGTGTGTGTGTGTGTGTGTGTGTGTGGTGCCTTCTCGTGGTCTCTCAGTGTGATGCACACTCCCTCAGTCTTCCTTTTTATTCCTCCTCCGTTTCTTTTGATAAATATTTGATTTATTTTATTCACACACATGAAACATTACAAATACACTGTATATCTTTCTTATGAAGTGATCTGCAGGTGAAGCTCATGTTAAAATCTCAACGTAAAAAAATTTTAATCATAAAAAGTGAGAGAAAAAACAAAAGAATTAAAAACTAGAAAAACAAACAAGTGAAAAGAAACAGCAAAGACACAATAACTGCAGTGGAAGGAATACAAAGATTTAAATGAATCCATCAATCAGAAATACAAAGAAAATAAAGAGAAAAAAATCATCATTATATATTTAATCTTCACTAACAAACACCACAGTGACAGAGCAACAACAAACAGCTGATAAATATAAAAACAAAAACACATTAAATGTAAATGAAGTGAACAGCCACTGGGTGGAGCTGAAGTCTGATTATTAAAAATTAAAGAAAGAAACTCAAATGTAAAGATGAAGTTTTCAAAATAAATGAGATCAATAAAATATCAAATAAAGTTCAGTTTGTTAAAATAAATATTTCACTGTAAAAGGAGGAAATTAACATCAGAGTCTGTTTACAGCTGAGAGAGAGATCAAAGATACAAAGACTGTTTATTGACAGGATGTCTCACTTGGTGAAGAAAAAAAAAAGTCTGGCTTGAAACTGACTTCAAGGTTTAAATAAAAGACTGTGACAGGAAATAAAAATAAAAGCATCTTTTTACCGTCTGTGTGTGAAAAGTCAGGGGTGACGTTTCCTGACATTATAGATTTGGTGCACGTCTTCAGAGGCTGAGGTGCAGTTTGACAGGTGTGCTGTTGCTGTGGTAACCTGACCTCCAT
>NW_019525068.1:667-5349 GCF_002814215.2 Seriola lalandi dorsalis | reverse complement strand
AGCAGCGGGAGGAGGAGGTGAATACCACCGGGCAGCCAAGCGGCTCCGGCTGGAGGAGGAGGCCGGCGCAGAGGAGCTGGAGGACGGGGAGGAGGAGGAGGACTCCGCCGGTGAGGAGGCAGCGGGGAGCGGAGGCACCGAGAGCAGGAGCCGGAGGAGCGGAGGGAAGGTGGGTGACGGTTGTTACCGGCGCTGCTTCTGGTTAGAAACTCAACACTGAGAGAAACATGTGACATGAAGTTTGCGTCGTTAGATGCAAACTGAGAAGAGTCGAGTTTCTATGAAACTACATGTAAAATGAGACGGAAACAATCACAGATTCTTCTGTTTTCAGTTTTAAAAGATCTTTTCTCATATAGTTTTACTTGTGTTGAGTGAGAAGAGTCTCAGGTCAAACCAAACCTGGACAAACTGTCTCTGAATGAAGACATTAGATCAGGAAACTGGCTCAGGGACACCAGTCACACCTTTCTGCTCAACTTATCCAGTAACAAATGTCAGCTCTTTGGAGGAGTGGATTGTGTGTCAGGTGTGGATTGGGGGATGGGTTGGGGGGTTCCAGAGGTTCTCTCTGAGGTTTCAGAGGTTTGCGAGGAGGTCCTGTGGCCTCCACAGAGGAGGTTCTCACACTTTCATTGGGGTTTTAGGCACGACTCTGCGGGCTCGAGACAGTTTCACCTTCCTGGTTCTCGTTCTGGTTTTGATGAAGTGCTTGGATTTCTTGACGAGGTTCTAGTGTTCCTTCAGAACGCTTGGGAGAACCTTTAGTAGGCTACGTGGGTTTAACCTTTTGCCCCGTAACCCCTGTTTCATATAGACACATGGTGAAGAAGAAAAAGATAGAGATAGGCCTGTGGTTTTAACCCCTGTGGAGCTCTTTCCTATGGATGTATTATTAGAGTCGAAGTCACTTCCTGTCTAGCTTCTATTCCATGAGCTTCAGTAACTCAATACAAGTTCTCGTTCATTCATTCATTCATTCATTCATTCACTGGTCTGTCTGAAGAAATGAAGCCTGTGCCTGGAGTTTATTTCCCAAATGTCAGCATCCTATATAAGAAACTGGAACGGTCTTGATTTTCACAAAGTTAAACAACTGTTTTATAAGTTCAGAAAAAACTACAGCCCCGGTGAACAATATTGCATCATGGGTACTTATATCATTGTGTCATTGTACCTTTCAGTGGGGCAGACAGGCAAAACAATTTCATGACTAAAGCCTGAAAGCTTCAGGAGATAATCTACGTACCTCCGACGTGGAGGCAGCTTGTATCTGACCTCTGGTGACCTTTAGAGGTCATTGAATCATGCATGTCCTTGTTCTAATAAAGATGCTTATTTGCTGCTGTGGTTGTGTAACGTAATAAAAATATAACCAATAACCAGACAACTTCTGCTGTGTGTTCTATGGAATCACATGACTAGCTAGCACATTAGCCAACACTGTAATCAGAAGCTAGCATGCTAGTTTGGTCTGGACCACACTCGTTACTCTAGAGGTCACATCTGAAAATAAACTTCCTGGTTTATCGTCAAAACTCCCCAACGCTCATTTCTAAAGTTGTTTTTTCAACTTCCTGGATGTAATCTCTGAAGTCTAAAACCTTTAACTGTAAACACAGCCGACTGCTGCTGGTGTATTATGAATTTTAATCCATGTAAATGTTTTATTTGTAAAACTTTCCTGGAGTCTTTCATTCAAAATACTGGGCGTCATTCTGGGGCGTCTTACAATACACCCCTGGTCCTCAGGTTGGCAACCGTTGTGTTAATGTGACCCAGGGATTGAAATACCTGAAGAAACTTGTCAAACTGCTGCTGCAGCTTTATCCATGTCTCCACTCTCCGTCTGTGTGATCTGTATGCTTCGAACAGTGCTAGTGAAATATGGTTTAAAAGGTTTTTTTCTCTGCACGGCCGAGATTCTGTGTCAGCTCTTCAAAGGTTTTACACCTCTCAGGTCTAGAGGCAGAGACTGTTTGACACTCTGAGATTTTAGATGGATGTTCTGCTTTTGTTTAGGAGGCTGTGGTTTTATGAGATACACTGAGCGTGATTTGATTTGGCGTCCTCGGTGTGGGAGGTCCCTCGTGGCTCGGCTTCACGGAGGTTTTAGGGTTCTTCCGGAGACTCTTGTGCAGATATTTGAAGATTTTTGTGTTTTTCTGCAGGTTGTTGCAGGATTATTATCTTTCATGTCCACGTCTGTTCATTTGCCACGTGTCTCTGGCTCTGATCCTCTGCTCGGTGAGACAATATGGCGTCTCTGCGAGGTTCTGGCAGTGACTGGAAGTGCCTGCACTCAGCAGAAACAGAGGCCATCTGTTAACCTTGACGAATGGGCCTGTGGTATTCTCTCGACAGGAACACCATCACCCTGAGTGAGTCTGTAACCTTGTTAGTGTCCAGGTTAGTTCAGGCCGAATCCTGCAGTGAGATCAGAGAAGAGCCTGAGCCAGAGAAACAAACACAGCCAGTAAAATACAGGAAGTCAACTCCAAAATAAGGGCATATGCTCATATAAAAATCTGGAATTAAAGGAACATTTCATTACATGATTACTTTGGTCCAGACTGAAATGCTTGACGAGTTATGAGGTGTTTTAGGAGGTTTTATGTTCCATTCATGAGGTCTAGAGTCCATCAAGATGATTCTACCGGTCGAGTGTCTGATCCATTAGAGGTTCAACAGAGGTTAAAGATATTCTGTACCAGGTTCAAGTGGGTCTTTAAGTGGATATAAAGGTCCTGAGGCAGATTGTAGAGGTCCCTCAGGTGAGGGTACTCCCGTATGTTGTATGGTAAGGATGTAGGAGTTTCTAGGGGGAATTTAGGAAGTTTAAAGTACACAGACGAGCTGATAGACATCCGTCACCAAGCGGGCTGTAAGGGCCTGAGAATGTTATAGGATCCTCACAAGGTGAAACCACACATCAATAAATGGATATATGCGACAATATATGCAGCGTATGGTAAATTTGAATCTATGCAGCAGCATTCAGCAGCTGCTGGGAGTCAGTAACATTGAGATCGTGCATTAAGACGCTCTGAACACTGAAACGTCTGCATGAGTGTTTTATCTGGACACACTGAAGGATGTAATAGAGTTAGGCGAGTCTGATCAAACAGTCCGCCGGCTGCTGCTCGCTCCCTCCTTAACAGATCAGTCAACACTCTGAAGACGGACAGCATCATGGGAAGAGAGATACTGAAACAGCAATGCTCTTCCTGTGGCTCTCAGACATCAAACAGGCAGGTAAAAGCGATTTCAGACCGACCACTCACTTTACATTTTGATTATTTAAATCCTGCAGCTCCTGTTTTTTTAATTAGCCTCCTCTTTGTTCGTGCTAAGTGCTCTCAAACAGGACGACACAAGATTACAAATTAAAACAATTAAACCGCCAGTTGTGCGTTTCTATAAACCAGTCAGACCATTCACACCAAACCCATCCTAACTGTGACTGAACCGCCTGCTGTGCTGCAGTGAAATACACTGTACTCAGTGACAGTGGGTAAAGGTGGAGCTCTCTGCGGACTCCAGCCGACATCAAAGCACCTTTGATCCGTTCAACAGTGAAGATCAAACAGAAATCACCAGTCGAGGTGTGAAACTGACCCGAGTCCTTCAGTAAATGGAGCGGCTGATGCAGAGAACCAGTCTGAGTCCAAATACATCGTCCACGGTGTCAGCTGAAGACCATGACATGAAAAACCTGAATGAATGAGCGCATGATTTTTGGTCTTTTATTCAGGAGGCTCGTCTGAACATAACGCTGTTCCCTGATAAATCATTAATCATCCATCAAATCCATTCATCAGTTCATCCAATACTTTTATCCATTTATCCGTCTGTTCATGAATATTTATCCATTTAAATTCAAAATGAAAATGTCATCCATCCATTCATCTGTTCACCCAATGTCTATCCATCCATCAATTAATTCATCCACCCATCCATCCTTGTTGCTGATTGGTCACACTCCCACCCTCTGTCAGTCGACCAATCAGACACAGTCTCGCTGACGATGAGTAATGAGTGAACTCACGTCTGCATGAGTGTCCTGGTTAAGATCAGGTACTTGGACTATCCCAGTTTTACGTCGCACAAGCGGAACACCGTGTCCTGGTTTCAGAAACCTGTTTGGGACTTTGTCCTGTTTTTGGGAATCCTGGATGAGTTGGAGTCGTCTGAGAGAAATAACGATTCTCGTCCAGGATTCTCATTCACAGCCGCGCCCGCAGGTTGACCTTGACTCACCTTACATTGCAGTTAGTAAGTTAAACCAATGATGAGACGGTGGATGATGTAACCTGCTGAACCAAAGGGAAAGTGTGAGTCAGTAAATTAGATTATTATCGCTTTTGTTTTTCATTACCGGTGATCGGACGGAGAAGCTAAATCCAGAGAAAGGCCAAAAACCAAACTATGAGGATCACGAGCCGATGATCAGAACCTGGATATTGTTGGTCATGTGACAGGAACCTGAAGAGCCAGGTTCCTCATGTTCCATGTAAAGGCCACATTGTGAGTAGCTGGAGGCGGCATCCTACAGAGGCTGTTTCTAATGCATCCCTCTTTTACTGGACAGTGAAGGCTCCAACAGGTGCGCCGGTAATGAAAATAATATGGCGGCAAACAACAGCGACAGGGACCTCGAGGATTACACTTTTAAATTTAAC
>NW_019525068.1:0-445 GCF_002814215.2 Seriola lalandi dorsalis | reverse complement strand
CACACACACACACACACACACACACACATATACACACACATATACACACACACACACATATACACACACACACAGACACACACACTAAATAAAGACACACACATTCACCCAAAAAAAGCTGAGGCTCAGTTACCATGGCAACCGCGTGAGCTGCACCCCCCCTTTGCACTCCTGCTGACAAGGAGCAGAGGAAAAAAACAAGAGGAGGAAGTTCTCAACTTCACAAACCACGAGGTAACCATGGTAACCAATTACTCTTATCAACATTGTAAAAAACACAAAACAAAACAAAAAAAGCATTTCTGTCTCTGCATCGCTTCATCGTTGACTCACGAGTACGTAGGTAACACCTCTCCTCCTCTTCTACATGGGCCAAGTCTCAACCATCGGCCTCCCGCTTGGCGTTGTTATAGTAACCGAGTGCAGCGTAGGTGCAGTGGAGTGC
>NW_019525067.1:20652-22742 GCF_002814215.2 Seriola lalandi dorsalis | reverse complement strand
TCTCTTTGAGGTTGTTTTGTCTCTTTGTGTTTGTTTTGTGTCTCTTTGTGTTTGTTTTGTCTCTTTGAGGTTGTTTTGTCTCTTTGTGTTTGTTTTGTGTCTCTTTGTGTTTGTTTTGTCTCTTTGTGGTTGTTTTGTCTCTTTGTGTTTGTTTTGTGTCTCTTTGTGGTTGTTTTGTCTCTTTGTGGTTGTTTTGTCTCTTTGTGGTTGTTTTGTCTCTTTGTGGTTGTTTTGTTTTTCTTTGTGGTTGTTTTGTCTCTTTGTGGTTGTTTTGTCTCTTTGTGGTTGTTTTGTGTCTCTTTGTGTTTGTTTTGTCTCTTTGTGGTTGTTTTGTGTCTCTTTGTGGTTGTTTTGTGTCTCTGTGGTTGTTTTGTCTCTTTGTGGTTGTTTTGTCTCTTTGTGGTTGTTTTGTGTCTCTTTGTGTTTGTTTTGTCTCTTTGTGTTTGTTTTGTGTATGTTTGTTTTTGTTTACAGATGTTTTGTATTGAACTGTGTGACGTTCACACCAGAACTGTTCCGTCCCTCTTGTCAGAGGTCCAGGAGGTCGGGTCCTGGGTCTGTGCCTGAGGCTCAGTAATCCATCCATGAATAGTTGGATCAGAACGAGCAGCAACATGTTTAGTATCAGTGGAAACAGTACGAGTGTGTGTGGTGGTGTTTGTGGCAGCAGGTTGATGATGTCACTCATCTACAGATGAAAACAGAGTGGTCCAGATGTGAGCAGACATCTTGACTCTCCGTGTGTATGAGTCAAACCTCAGAGGAGTGGATGTTGTCTCTGAAGACAACAGAAACATGCTCGTCTGTCCTCACAGTGACGTCCGGTGTCTGATGAACAGAGGCGGGAGCGAGAAGAGCAAACGGTTTCACATTTACTCAGTAACGTGAGATGAAACCTCGGTGAGCAGATTAACTCTGCAGCTTTCTAATCCTCAGCAGCACTCACAATATGAGCTAATCCCAGCAACAGATGGAAAAAAACAAAGTGTGGGAATAACTGAGCGACTGTGACCTGCAACCTCAGAGAGACGGAGACGAGGTTCAGTTTATGTTCCCAAACGTTTCCATCATCAGTGTTTTACAGTCAGAGACACGAGAGCAGCTCAGTCACAGTGAATCACCTCCTGTTCACAGCGACTCTGACTGAGGGCTCATGGGAAAAAACTCCGTCCACACAGCAGTGATCTGTGTTCTTCTTCTCACAGTGACGCTGTAGTTTCAGTCCAACGATTTCACAGGTGATGGTGACATCACTCTCTAATCCTCATTACATCATTCATTCATCAGTTACACCCCTGCCCCTGGGGGGGCGGGGCTCACCTGGACAGGTCTCCGGTTCACCGTCAGTGTCTGGACGAGGACACCCGGGATGATATGGATCTTATTTTATTGTACTGTTACTATAAAGCACACGTATGAAGGTCTCTATAAATATTCTTCTTATTATTATTCTTAAATATGCAGCACATTTCAAAAACATTTTACAGAATCATTCAGTCACAAAAACAAATATAATGCACATGTTTAATGTAACTGATGATGGAGACAGTCAGCTGAACTCAGCAGGAAAAAACCTCAGATTTAAATTCAAATAAAAAGAAAGGAAATTCATAAAGTTGAAATTTCAAAGGAAAATATTGTAATACTTTGAAATTAAAGTTGTAATATCTCCCCGTCCTTCCTGTCTCACTGTCCCTATCAGAATAAAGGTGGAAAATACCCCCCCCCCCCAAAAGAGATGTAATCTTATGGGATGTATTTGTAATATTTCAGTATTAACAATATCATTATATCATCAGAAAGAGTTTTAATATTATTAGTGAAATCTCAGTGAGTAAAAGTCACGACTTTATCTTCAAATCATTAAAACTTGATCCTGAACAGCAACAGTGGAAAAAGTGAACTGTGCTTTTAAGACCTCTGCGTTGCCTAGTTACCAGAGGATCTTTTTTCCTTTAGCTGAGAGAGGAAACTTCCTCTCACACCTGAACTCCAGAGGAAGGATTACAGTCCCTAAGCTTCCTGTTTTATTCATGTATGATGAGACAGAGCCATCCACCCGGGGACGATGGGGACAGTGAGGACAGTGA
>NW_019525067.1:17411-17476 GCF_002814215.2 Seriola lalandi dorsalis | reverse complement strand
CCGTACAACCGGTACAGCCGGTGCAGCCGGTACAGCCGGTACAAACGGTACAACCGGTACAACCG
>NW_019525067.1:14782-16655 GCF_002814215.2 Seriola lalandi dorsalis | reverse complement strand
GTTTGGTCTGTTTAGACTGAGGTGGTGCACGTCCGCCTCCTGTGGCTGAAATGAGGATTACAACAACAGACAGACATTTTTATTTTTTAACCAGTTTTTACAGATTAAACAAAGCTTAAAGAAATGAGCCTGAAAAACATAGAAATGATAAAAAAATCTGGTCTCTCCTCAGGATGACCTTCTGTGGCATCGGAGCCAATAAATACGTGGAGGCCAACATTTCCCAGAAGTCTCGGACCACGGTGAAGTACACGATGAAGACTCTGGCCAGCATCGCTGAGACCATCATCTTCATCTTCCTCGGGATCTCAGCCGTGGACAAGTCCAAGTGGGCCTGGGACACTGGCCTGGTGTCCTGCACCCTCATCTTCATCTTCGTCTTCAGAGCCGTCGGTCAGTCACTTCCTGGTTCCTCCAGATGCAGACGATCACTCGATCACTCAGTCTTTGTCCGTTATTAAACCTCGTCCTCTCTACCTGCTCTGACCTTTAGTAACCTCTGCTCTCCAGGTGTGATTGGTCAGACCTGGGTCCTGAACCGCTTCCGGCTGGTTCCTCTGGACAAGATCGACCAGGTGGTGATGTCGTATGGCGGCCTGCGGGGAGCGGTGGCGTTCGCTTTGGTGGTGCTGCTGGATGGCAAGCACGTCAAAGCCAAAGATTACTTTGTCGCCACGACGATCGTGGTCGTCTTCTTCACGGTCATGTTCCAGGTGAGAGTGGCACCACTTCCTGTCCAGAGAAAGGTGATTCATTTGTAATGTGTTTACGTGTGAACATCCTGGTTCTCAGAAACCTGCTGAACTCTGATAGAGACCTGGTCTGAGAACACCTGGACCAGGTTTCTGATCAGAACTTAGTGTATCCTGAGGCTGATCCGGACTGAGGCTGATCCGGACTGAGGCTGATCAGGACTGAGGCTGATCCGGACTCAGGCTGATCCGGACTGAGGCTGATCCGGACTGAGGCTGATCCGGACTCAGGCTGATCTGGACTGAGGCTGATCTGGACTCAGGCTCATCCGGACTCAGGCTGATCTGGAAGCAGATCAGGACTCTTCATGAGAACCTGCAGCAGCTGACAGTTTAGACTTTAGACTGTAACACTGGTCTCTGCAGGTTCACACTGGTTCTGGTCTGGATCAGGTCTGATCAGGTCTGGTTCTGGACTCGTGGACTCCTGACTGTGGGTTCATGTCACTCAATGTCTGTAGAGATCTCCCCCTCACAGTGAGCAGCAGTCAGCTGTGGTGTGTCCTGAGTGAGGACAGACAGAGACAGACAGACTCAGCTGCTCTCCCACACTTCATTCAGTTGTTATTGACTTTAACTGGATCAGAGTCTGTAGAGACTCTGTCTCAGTCTGTCTCAGTCCGTCTCTGAAGGACTTCAGAGACACTGTGATGAATCTGGAGGTTTTAGACTCAGGCTGTGTCTCTGCTCAGTGACTGTAGATCACATCTGTACTCAGAACCATGAGAGGTGGATCTGTTCAGGTCCAGTCTGAACAGCAGTGATTACAGAGACATGTCTCTGTCTCTGTCTCAGGGTCTGACCATCAAACCTCTGGTCAAGTGGCTCAAAGTTCCTCGTTCCACCAGCAGGAAGCCGACCATCAACGAGGAGATCCACGAGAGGGTGAGAGCTCTTCTTCTTCTTCTTCTTGTTACAGCTCGTTACACAGTGCTAACATCTCAGGCTTCATGTCAGACTAACGAGCTGCAGCAGATAGAGACACCCTGATCCTGATCCTCATCCATCCATCGTGTGTGTGTGTGTGTGTGTGTGTGTGTGTGTGTGTGTGCGTGTGTGTGCGTGTGTGTGTGTGTGCGTGTGTGTGTGTGTGTGTGCGTGTGTGTGCGTGTGTGTGTGTG
>NW_019525067.1:4295-14105 GCF_002814215.2 Seriola lalandi dorsalis | reverse complement strand
GTAATAACTAAAACTTAAAAAAACTAAAAAGTGTATAAAATAAAAATTGTGAAAACTGTAAAAATTGTCCAAAAATTATAAAAACTGTAAAAACTGTATAAAATAGAAACTGTTGTTTATTAAAAATATATAAAAATTGTTAAAACTGGAAAAACTGGAAAAAAAATTAAAAACTATAAAAATTTAAAAAAAATTATAAAAACTGTAAAAACTACAAAAATTGTAGTTTTAATGTCATTAATCATCAAACACTAACATCTGTGACCTGAGCAGACACTCATTGCTGGAATGTATCAACCACAGAAGAAGAAAACAGGCAGGACAGACTACTGTCAGTAAAATTTTCAGGAACAGAGAACCTGCAGCGTGTCTCCAGGAGTTCAACTGCTGCAGGTGAAGTAAAGTTCATGACTGACTGAGGTCAGGGTGGAGGACCTCCACCTTTAACTTCTGACCTGTGTGTGTGTGTGTGTGTGTGTGTGTGTGTGTGTGTGTGTGTGTGTGTGTGTGTGTGTGTGTGCGTGCATGTGTTTGTGTGTAGGGTGGGAACGTCCTGACCTCAGCCAGACTGTCTCTGCCCTCCATGGCCAGCAGAGCCTCTTTCCCTGAGGTCACCAACGTCACCAACTACCTGTGAGTCACATGACTGTCTCTGTGTGTGTGTGTGTGTGTGTGTGTGTGTGTGTGTGTATCGAGACTCAAAGTCAAACCTCATCATGTTATTGATATCATGCTAACATGCTAATGTGTTGTTGGCGTGCTCCAGGCGTGAGAATGGCAGCGGTGTGTGTTTGGACCTCCAAGTAATCGATAATGTCCCCGGAGCGAAAGTGGAGGAGGACACCGAGACACACCACGTCCTCGCAGAGAACCTGTACAAACCCAGGAGACGGGTACACTCTCTCTCACTCACACACACACACACACACACACACACACACACACACACACACACACACACACAGATGAAAGTTCTGACCTCTAGACCTGGATTAACAGATCTGGAGATCTGGATCATGTTGTGTGTTGTGTCCTGACTGTCTCATGTTGTCTCATGTTGTTGTCTCATGTTGTCTCGTGTTGTTGTCTCATATTGTTGTCTCATGTCTTCTCATGTTGTTGTCTCATGTTGTCTCATGCCGTTGTCTCATGTTGTTGTCTCATGTTGTTGTCTCATGTTGTCTCATGCTGTCTGTCTCATGCTGTTGTCTCATGTTGTTGTCTCATGCTGTTGTCTCATGCTGTTTTCTCATGCTGTTGTCTCATGCTGTTGTCTCATGCTGTTGTCTCATGTTGTCTCATGTTGTTGTTTCATGCTGTTGTCTCATGCTGTTGTCTCATGCTGTTTTCTCATGCTGTTGTCTCATGCTGTTGTCTCATATTGTTGTCTCATGTTGTCTCATGTTTTTGTGTCATGTTGTCTCATGTTGTCTCATGCTGTTGTCTCATGTTGTCTCATGTTGTTGTCTCATATTGTTTTCTCATGTTGTTGTCTCATGCCGTTGTCTCATGTTGTCTCATGTTGTTGTATCAAGTTTTCTCATGCTGTTGTCTCATATTGTTTTCTCATGTTGTTGTCTCATGCCGTTGTCTCATGTTGTTGTCTCATGTTGTTGTCTCATGTTGTCTCATGCTGTCACATGTTGTCTCATGCTGTTGTCTCATGTTGTTGTCTCATGCTGTTGTCTCATGCTGTTTTCTCATGCTGTTGTCTCATGCTGTTGTCTCATGTTGTCTCATGTTGTTGTCTCATGCTGTTGTCTCATGTTGTCTCATGCTGTTGTCTCATATTGTCTCATGTTGTTGTCTCATATTGTTTTCTCATATTGTCTCATGTTGTTGTCTCATGCTGTTGTCTCATGTTGTCTCATGCTGTTGTCTCATATTGTCTCATGCTGTTGTCTCATGCTGTTGTCTCATGTTGTCTCATGTTGTTGTTTCATGCTGTTGTCTCATGTTGTCTCATATTGTTGTCTCATGTTGTCTCATGTTTTTGTGTCATGTTGTCTCATGTTGTCTCATGCTGTTGTCTCATGTTGTCTCATGTTGTTGTCTCATATTGTTTTCTCATGTTGTTGTCTCATGCCGTTGTCTCATGTTGTCTCATGTTGTTGTATCAAGTTTTCTCATGCTGTTGTCTCATATTGTTTTCTCATGTTGTTGTCTCATGCCGTTGTCTCATGTTTTCTCATGCTGTTGTCTCATATTGTTTTCTCATGTTGTTGTCTCATATTGTCTAATGCCGTTGTCTCATGTTGTTGTCTCATGTTGTTGTCTCATGTCTTGTGGTTCAGTATCAGTCCCACTACAGCCGACACTTCATGCCTCTGGGGGAGAAGGAGCGTCAGGACCGGGAGGTGTTTCAGAGGAACATGAGGAGCCGCATGGAGACGTTCAAGTCCACCAGATATAAACGACACAAGAAGGAGCGCAGCCTCAAGAAGGTCACACACACACACACACACACACACACACACTGTGAAACACACATTTATCTCTAATGAACAGTTTTGTCTGCTGATTACAGTCAGGGAGTTTTCTCAGCTCTCTGTTATGACACAGAGCGACATGCTGATTGGCTGATGGAAGGTCGGCCGCTTCCTGTTATGGCTGTAGCTGAACTGACGTGTTTATTCTGCCTTCAACAGCGGCGAGGATCCGACGCCAAGGAGGACGGCAGCGACAAACCCAGACGCAACGTCAGCTGGCAGGATAAAGGTACAAGGGGCTGATGGGAGGAGTGGGGGGGGTGGGTCCAACAGGTGGCCCCTCACCTGTTAACACATCCTCTGTCACACCTGTACAAATACCTGATCATCCTCAAACACCCTCCTCTGGATTAAGGGTGATCAGTGTGTGTGTGTGTGTGTGTGTGTGTGTTTGTGTTCAGATCCAGTTGTGGTTCCGGTGGAGGATAAAGCCGAACACTCAGACGCAGAGAAGGAGGACGACGTCGGGATCACCTTTGTAGCTCGTAAGGCCGAGACGCCCAAACAACGACCAAAGTCAGGTGAGGAAACCACCCCCACCTAAACATGTAAATAACATGATGAGAGGTGGAAGTGTCCGGAGGGAGGTGGTTACCTGTCTGTGGTTAAAGATGGTTGAGCAAAGAAAACAGCAGGAACGTGATGAAGCGTGCTACTAACCACAGACTGTAAATGAAGATGGCTGTCGCCTCTGAAGCTCAGAGTGAGCTGCTCCACCGTCGCCATCTTTGCAGTGTCTGACTCTCCCCCTATCTCCCAGCTAATCCAAATATGGTGAAAGAGGAGGGGCCTGTGTGGAGCGGAGACTTTGGTGCATGCTGGTTTAATAGCTGTGGCTAGCATTCTGCCCTGTTAGTGGCCATTAGAGGAACTGCAGCTTCTGGTTCTTCAGTTTTAACTGCCCTCCTGTTTCTCCTCCCTCAGTCCCAGCAGCTCTGGACGGGTGTCAGAGCCCAACCGCTGCCCCCCCCTCGCCCACCAGTGGAGACAGCCACCTACCGTGGAAGGGCAGCGTGGGCTCGCCCCCTCCCTGTGTGTCTGTGGAGGCCACAAAGATCATCCCTGTGGACCTGCAGCAGGCCTGGAACCAGAGCATCTCCTCCCTGGAGAGCATCTCATCCCCTCCCGCCCCCGCTGAGCCCGTCCACCCCCGGGTCAGCGCCCTCTCCAGACTGGGAGGCCCCCGCCCGGCCTCCTACACCCCGCCGGGCAGTGTTGGGGGCAGCACCTCCTCCATCGGAGCCCAGGTGTCGCAGGGCTCCTTTTGCTTTCCAGAGAAGAAGAAGACGGAGGAGGAAGAAGAGGAGGAGGACGAGGGAGGGGCGCTGCAGGAGATGCAGCCACTCATGTCGTCTCTGAGGCCCCCCAGCTCCCTGTCGCCCCCGCCTCCTCCACCGGGCTCCGCCCCTGGCTCAGGGAGGAGGAGGAACCCCTGTGTCTACTTGAGAAGCCTGGTGACAGCGCCCCCCCCTAGCAGCAGTGAGCCATACAGCAGAGGCCCCACCCAGCTGTAACAACAGATCCCAGACCAGTCAAACACCCGTCACAGAGCAGGAACTGTACACACAAACACACACACACACACACACACACACACACACACACATACAGACACACAGACACACACACACACACACACACACACACACACACACACACACACACACAGACATACAGACACACAGACACACACACACACACACATACATACACATACAGACACACACACACAGACACAGACACACACACACATACACACACACACACACACACACAGACACATAAAAACACACACACACACAGACACACACTCACTCACACACACACACACACACACACACACACACACACACACACACACAGACACACACAAACACCTCCTCTCCACCTGCAGCTGAAGCTGATCTGATAACCATCCGTCCAATCACAGCCTCCTCTGGTGTCACATGGTTATCAGATCCTGACTGTCTCAGTCGTGAGGGCGGGGCTTCTTCATCCTCACCCTCCATCTTAACGTCACCAGCCGCCACATGTCACCAGCTGCTGTGAGCTCTGACACCAGGACTTTCAGAATAAAGGTACAGACAGCTGCGAGGTGAAATCTCTTTTTATTTTATTTTATAGATTTTATGACTGTTATGTCAGAAACGTTTCTTCCGTCAGCGTTACAGACTGTCAACACACCTGTAGAGGTGTCACACAGGTGTGTTTCCTCCTCTGCTGCTGATTCTGACTCCACATTAAAAACAGGAAACATGGAGAAGCTTCTCCTCATTTCACCGAGTCTCTGCTTCCTGTCAGTCACTTGACACACACACATACACACACACACACACACACACATACACACCTACACACACACACACACACACACACACACACACACCTACGCACACACACACACACACACCGTCTTTGTTAGTCAGGTCAACACTTCAGTTAGTGTAACTTTATCTATAAATCTGATTTATTCTATGACTTTCTGATCACCAATCAGAAATCTATCAACAAATCTCATGTTCAGACTCAAACCACCAGTGTGTTCGTCCGTCTCTCAACACCGTCCCTCCTCTGTCTGCGTCTGAGCTCAGAGCTCATTGGTTCCTACCGCAGACGTTAATCTTTAAAAAGCCTCAGTCATTTCCTCAAACAGCTGATCACTGTATATTTTCTCAGACAGGAGGGAATAGAGACTTTTAGTGTGTGTGTGTGTGTGTGTGTGTGTGTGTGTGTGTGTGTGTGGGGGGGGTGTGGGTACAAATTGCAAAACTAAGTGCCAGAACATAAGTGATCCATCATGTTCATGTTTGAGCCTGAAACTGATCCAGGATCTGAAAAAGGGCAGAACAAATGTCCACAGTTACAAAGACCATAGAATAAACTACAGTGTGTTTCCATGGTGACGAAGAACATATGACTGATGTGTTTTAATAATTTATAGAAGCAGAGGAGGAGTCAGAGCTGGACTGAGTCTGAACATGAGGTTTAATGGTAAAAACACAGAGTAACATCAGATCAATACGTCTGTCAGTGTCAGCAGCTTCAGATCTGATCACTGCTGATGTTGAGCATCAACAACCAGCTGGAACCTGTGTGTCTTTGTTTTTAACTGTAATTGTTAAAGTCATGGACGGAATCAACTTAAAGCGTCACTGCTCTAATGCTCTTCTTTAGCTCTTTTTAGGAAAATCAAATCTATAAATAATAATATGTAATCAATCAAAAACTGCAGCATATGAATCCTGATGGAGGTGGACACTGACTGAAGGAGAGTTCTGGTTTTTACAACCTGGTCTTCCTGTAGTTTTGTGCATCATTGTGAACATCATCATCACAGCTGGTGGAGATGATGGGACTGAAGACCCTGCTGTAACAGAGTGGGCTTGTCCTTTAATGGGGGGGGTCTGACTCTCAGTCGACCCTTAACCTGAGCTGGTAGAAGCTTTTTAAAGCCTCATTTCTGTTTCTTTACTAACAGGTGAAACACTGAGGTGTGTATTTATTCTCACAGCTGCTCATATCAAATCTATATGTATTTTGTAAAGCTGCAAATATCCGATCTACAGAGTAGTTTATTTTGAAAGACCAAAGTGTGTAAAAAGAGCCTAATGAACATTTATACAGTATGTGTCTATTACTGCCTTACTCTGCTGTGTAGCTGTGTGTTGTGTTTCATGTGTGTGTAGGTGGAGCCAGTCATCAGGGCGTCCACAGGTTATGATTCCAACAGCAGGCTGTGTACACACTCACAGTGACAGTGTCTGTAGTTGTCGGTCTGTTGTGTCTGTTGTTTTGCCAAAGAGTCTGTTTGCCTTATGTCAGAGCTGCTCTCACACACTCAGCTGATCCCAGACCAGCAGCCGCTGCAGCAGCTCAACCTGACCCACACACACAAGTATAGTTCATACCACGACAGTAACGTGTGCTGCAACATGTCAGACAGAGGTTGCTACATGCTAATGCTAACGCGTTGTTCAGGTCATGAGGAGTGGAGGGTAGAGGTGCACACAGATACAGAATCATGACAACACCTGGTCCAAACCCTGGTGAACACAGCCATTGTGTCCTCCTCTGCAGCAGTAGATTAAAGGGACTATTTCTATGTTTTGCTATCGCTACATAGCTAACATTAGCATTAACAGCTGTTTATTTACCAGTCTTGCCAAGAGCTTCAGTCATTGTTGTGTTTACAGTAAAAGAGATTATAAAACCCCTCTGAGCAGCTACGTCTTCAGGACATACTGGATGCTACAATGACTTGCTATTGGTCCAGACAGGCACGGGCTAGCTGGTTAGCATGCCAACTTTATTAAAGAAAAAAAGTGATAGAAATATCAGCAAAACCAGCTCTTGGTGAGTAAAAAGAAAAAGTTTGATGCTGAGCTTGCAACATTTCTACTAGCCTGATAAGTAAACAGCTGTTAATGCTAATATTAGCTATGTAGCAATAGCAAAACTTACAAATAGTTCCTTTAAAGAAAACCAGTCCTTAAGGGGTCAGTGTAGAGCTAATCAGAGCGTTTCTATGACGACAGTCTGTGTGTGTCACAACAGACATGTTCAGCTTGAGCTTCATCAAACTGTTCAGCCATGTTTGTTTAGAGAAGTGAACCCAAACAGAAGAAGAAGTCAGCTTCCTTTTGGTTCACGCTGTAGCACCCCCTGGCTGCAGCACTCTGACTGCAGCTCATGACTACATTATGTTAAGATTTGTCAGTTGACTCAGTTGTTTTACTTTCAGGTGTCTGACTCTCATGTTGGCATCAGTAAAAAAACAGGAAGAGAAACACAAACACGACAGTAACTCCTAAACAAAGCACAATTATTCATGGTTACCAATAATGAGTTTAACCTGAACACTGAATCAATAATGTTATCAATCTAAAAACACTGCGCACAGATAATTTGGTAATTTATCCAATAGAGTTGTGTCAAATTACCTTAACGACAATCTTTGTTATATTCTGTGTCGGCCATATTTTTAGGCACTTCCTTATTATTTAGCACTACCATTGTTCCAGTCATAAACTTCCATGTGACATGAACTGAACACAAAGAAGGAACTACCAATCACAATTCCCTGTGTGAACTAATGAAGTGTCACTGGCTACGTGTAAAATGAATCTGTTTAATGAGTCCATGAATCAGGTGAATGTTACAGTCACCATCTTCTTCTCAGAGCGCTGTTCACCTGAGGGTGGATTTCATGCCACCTGACTATGATGAAGTGACTGTTGAGCTGGTGCAGCAGCTGCTGGTGACTGATTGTCCTTCTTGTTGCCTCATTGTACCACAGTGACTGTAGTAACACACAGAAACAGAAACATGCTGCTGCTTGTAGTAAGGCCTTTTACTGTGAAGATACTTGAACTGGAGCTGACCCCAGACCAGCTGTGAGGAGGGTCCAGCACAGAAACTGAAACGTGTCTTGTTGATCATCACTGCAGTGTCTCATCCAGCCGTCAGCGTCAGTGTGTCAGTCTTTTCTCTCTGCTTCATTTCACCACAGACGCAGGAATGTCGCGTCAAATCTGAGCTTTTTTTTCCATCTGTGATTCAGGTTGTCGTGTGGAAATTCAAATGAAACTATGTCTTTGTGCCAAAATGTTTGTTAGCCACAGAACTACAAGTCAATAAATGTGAGGTGTGTTTTTCTGAATGAACTCTGTGTTTTTTTTCTCAGTCCTGAGTTGAACACGATGATCCGTAAATATAAAATATATTGAACATAGATATATTTAATGGAGAATTATAAAACTGTTATGCTCAAGTAAAGCCCTGTGTGGATTCACTCATCTGGACAACATACAGGTGTTATTTTAAGTTCCTTAAATTAACCCACGGAGGACAGACAGGTAAGAGAAGATCTCTCCCTCATATACAGTAAAACATCTTCCCAGTGAAGCCCCTTTTGCCTTTATTATAGCCTTACTGTGAAAGAGACAGGAAAATTGGAGAGAGAGAGAGAGAGACAGAGGGAGGGAGGAAAGACACAAAGACTGTTAACATGAAATAATAAACTCTATATTGATGTCAAACGTATCAACTAATCCTCCATTGCCCCACTGCTCATGACTCCAGTGTTTGTAACATTAGATCATATATGACATTTTATATTGGTAATGAAATGACAAGCTAACACTGGAAATGAAAGGGCGCACCATCAGATAGCTCACATTAGTTAGCTCAACTGTAACTCCAGGCTAAAGCTAGAAACTAGCTCACATTAGTTAGCTCAACTGTAACTCCAGGCTAAAGCTAGAAACTAGCTCACATTAGTTAGCTCAACTGTAACTCCAGGCTAAAGCTAGAAACTAGCTCACATTAGTTAGCTCAACTGTAACTCCAGGCTAAAGCTAGAAACTAGCTCACAATAGTAAGATAAACTGTAACTTAAGGCTTAAGTTAGACACTAGTTCACATTAGTTAGCTATACTGTAACTCCAGGCTAAAGCTAGAAACTAGCTCACATTAGTTAGCTCAACTGTAACTCCAGGCTAAAGCTAGAAACTAGCTCACATTAGTTAGCTCAACTGTAACTCCAGGCTAAAGCTAGAAACTAGCTCACATTAGTTAGCTCAACTGTAACTTAAGGCTAAAGTTAGAAACTAGTTCACATTAGTTAGCTCAACTGTAACTCCAGGCTAAAGCTAGAAACTAGCTCACAATAGTTAGCTCAACTGTAACTTAAAGCTAAAGTTAGAAACTAGTTCACATTAGTTAGCTCAACTGTAACTCCAGGCTAAAGCTAGAAACTAGCTCACAATAGTAAGATAAACTGTAACTTAAGGCTTAAGTTAGACACTAGTTAACATTAGTTAGCTATACTGTAACTCCAGGCTAAAGCTAGAAACTAGCTCACATTAGTAAGATAAACTGTAACTTTAGGCTAAAGTTAGAAACTAGCTAACATTAGTTAACTCAACTGTAAATTAAGGTTAAAGTTAGAAACTAGCTAACATTAGTTAACTCGACTGTAACTTAAGGCTTGTTTTGAACTACACACGGATCCATGAAAATTGTTTGTTTAAAGTTGTTTAAGTGTAACTGACTCCATCAGTTGTCTTTCCTCTCATTTTTCAACCAACAGCATTGTTCTGTCCAATAATAAATTTCCAACCCCGCGCCAACCTTTACTTTGAAATCCGGAAGTGTCCCTTGGTGGGATTCGCGGTAGTTAGTTGCCGACAGTATAGTACTGTACATACGAACATTTATATTGATTCAGTGTTAGTTCATTATAATGACCAATAACAACAACAACAACAACAATAATAATAATAATAATAATAATAATAATAATGAATAGTTAGTGTGGAAG
>NW_019525067.1:0-609 GCF_002814215.2 Seriola lalandi dorsalis | reverse complement strand
GAGTACCAGACAAATGTTGCTAAAGGCACATTATCTTAAACTGTCAATCAACACAGCAACAAAAGACGGCGTCGGGTGACATTGTGAAGTAGCGTGGGATCATGGGAATTGTTGTCTTCATCATCATTGCCGTCAGCTTCTCCTGGGTAGATTCCTTCAGTGTCAAACATTGAGCAGCTGAATTGCACAGGACACAGGACAGGACGTCTCCAGAGGACAGGATGTCTCCAGAGGACAGGATGTCTCCAGAGGACAGGACGTATCCAGAGGACACAGGACAGGGCGTCTCCAGAGGACACAGGACAGGACGTCTCCAGAGGACAGGATGTCTCCAGAGGACAGGATGTCTCCAGAGGACAGGACGTATCCAGAGGACACAGGACAGGACGTCTCCAGAGGACAGGACGTCTCCAGAGGACATAGGACAGGACGTCTCCAGAGGACAGGACGTCTCCAGAGGACATAGGACAGGACGTCTCCAGAGGACACAAGACAGGACGTCGACAGAGGAGAGAGGACAGGAAGTCGAAAGAAGACAGAGGACAGGATGTCTCCAGAGGACACAGGACAGGACGTCTCCAGAGGACAGGATGTCTCCAGAGGACAGGA
>NW_019525066.1:3100-8859 GCF_002814215.2 Seriola lalandi dorsalis | reverse complement strand
GGGGGGTGGAGGGGGGGGGGCGCCGGTAGAAAAGAAAAAGTGATGACTCACCAAACTTCCCAAAATCCCCCTCCCTCCCCCTTCCTGGTTTACGGGAAATGGAATGCTGTTTTCTCTCTCTCTCTCTCTCTCTCTCTCTCTCTCTCTCTCTCTCTCTCTCTCTCTCCCTCCCTCCCTTCTCACTCGCTCTCTCCATCCTCCCACCTTCTCTCTCTCTCTCTCTCTCTCGATGTGTTGCCATCTCAGATCGCTGTCCCTCTCCTCTCTCTCCCTGAGCCCCCTGTTCTCCTCCTCCTCCTCCTCCTCCTCCTCCTCTTCTGGCTATTGATTGGTTCATTTGATAGTTCTATCACCAATCAGCATGAAGTTGACCTTTTGGACTTGGCGATGAGAGCAAGACATTGAGTGTGTGTGTTTGTGTGTGTGTGTGTGTGTGCGTGTGTGTGTGTGCGTGTGTGTGTGTGTGTGCGTGTGTGTGTGTGTGTGTGTGTTGACCTTTGCAGGCAGAATGTCAGCCTGACTCTTGATGCTGCTTGTCAGTACATTAGTTAGACAGGAAGCAGTTCAGCTCTGTAACAGGAAGTTGGAGCTCCTCCTTACGTCTCACAGCGAGCGAGCGGGGTCATGTGACCTGAGCTGCCATGTTTAGATTCTCAGAGTTTCTGTTTCTGTCCCGACATCGGGCCTCATGTCAGACGAGCCTGAAGTGGTCCAGGTCTGTCTCGTGACTCGTGCTCACGCAGTCTGAGTTTCACAGTTTCCGACATCAGTTTCGAAGCTCAACAACTTTGTTTGAATCATGTTATTGGTCACTTTGTCGTGGAAACTTTTTCAGTATCTGTTAAAAAAACAAGCCAACAAATCTTCATCTTCATCTTCGTCTTCGTCTTCATCTTCATCTTCGTGGACACGGTCTTGAATCAAACGCCACAAATTGAGCAGAACAGCTGAAGCACTGTTAAATGATTGAGTTGGTTTTGTTTAATGGATGAGTGTGAAAGAAAAAATGATTTCAGCATGAGGCCCAATATTTGTTTTAAATACATAATTTTAATGTCAAATAGAAAAATAGATAAATGAAAGTGTCCCCCACTGAACCCCCTGTCCTCTGAGCTCGACCTGAAGAAGCAGAATATTTATATTTAGCAGAGAGTGTGGTCACCTGGCAGGAGGCCAGCAGACAGAAAAAGAAGCAGGTGATGAAAATAAAACCAGGCAAATATTGTGTTTACTGCAGTCGGGGGAGGGGGGGGGGGTTTATTGTCCCTGTGCAGCTCAGGATCTGCTGCTCCAGTTGTTCCAGTTGTTTTTAATGTGTGAACTGGGAACAAACTGGGAGCTGAATGACTGAACTGTGCCTTTAAAACCCAGAGGCTCCGACTGTAAAGAGCCAGATGCTGGATGAAGAACACACACACACACACACACACACACACACACACACACACACACACACACACACACACACACACACACACACACACACACACACACACTCACACACACACACTCACACTGCAGTACATTTAGACCAGAACAAACGAGACAGAAAAATATCGAGGAGAAGCTACTCAGTGATTGGATGTCAGGAAGCCAATGGCTGTTCCTGTAGTCACTCCCCACTGTCTGACTGTGTAGTGAGAGTTAGTACCTGTACAGGTGAACTGTGTCCCAGTTCAGGGGGAGGTACGTGGTCTACGAAGGTGTAGCCCTTCGTATCTGTACTCCGACCTGAAATGAGACGTCTGGTCTACGGAGGATCAACACTGTGCGTCACCAGCTGTGCCCGCTGTTGCCGTTGTGTCACGAAGTGCGGTTCCTGTTGCCTGGCAACCTTTGACAACACATAACTTTTTTTCATAAAAACTTTTAGTTTTCAGTCTCTTGGTTTTAACAGTTTCGCCATTAGCTGTTGAACGCAGCTGAAACACAATACTAACATTTAAAAGTGGCTGTCTGTTGGTGGTGTTTGCTTCCATTACTGACGCGCAATGAATCTTGGGATATGTTGTCCTTCTTTTCCTGGACTCGAAACGAGACAGTCTAGCGGCGCCGCTGTGACGCAGTCAGTCTTCAAATGCAGCCACCGAAGGACACAGCTGTAGTATCCCACAATGCACCATGAAAAGTAGCATACAACTGATGGTCACTAACCAAGCAATATATACCATCATGCATTGCGCTCACGCTGAAAGACAGAAAAACTGCACCTAGAAAACGACCTGAGTGATCAAAAGGGAGAAACTGAAACACGTCATTGAACGCATCACCGACACATTCAATATCAACATCTTCACACTTGGCAGATTTGTTAATTAATAAACATAAACATTTCCTCGTTATGTTGATTGAAGAAGTCCGGTCCTGGTGGCGTCGTGTTTCCTTCAAAGCCCGTTGTGAATGTGACCTCCAGGAGACGGGATGGTTTCCCAGAAGAGAGGAGGCTGTTACAGCAGCATGTTAATGTCCTGATGTATTCCAGGGTGATGTTCACTTTTCTACATTCATCACACTGAACATCACAATTACTGCTCCTGCTCACTTTCCTCTCTTTTTAATCTTTCTCTTTTTCTATTTCTCCACAGCTCTTTCTTTCTCCTTTCCCTCCCTGTATCCTTTTCTTTTCTACTTTCTTTCTCTCTATTGCTTTTTAATCACTGCCCCCCCCCTTTGTTTCATGATTTCTTTATTTGTCGTTTTCCTATTTATCACCTTCTCCCCCATTTTTCTGTCCTCTTTACAATTCATTTGTTCTCTCCCTCCCTCTCTCTCTCTCTCTCTCTCTCTCGTTCTCTCTCTTTCTCCCTCGCTCTGACACACACACACACACACAGTCTGTTTTTCCATTTGTCATTAAGAGGCAGAGAGGTAGACAGTAACATTTAAACCGCCGTTCTGAATGGTTAAAAGATGGCCTTTTCTGTTGTGTGTGTGTGTGTGTGTGTGTGTGTGTGTGTGTGTGTGTGAGGGCGATCGATGCAGTAATCTGCAGTAGGTGGAAAGCAGAGGGAGCGAGCCATTCAGCAGCGCTCACTAATCAATTGCAATTCTTTCTTTTACTGTCTGAATGCCCAGATTTAGACATTTGTGTGTGTGTGTGTGTGTGTGTGTGTGTGTGTGTGTGTGTGTGTGTGTGTGGCCTAACATTTAGATCTGTGTGTACCTCTAAATGTGTTTGTGTGTATCTGCCTCTCTACGCCTTAAGTGTGTGTATGTGTGTGTGTGTGTGTGTGTGTGTGCGTGTGTGCGTGTGCATATAAAGCTTGTGCTGAGGGTGGCGCTGCAGGAAAGGTCATGGGGTCATTGAAATGTAAAGGGTGCATCCTGTGGGGAGCAGGAAATCACAATCTGACCAGTAGTTGTTTACATGTCTCATCATCATCATCATCATCATCATCATCATCAAATTCAAACAAGATGCACTTTTTTCTTTATTAACTTTGAACGTTTCTGTAAACTTAAGATCCATTGACAAGCTTTTACCAGTCCTTTAACCGTTCCACATGGTCTTCATCAGCAGATTAATTGACGAGCAGTCTGAGGGAAGCACCAGACATCAGTCTCCACCTACAGCCTTCGTACCTCACACCTGAAGCTTCCCTCTCATTCTGTCTACCTGTCTGTTCTTCTTCTACACAATAACAAAAAGTACAGACAAGAGAACCGTTAAAGAACCGGATCAATAATGATTGGAACTAAATATTGATTAGTTCTGATTGATTATTGATAAAAACATGTGATTTCATGACAGTAAGTTTCAAACTGTTAGAACCTCGATTTTCAAATTATTGATCATGGAAACGATTCAGGATAAAAACATTTGAGTGTACCTGCTCCACAGGTAACAACCACTAATGAATCCATTCACTAATTGATCACATGATCTTAACAGGTGCTTTCATGGAGTCTGTGGCGCTCAGACACTTACACTGTTTAACTGAACAAAACATTTCATTATGACAGAGGACTGAGAGACGGGACACACACACACACACACACACACACACACACACACACACACCACGAATGCAGAGAGTGGCGTTAGCGTTCTAGTTAGCATGCTGAAATGAATACAGTTAGATCCAAAGCAATTTCCTTTTATTTATCTTAGCAGCCGCGCATAAATAAAGGCAAGGGCATCCAGGCAATTAGCATAATTACTATGAGGCGGTCAGACCCTCTGTGATTTCATAAAGAGACACACACACACACAGAGGCTGCCGCCACAGGGTGTGTGTGTGAGTTTGAGAGAGACAGAGGAGAAGAGATAGAGACAATGACTGTGTGTGTGTGTGTGTGTGTGTGTGTGTGTGTGTGTGTGTGTGTGTGTGTGTGTGTGTGTGTGTCGGTGCATGACATTTGTTGTACTGTCCATTTGTTCCACCTTCTGTGTGTGTGTGTGTTTTCTACATGTTTGTTTGTGTTGTTGCTTCATGTTCTGCATGTGAGTCAGTGTGTGTGTGTGTGTGTGTGTGTGTGTGTGTGTGTGTGTGTGTGTGTGTGTGTGTGTAGTTTAGACAAACCAAGGACAACACACACACACACAAACCACAGTCCCAGTGTGTCTGTATGTGTTATTAATATGCAAATACAAGTGAAACACAACAAAGGGCATGAAAAACAATATCCCAGTGAACAGGCTGAGGTCAGCTGGTTCTGGATCCACTGGTCTCACTGCTGCTTCTTCTGGGTCCAGGTCCTGGTTCTGGACCTGGATCAGCCTCAGAAAATGCTCAGGTTCAGATCGGTCTCTGATGAGTCTCAGATCTGGTTTGGATCTGGCCCGTATGAGGCTCGCTTGAGGACTTAGATGAGGTTTAAATCAGACTCAGATGAACCTACATCTACAATTTTAAACTGATGCAGTTCTGTGATCCTGAAGAGACAGGTGTCTGCCTGCAGCTGGATCTCATATCAGGTGTGAATCGGGTTCAGGTAAAACTTGGATCAGGATCTGGTCAAATAAAGTCCAAAATCTGGAGTGGTTGTGTCTCTGTTAGATGATCTGTCTTTTGTTGTATCTGCCTCGTCTTCTTAAAGAGCGCACCTTAAAATATCAGGACATGATCAACATGACAGGACACTGTTAGGTTTTAAGTTTTATGGTGATGTCGTCACCACGACTGAGACTCGTGGTGCGTTTGATGACGTCCGGACAGTGTTGTAATAATGTTGATGCTACATGAATAGCACTAGCTGCTGTTGTGCAGTGTGTGGGGCTCAGGCTGTAACCCTATTGGTTCTGGGGAGTCAGGTGGTCTGTGAGTTTTATTTTGAGGGTGAAGTCCTGAAGGTCTGAAAAGGTTTGAGGAACACTTTAAATGGAGACTCAGGTCTGGCTTGGATCAGGACCTGATGACGCGTAGCTTCAAAACTGTTTCTAGTTCTGTTCAGCTCAGTGTTTGATTTCAGTTCGTTCTGACAACAGCAGATATTTCTGCTTTTGTTTCCTACCTGAAGTTTTAACTCAAAATACACACTTTCTTTAACCCTCACAGACTGATCATGTTTCTGCCTCCACATTATAGTAGGACTCCCTCATGATCAGTGTCTGTAGTGAATCTAGAACTACAGATCTACGTAGAAAGTATCAACAGCCTCTCTGACATTCATACATGGAGGATTAATCCTTCATTAATGTGTCAGAGCAGGGAGAGAGTAACTTTAGGTTTTCATCACTGGTTTATGGAGAGAAACATCTACTGCTCCGTCTGTCTGCTGCCATGACCTCAGTCAGTGAAGTGGCAGCTCAGGTACCT
>NW_019525066.1:1984-2832 GCF_002814215.2 Seriola lalandi dorsalis | reverse complement strand
GCGGGAACACAGACAGTTGTGGTGACGGTGTCGAGGTCCCCCTTGAACTCTGTCACCACTGTCCCATAACAAATACACACAGACAGGGCATGTACAGTTTCACAGTTTCAAGATCCCCTAAAACCTCCATGTTCCTTCATCTGACCCACAGATCTAATATCTGTGGATCTACAGTCCACTTCAATAGATATGGCTCAGATTTGTAGCAGCTGTAACAAAAGTATAAAATATTAAAATATTTTCATTTTGGTGTATTTTGGGTCACTTTAGGAAAAGTCATCAAACTTCAGGCTAAAAGACATTTGGGTTTTGTTACTGCTGTCACATGTCAGAGGGCTCACAGTTGACCTGAACAGTGTTTAAGGGTTAACAAACACACATTAATCCTGAACACACTCAGCTGCAAACAACAACCTGAACCTGTAGTTTAACCTGTTCATAACTAGATTAAAAGTAGTTGGTTTTAAAGTGGAGAATGCAGCTTTATGTTGATCAGTGTTAAAGTGGCTGTTTTCCTTTAATGAGGAGGTTTTTAAAAGGCTGGAAATGTCAGTTATTGAGGCCTGAATGTTGTTTTCTGAGTGTTACACCAACCTTTGTGCCTCTTCCAACCTTTCACTGACCTTTCGAGACACCGCCGACCCCCGAACATAATTCCTGGTGTAAACCAAAAGAGGCAGAGGAAAACAAACACGCAGCAGAAAGCAGTGTGTGCTGTGAGCTCCGGATGGAGTCGCCGCTCTGATAATCTGAGGCCTGTTTAACCTCCGGGAGGCAACCTGGGACTTAATGAAGCAGTCAGCAAGGTTATGTTTGTTTACAGCACCATCTATGTCTGTGTGTGTGTG
>NW_019525065.1:0-1235 GCF_002814215.2 Seriola lalandi dorsalis | reverse complement strand
CATAAAAACATCAAAAAACGACATTGAATAGTAAGATATGAAGACGTCACAGTATAGTTAGGCCTTAAAAGCGAAAAAAACCACATAGTATAGTTTTGCAAAAAAAAAGTGAAAAAACGACATAGTATAGTATGGCAAAAAAAGTGAAAAAAACAACATAGTTTATAACTCATAAAAACATAATAAAATGTCACAGAATATTGAAATATGAAGACATTATAGTATAGATAGGCCTTAAAAGTGAAAATACTGCATAGTATAGTATGGCAAAAAAAGTGAAAAAACAACATAGCATTATAAGTCATAAAAACATCATAAAATGTCACAGAATATTGAAATATGAAGACATTATAGTATAGATAGGCCTTAAAAGTGAAAAAAACGACATAGTATAGTATGGCAAAAAAGTGAAAAAAACAACATATTATACTGAGGCATAAAAACATCAAAAGACGTCATTGAATAGTAAGATATGAAGACGTCATAGTATAGTTAGGCCTTAAAAGTGAAAAAAACGACATAGTATAGTATGGCAAAAAAGTGAAAAAAACCACATAGTATAGTATGGCAAAAAAAGTGAAAAAACAACATAGTATTATAAGTCATAAAAACATCATAAAATGTCACAGAATATTGAAATATGAAGACATTATAGTATAGATAGGCCTTAAAAGTGAAAAAAAACACATAGTATAGTATGGCAAAAAAAAGTGAAAAAACAACATAGTATTATAAGTCATAAAAACATCAAAAAATGTCACAGAATATTGAAATATGAAGACATTAAAGTATAGATAGGCCTTGAAAGTGAAAAAAAACAACATAGTATAGTATGGCAAAAAAATGAAAAAAACGGCATAGTATTAATACTCATAAAAACATAATAAAATGTCATTGAATAGTAAGATATGAAGACGTCATAGTATAGTTAGGCCTTAAAAGTGAAAAAAACTACATAGTATATTATGGCAAAAAAAGTGAAAAAACGACATAGTATAGTGTGGCAAAAAAAGTGAAAAAAACAACATAGTATTATAAGTCATAAAAACATCAAAAAATGTCACAGAATATTGAAACATGAAGACGTCATAGTATAGTTAGGCCTTAAAAGTGAAAAAACCACATAGTATAGTATGGCAAAAAAAAGTGAAAAAACGACATAGTATAGTGTGGCAAAAAAAGTGAAAAGACGTCATTGAATAGTAAGATATGAAGACGTCATAGTATAGTTAGGC
>NW_019525064.1:882291-884078 GCF_002814215.2 Seriola lalandi dorsalis | reverse complement strand
AATATTGCATCAAAATGTCAGAAAATGTCAAAGTATAGTAAGGCATAAAATGTCATAGTATAGTAAGGCATAAAAATGTCAAAAAATATCATAGTATAATAAGGCAAAAAATGTCAAAAAACATCATAGTATAGTAAGGCATAAAACGTCAAAAAACATCATAGTATAGTAAGGCATATAATTGTCAAAAAACGTCATAGTATAGTAAGGTATAAAATGTCCTAGTATAGTAAGGCACAAAAATGTCATAATATGTCATAGTATAGTAAGGCATAAAAAACAAAAAACATCATAGTATAATATTGCATCAAAATGTCAGAAAATGTCAAAGTATAGTAAGGCATAAAACGTCAAAAAACGTCATAGTATAGTAAGGCATAAAATTTCAAAAAATGTCATAGTATAGTAAGGCATAAAATTTCAAAAAATGTCATAGTATAGTAAGTCATAATATGTCATAGTATAGTATGGCATATAACTGTAAAAAAACGGCATACTATAGTATGGCATAAAATGTCATAGTATAGTAAGGCATAAAACGTCAAAAAGCATCATAGTATAGTAAGGTATAAAATGTCAAAAAATGTCACAGTATAGTAAGGCATAAAATTGTCAAAAAACATAAATTTATAGTAAGGCATAAAATGTCAAAAAACGTCGTAGAATAATCAGGCATAAAATTGTCATAGCATAGTATGGCATAAAATGTCATACTATCGTAAGACATAAAAATGTCAAAAATCGTCATATTATAGTAAGGCATAAAACATCATAGTATAGTAAGGTATAAAAATGTCAAAGTATAGTAAAGCATAAAACATCAAAAAGCATCATAGTATAGTAGGCATAAAAATGTCAAAAAATATCATAGTATAGTAAGGCATAAAATGTCATACTATAGTTTGTTATAAAAATGACATAAAAAAGGGCGTAAGGCATAAAATGTCAAAAAACATTATAGTATAGTAAGGCATATAATTGTCAAAAAACATCATAGTATAATATTGCATCAAAATGTCAGAAAACGTCACAGTATAGTAAGGCATAAAATGTCAAAAAACGTCGTAGTATAATCAGGCATAAAATTGTCCTAGTATAGTAAGGCATATAATTGTCAAAAAACATCATAGTGTAGTACGTCATAAAAACGTCATAGTATAGTATGTAATAAAAATAAGATAAAAATGCCCTTAAAATCTCACAAAATAGTAAGGCATAAAAAGATCATTAAGAAATGTCATAGTACAGTAAGACACAAAAATGTGGTAGGATAGTAAGGCATAAAATGTCATAAAAAGTCATACTTTGGTAAGTCATAGTATGGTATGGCATAAAAAGTCAAAAAAACGACATAGTATAGTAAGGCTTAAAAAGTCATAAAAACGACATATTATAATAAGGCATAAAAAGTCATAAAAACGTCATAGTATAGTAAGGCTTAAAATGTCATAAAAACGTCATAGTATAGTAAGGCATAAAAAGTTAAAAAAACGACATAGTATGATACGGCATGAAAAGTCATAAAAACTAAATACTATAGTAAGGCATAAAAAGTCATAGTATAGTAAGGCTTAAAAAGTCACAAAAAAGTCATAGTATGGTATTGCATAAAAAGTCATAAAAACAACATATTATAATAATGCATAAAACGACATAGTATAGTAAGGCATAAAAAGTCATAAAAGCAACGTTATAAAAAGTAAAAAAAACGACATAGGATAGAAAGGCATAAAAAGTCAAAAAAACGACATAGTATAGTAAGGCTTAAAAAGTCATAAAAAGTCATA
>NW_019525064.1:873917-880629 GCF_002814215.2 Seriola lalandi dorsalis | reverse complement strand
AAAAAGTCATAAAAACGACATGTTATAATAAGGTATAAACAGTCATAGTATAATAAGGCATAAAAAGGAAATAGTATAGTAAGGCATAAAAAGTCATAGTGGTATGGCATAAAAACGTCATAGTATAGTAAGGCATAAAAAGTCATAGTATAGTAAGGCTTAAAAAGTCACAAAAAAGTCATAGTATGGTATTGCATAAAAAGTCATAAAAACAACATATTATAATAATGCATAAAACGACATAGTATAGTAAGGCATAAAAAGTCATAAAAGCGACGTTATAAAAAGTAAAAAAAAACGACATAGGATAGAAAGGCATAAAAAGTCAAAAAAACGACATAGTATAGTAAGGCATAAAAAGTCATAGTATGGTATGACATAAAAAGTCAAAAAAACGACATAGTATAGTAAGGCATAAAAAGTCAAAAAAATTACATAGTATAGTAAGGCATAAAAAGTTAAAAAAACGACATAGTATGATACGGCATGAAAAGTCATAAAAACGAAATACTATAGTAAGGCATAAAAAGTCATAGTATAGTAAGGCTTAAAAAGTCATAAAAACGAATTACTATAGTAAGGCATAAAAAGTCATAGTATAGTAAGGCATAAAAAGTCATAAAAACGACATATTATAATAAGGCATAAAAAGTCATAAAAACGTCATAGTATAGTAAGGATTAAAATTTCATAAAAACGTCATAGTATAGTAAGGCATAAAAAGTCATAAAAACGAAATACTATAGTAAGTCATAAAAAGTCGTAGTATAGTAAGGCATAAAAACTCAAAAAAACGAGATAGTATAGTAAGGCATGAAAAGTCAGGGTGTCGTGTGGCGTAGTGGTCTAAGCAGGCGCTCCATGTATAGAGGCTACAGTCCTCGCTGCAGTTGGCCCCGGTTCGAATCCCGCGTCGGACGGCCTTTTGCTGCATGTCATTCCCCCTCTCTCTGTCTCTCTCCACTATACTGTCCAATAAAAGCCCCAAAAAATATACTTTAAAAAAAAAGTCATAAAAACGACATGTTATAATAAGGTATAAACAGTCATAGTATAATAAGGCATAAAAAGGAAATAATATAGTAAGGCATAAAAAGTCATAGTGGTATGGCATAAAAACGTCATAGTATAGTAAGGCATAAAAAGTCATAGTATAGTAAGGCTTAAAAAGTCACAAAAAAGTCATAGTATGGTATTGCATAAAAAGTCATAAAAACAACATATTATAATAATGCATAAAACGACATAGTATAGTAAGGCATAAAAAGTCATAAAAGCAACGTTATAAAAAGTAAAAAAAACGACATAGGATAGAAAGGCATAAAAAGTCAAAAAAACGACATAGTATAGTAAGGCATAAAAAGTCATAGTATGGTATGACATAAAAAGTCAAAAAAACAACATAGTATAGTAAGGCTTAAAAAGTCATAAAAACGTCATAGTATAGTAAGGCATAAAAAGTCATTGTATAATATGGCATAAAAAGTCAAAAAAACGACATAGTATAGTAAGGCTTAAAAAGTCATAAAAATGTCATAGTATAGTAAGGCATAAAAAGTCATAAAAATGACATGTTATAATAAGGCATAAAAAGTCATAGTATAGTAAGGCATAAAAAGTCATAGTATGGTATGACATAAAAAGTCAAAAAAACGACATAGTATAGTAAGGCTTAAAAAGTCATAAAAACGTCATAGTATAGTAAGGCATAAAAAGTCATTGTATAATATGGCATAAAAAGTCAAAAAAACGACATAGTATAGTAAGGCTTAAAAAGTCATAAAAACGTCATAGTATAATAAGGCATAAAAGGTCAAAAAAAACAAATAGTATAGTAAGGCATAAAAAGTCATAAAAACGACATGTTATAATAAGGCATAAAAAGTCATAGTATAGTAAGGCTTAAAAAGTCACAAAAAAGTCATAGTATGGCATGGCATAAAAAGTCAAAAAAACTACATAGTAGGGGGCGTCGTGTAGCGTAGTGGTCTAAGCAGGCGCCCCATGTGTAGAGGCTACAGTCCTCGCTGCAGTTGGCCCCGGTTCGAATCCCGCATCGGACGGCCTTTCACTGCATGTCATTCCCCCTCTCTCTGCCTCCCTGTTTCCTGTCACTCTCCACTGTGCTGTCCATTAAAGGCATAAAAGCCCAAAAAAATATACTTTAAAAAAAAAAAAAACGACATAGTATAGTAAGGCATAAAAAGTCATAGTATAATATGGCATAAAAAATAAAAAAAAACAAATAGTATAGTAAGGCACAAAAAGTCATAAAAACGACATGTTATAATAAGGCATAAAAAGTCATAGTATAGTAAGGCATAAAAAGTTAAAAAAACGACATAGTATAGTAAGGCTTAAAAAGTCATAAAAACGTCATAGTATAGTAAGGTATAAAAAGTCATAAAAACGACATGTTATAATAAGGCATAAAAAGTCATAGTATAGTAAGGCATAAAAAGTCAAAAAAACGACATAGTATAGTAAGGCTTAAAAAGTCAAAGTATACTAAGGCATAAAAAGTCATACTATAGTAAGGCAGAAAATGTCATAGTATATTTAAGCATAAAAATTCATAAAAACGACATTATAATAATGCATAAAAAGTCAAAGTATAGTAAGGCATAAAAATTCATAAAAACGACATATTATAATAATGTATAAAAAGTCAAAATATAGTAAGGCATAAAAAGTAAAAAAAACGACATAGTATAGTAAGGCATAAAAGGTCAAAGTATAATGAGGCATAAAAAGTCATACTATAGTAAGGCAGAAAATGTCATAGTATATTTAAGCATAAAATGTCAAAAAACATCATAGTATAGTAAGGCATAAAATTGTCAAAAAATGTCATAGTATAGCAAGGCATAAAATGTCAAAAAACATCATAGTATAGTAAGACATAAAAATTTCAAAAATGTCCTAGTATAGTGAGGCATAAAATGTCAAAAAAACATCATAGTATAGTAAGGCATAAAAATGCCATAAAATGTCAAAAAATATTATAATTATAGTACGTCATAAAAACGTCATAGTATAGTATGTTATAAAAATGACAGAAATGTCACAAATAATATCAGTCTATAGTAAGACATAAAAAATGCCATGAAAATCTCATATTATAGTAAGGCATAAAAATTTCATCAAGAAATGTCATACTACAGTAAGACACAAAAACGTGGTAGTATAGTAAGGCATAAAATGTCACAAAAATGGCATAAAAAAGTCATACTTTGGTATGTCATAAAATTTCATAGTATAGTTTGTATCAAAAATGTCATATTACACTAGGTAATAAAAAGTCATACTATAGCATGTCATACCAAATTATCGTGTAGTTACTGATAAACTGTCATAAAATATAGTAAGACACAAAAATTACACGAAAATGTCATAGTATAGTAAGGCATAAAAATGAGTAAAAATGTCTTAGTATAGTATGTCATAAAAATTTTGGGATGTCTGTACTGAGAAGGATTTGGTCCCTTATGGCCTACACCTGGTGAACCAAACACTGCAGGGATTCACTGTGAGTGAAGGTTTCTGCCCAGACATCAAGGACATCAAGGAGATCTGCAGGGCCGTGATCCAAGACCTGAAGGAGAGCGGTTGTGTGCGCACCTCACCTCCTCCCACACTCTACATTTGGACAATTAAAATGTTCAATCATATTTTTAACTTCTGAATTAACTTCTTCTTAAATTATAGCTATAAAGGAAGATAGGAGGTGACCTAACATATAATAATATTATCAACATATACAAATCATATTTTTCATGTTGAATAAAGTACATGTCTAATTTGTATACAATCTTAATCTGCAAATAAAATTGCAACTAATTTAAATCAAAGAGTATAGTGGAGCAAAACTACAATATTTTCCTCTGAAAAGCCACACCTCCGATCCCGTTTCACTGACTCCAGGTTTGAGAACTGCTGACTGTGTGGAAGTCGTTAGCCGAGAGGCTCGCATACTGTTTCCAACCTACACTGTGAATGTTTAAACAACACAAAGACTGTTTGTTCATTATTGCAATTTACACGTGTAAAATTAGATATGAAACCTATTAAAAATGTGAACAATTTCATACACCAACATATATGTCTAGGCTCTATATGTATATTTATGTATGTATGTTTATATTGTAGATATATGTTACATAAATATATATCCATCCCAAAGCCTGTCAATGTGTTGAGATCATAAACAGTAGAGTCCAAGAGTCTGAGAATGTAAAGATGGATACGTTTAAAATGAATGAAGAGATCACCCGGTCTGCACTCAGACCCAACGTTTACTCTTCATCCAAATCACATGAAAAAGTAAAGAAGAGGAAACAAACAAACACATGAAAGAAACAAAGGAAGTGGATACTTTAAAGGATCATTCTGTTTATTTTTGGCCTGGGTTTTGTTTTCTCATCACTTGACATGCATCATCAGTTTTTTACACAGTTCACCTCTACAGTGCCTGCACTGCAGTCCATTGAAATGACTGATATACTCATCAACAGCATCCTAAAGATCCCCTTCTACACACACACTCATTTGAAGAAAATCCATAACTGAGATTTAATTATGTTTAGTTTGGAGCAATGAAATGTTGCAGGGCTATTACCATGTTTTACAAGCAGTCCTAATATCCTAAAAATGATGTGTCCTTCCCTGTAGACATGGTTGCCATCAAATATTTTCTCCCCATCCACAACAATCAGATAAATATTTATCGTGTTGGAAATCCGCAATCTTTCTTTTCAACAACAGTTGTGTCAAATCTTAGTTCAAGAATCATCTGCATCCATTGTTGTTTTAGCCACTTGGGGGCAGCAGAACATATAACAACATATCTGTCATATTATCACCTTTAAGAGGTTACGTTACCTCAACATGATTATCCTGCTGGAGGTGTGTTTGCCTCTACCTGATGGATGTAGGACCCGTATTCACTCTCCCTTTAGCTCTGTTTTACTCTCCACCAACTCCTGAGAACCATATCTGACTCTGTCACTAATAAATGCTCCATTATATAATTAACTAACTGTCTCTGTCTGGTGCTTGGTGCCAAAACTGTAAAGTTGTGGTCTGTAAAACCAAAAACAATGAGCTGAAAGAGGTTAAAACGTTCCAGGAACCACAGTGCAGAGGTCTTTCAGCAAATCTGTGGAAAACCAATCAAACATGACATTTTCCAGAGAGACCCAATCAGACCAATCAGGCTACAGTCAGACCCTGACTTGTCCCAAACAAAAAGACAACACTAACGTTGGCAGCAGCATTTTAAATGAGATCTAATCAGATCAGCAATCAGAACTTTGGACACTTGTCACGAGCTGTCCTAAATTAGATATGTGAGAAACCAAGACAACCAAACATAATATTTTATAAGGTAGTCAGAACGTCTCCCTCCCCAGCAGCCTTTTCCGCCCCCCCTCTGAGAGAGTTCACAGGCCAGAGGAGATGTATAACATCTGCATTTACTGCCACCAGCTGGGTGTGCCCTGGAAACCTGCAATGGAAGGAGGTCAGAAGACACACCCTGATCAGATACTCCAATCACCTCAACAGCTCCACTCCGACCACCCATCGGATGTCTGACCTCCTCACCCTGTCTGTGGGGCGAGCCCAGCCACCCTGGGGGGAGAACTAATTTGTGTGATCGTATTCTTTTGCTCATGAGCAGAGGCTGAAGGCTGAAGGTCGAAGGTCGACAGTTGAAGGCTGAAGGTTGAAGGTTGGAGTATGGAGCAACTGGTAAATGGAAAAGCCCACTGTATTAACAGTTTCATGTTACCTCACATTAAATATTCTTCTCTTGTTCTGTTGATGTTGCATGTGATTGGATTAATAATTAAGTAAGAGCTCTGCCTCGTTCATGTGAACCTGCTCAGATCTGGACGGGAACCGACCCATTCGACAGCCTGCTTCATGATACCAGTCATCCAGATTCACCAGTGTCCAGCAGAGAGAGAGAGAGAGAGAGAGAGAGAGAGAGAAGAGACATCAGAGTTTCACTGTTGGACAGGACGTTCGTCAGAACTGACCTGTACGACAAATGATGGGAGATTAAGACTCAGATTGAATATAACCAGAATTTTCCTAAAATCATTTTCTCCTTCATGATGAACACGTTCTCACACTTTGAAATAAATCGTTATAAAATCCAGCTGCTGCTGTCCCACCATCACTGCACTGCCTTCTATATAAAGTAAGACATTAATTAACAACAGTTACAAAACACACAAGGGTTCCCACATGCTCATGTAGTGGAAGATTTCACGACTTCCCCCTTTTATTACACTCACCCTGCAAGAAACCAACGAGCTCTGTGCGAGTTCTCGAGAGGACACGTGTTAACTCTAGTACAGCAATGACAGCGGAAGGGTTCTGGTTCTGATAAATGCTGACCCAGATGTTCATGTAAGGGACAGTTCAGGTGTGTGCAGCTCAGCAAACCCCTGAGTCCACTTTGTCTTTGAGTCTATGGTCATTACCGCTGATGTTTTGACATGCAAGGTCACAGTCTGTCCTCTGAAAAGCCCCAGTGCTGCCGATCTAAACCAGACTGTGGCTGTAGATGAGTCTGTAGAAATAAATCGTTCCACAGGAATGAGGACGTCTCTCAGTTACTGGTAGATTTCATCAGATGGGACAGGCTTTGTCTCTCACATAAGGTTTGTCTGTGTTGCCGTGGACCCCCCCCCCCCCCCCCCCC
>NW_019525064.1:830644-873875 GCF_002814215.2 Seriola lalandi dorsalis | reverse complement strand
CCTCAGCAGTGGATCTCATAGGCGATCTGAGAGTCCATGAAGAGGCCTGTGTGGTTCAGAAACATCCCTTCAGCCTCTGATGTGATCACAGGCTCCGCCTCCCCTCCCTCCCCCGCCATTCTCCTCATGGTCCGTATGTCTCCCTCCTGCTGCTGCTGCTGCTGCTGCTGCTGCTTGTTGGGGGCCAGAGTGGGAGTCACGGTCTGGCCAGGCCCAGAGGAGAGGGTGTGGCTGGAGGTGTCGGACGGAGCGGGGCAACCCAGGTTAGTGGTGGTGACAGCTGTGGGTGGAGCAGGGGGCAGCACAGGCTTGGCCCTGTTGAGGACGTACATCTCGTGGCCGCGCTCGTCTCGGTACTCCTCCAGCTGGGCGAAGGTGGTGGGGCCGTCAGAGTAGTCGTTCACGTATAGGATGCTCTCCTCCTGCAGGTCAGAATTCACCTTCGTCACGTTTGTGGTACAGCAGTTCACAATATAATGGAGAAATGAGAGGTTTTAATATTTTACAGAGCTGAATCAGTGGAGGTCAGAATATATCAAGTCAGGTGAGAAGGTGCTAATCCATAAACAATTGGTCTCCAACAGGTGGTCCCGAGCTACCAGAAGCTCCGCCCCTGTTATAGAGGAGCTCACCCAAAGCTTCAGAGAATATAGTCTGAACAAACCAAACAACAAAACTTCACCCAGTAAATCTGCTCCAAATGGACTAAATCAAATTGTTTTATATATTATATATAAGAATATAACTATTCTTTCTTTTTTTTACTCTGATGCTTGCTATTGTCTTTTTTTTGTTTTTGTTGTTTGTTTTTGTAACGACACACTTTGTAACATGGACTGGCTGCCATTAGTAAAGAGTCCATGTGTCAGAAAATAATTTATTTAATTAGTTTGTTTATCGTAGGTTTAGTTGCAGCCTGAGTCAGTTCTTGTAATTTACTCTTGAACAGACAAAGAGACACACACCTTCTCAGCTCCGTCAGCCTCCTTCTCTCTGTGGTGGTGTCGGCTGTAGATCATGGCGACCAGCAGCAGGGCGGTCAGAGCCAGCAGGGAGATGCCCACAGCGATGGCGGTCTGAGTGGCAGCTCCCAGAGCCTGAAGGCCATGCTGCCCAGAGCGTACAGGGGTTCCCGGCTCACGTCTGAGCCCAATGCGGGGCCGTGGTTCCTCAGCCGGGGCCAGGCGGGGGAGTATGGCGAGGACACTTGGGACCACGAGGCCCAGATGGAGGAGGAAGAAGATGAGGAGGAAGTGGATGAGTTGATGGCGAGCTGGAAGGTCACCCTGGCCACGCCCCCTGCATTCCAGGCTTCGCATTCATAGAAACCTGCGTGAGCCACAGTCACATTACTGAGGAACAACATGCCGCTGCCGGTGTCGGGGTCAAAGCGCTCGCCCTCAGTCTTCTGCAGACTGACTCTGCCTTCCTCTGAGGGCTCCTCCGCTACGCCCACTCCACCTGCTCCAGCACCCAGCTCCTGAACCAGGCCTCTGGGAGCGAGCACCACTTTACCCTGGGACGCCTTCCTCCATGTCACCTGCAGAAGTATTCAGTGTTTCCTGATCAGACGGCTTCACTTAAATGATCAAAAAACAAACATCAGACAGTAACATCTGTTATCAACCACTTCTTGTTTGTTGCTGCATATGGTCACTATCAAACTTCATGTGAAGCCATCAAACCAGCCTCAATCTGAGTTTTACAGTGAATATTCAGCGTCGTAAAAATCGTGAGCAGCTTTGTGTGTGGAGCGCTCTGTAATTACTCTGCTCGGAGTGGCCCTCAAAATACTCTGCCTCACTCTTGGCTCCTGCTCACTGCAGAGAAAATGAGGTGAAAACGGCCTGTGAGAACAAGGCAGAGCGACATTCAGACACAGCATGAGCTCATTCAAACCTCCAGGGAAAGAGGTGAACGCAGAGGAGGAGACGCAGATTTGCGCTTCATGTTGTAAAGACACATTTGCTGCTTTTGTTGAGTAAAAAGAGAAATTGGAGCTGTGTGAGTGCACGTCTGTACAGACACAGGAGCAACAGGGCGGCCGGGAGGGAAATCAAAGAAACCACTTGAGTTCCTGATAACTTACTACCTGATGACCCCTGCCCAAGGACCTCAGATTGCATTGTGGGTCATCGGCGATCAACACGTTTGAAGCAACTGGGAGCCTGAGCATCTAAAGCCTCAAATGTTATCAGAATATTCAATCACTTCTGTCTGTTAAAAGCTGGTGGTGTTTTAGAAAAATGGGAGACGAGCAGTCTAAACAAGAAGAGATTAAATCATGGACGAGCTCCAATTTAGCAGATTACTTAGAAACACTTCGACATTTCATGAGGGAGATGTTGCACACTGTTGTAGATAGTTGTGGTTAAACCCATTTAACCTCTTTAGATATATAGGTATTATTAAAGTTCCTCTCCAGACGAGTAAAAACTCTGTAAAAATCCTCTGCTATGATTCATATTAAGTTAAACATATTTTTCACACATTCAAGTGGAAAAAAAAATCTAAATCTGTGTCTGAAGCTCATCTACTTTTACTTCCTCATTGAGAAATCTGGATCAGGCCTTGAGCCCCGCCCACCACCTGCTTGCTCCAGGTGGACAGTAGTGTTGTTTTTAGCGGCCTGTTTTAATTTTAGTTTTAGTCTAGTCTTTGTGTCAATCTGTCATTTTAGTTTTTATTAGTTTTAGTCACGTTCATACTCTTTTTAGTCTAGTCAAGTTTTAGTCGACTAAAAGTCTGAGCATTTTAGTCTTATTTTAGTCAGAATCATCCATGACTATTTTAGTCTAGTTTTAGTCAATGAAAATTTTATTTTAGTCTTTCTAGTAATGCAATTCTGTTTAACCCAGTATAGTATAAGTACCTAGTAGTATAGACAAAACCAAAATTTTCTTTTAGCCAAACCCACAACACATTCTGTTTTTTTTTTTCCACCTCTATGTAATGAAAGTGTGTCCAAATGTCATTTCGTCTTTTTCTTCCAAAGAAGAACCCCGACTGGCTGCCGGCCATCGGTCCTTTTCTCTGTCTTTAGTCTCGTTTTTATTCATCAACAATATTGCATTATACATTTAATTATAGTTATCATCACATGGCCGGCATTTACGTTGCGTCTCTCGTCTCGTGATAAAGGTTCGTTGACGAAGATATTTAGTCATAATTTTCGTTGACGAAAGCAACACTAGTGGACAGGTGAAAGAGCAGCCACATGTTTGAGCCTCAGTCAGACCCAGACTCAAAAGAGGAGTCTGTTGAGACCAGAACCAGAGACTAGCAGGCGGATCAGAACGGTTCGCATTATTAGCATCTTTCAGGAACGGTTGGTGCAATTAGCATCTTTCAGGAACGGTTGGTGTAGTTAGCATCTTTTATTTACTAATCTTCAGGTGATGACATGCAAACTGCCACTAGAAGCAAAACCAGCGTCATGGAAACTGCTGGAAGTTGTACTTGCTCACTTTAAGGATCCCTACCTGTGGACGAGGGTACCCAGAGGCATGGCAGGACACCCGGAGGCTCTCCCCCAGCCGCACTGCCAGCCTCCTGGGCTCCAGCTGCACCAGTGGAGGGATGCACACCAGGCTGTTGAGGGGGACCTCCACCAGGCTGAGGTGGGAGAGGCGTGGCGGCTCAGTGCAGACCAGCCGACGCTCTGCGGAGCTGAGCAGCCGCTGCCCCGCCTCGTCGATCCAGCTCCTCAGCCAGTGGAGAGCGCAGTCACAGCGCCAGGGGTTGTCTACAGCAGAGCAGAGGACGGGAGGTTAGCTTTGAACCTCTTGATGCTGAGACAGTGGACGTCCCAGTCACTGGCTGAGGTGATAGGATGAAGACACGTCCGTGAAAGAAAGACATGGTTTGAGACGAGTAAACCAGGTGTTAATGTGTTTGTGACGGGTTATACATTTTAGACTGACCTCAGGAAAACAAGTAAACTGCACTGAATGGATTGAAAGTTTGGGAATAACAGTAAGAACAGAGAAATGCATTGACTGGACAACTGCAGGAAGAGTGTTACATAAACTGCTTCAGGAAAATTCTGTGGAGAAACGGTTATGTGTGAGTTACGGGAACAGGTATCCCTGTTTTTATATGACTTTTACTTGCCACTAGGAAACATGATTGCAGTCTGGGTTAGGTTGGATCAGTGTTATTATGGGGAAAGATGGTAAAAGTCAAAGCATCCCACCTTGTGCTTCAGTCACTGATGACTTTTTCAGTATTTAACCAAGAGCTTAACCTTAACCAAGAGGTCTGAGTCGCCTAAACAGGACCAGAAAGAGTAATGATGCTTTAGTTTCAAATATTGTAGGAAAACCAGTTAAATAAAGTGTTGTAAAGCTGAAGCAGATCTGTAGAGAGAACGCGTCAAGGTTAGCAGACAGCTGCACAGACCCGAAAGCAGACACAGGTAGATTCAAAGAAGCAGATTTTAATACAAGAAAACTGGGTTATATGCAGCAGGGAAGAACAACTGGAGCTCAGGCAGGAAAAAGAAAAGAACTGGAATCTAAACAGACGATCTGACAGAGAGGGAGGGAAACACAGACCCTGTTCATACCGGGCATTAACACACGTCTCCAGTCATCACATGTGCAAGTAAACACACACGTGTGGCTGTTTTTAGCCAATCGAACTATGATGAGTCTGTTCTCAACGTCCTTGTGTGTGCAGTGAGAGAGAGAGAGAGAGAGAGAGAGAAATAAAGTCTTAGTCATTTGAAATAGTAAAATATTTTCAGTTCGTTATGAAACTGTGTTGGGAGTAATTAGACTGTGGCAGAGGACGTCAGTAGAGGACGCAGGACACATTTGCATCTCCACCTGGAGCCGGTGTCACAAAGACAGACTATGACTGTGTCTTCGATCTAACAAACAGTCAGACTTCAGTTATACGTCTGAATTCATCCGTTGCACTAAGCAGTTTAGTTCTTCACTATCTTTAGCCGGACGGCGGAACAATGAATTCTGGCTAAATTAAGAAAGAGCATGTTTGTCTTTCGGAAGAATTCAACAGTTACAAGGACGTTTTACTTTCAGTGAAGAGTGAAACAATAAAAAATAAAAATATGACACTGTGGTTCCTTCTCTTTGCTCTCTCCATAACAATGTTAGCAAACCACAAATTATGAGCCATGTTTTTCTGCTTATTGTTGTCGGGTGCTACTGGTCAGAACCGATGTCATTGATTGTTACCATGGTAACATTAGTATTAGACCTGAGTAAGCCTGGAGATAAGGTGTCTCATTTTTTTGGCTTAACATGAGTCAGTCTTTATTTGTGTGAAACAGTCAGACATTAGACTGATCTGTGATCTGGACCAACACTAAAGACCAGTCTGAGATATCCGGCCTCTTAAATCTGATCGTATCTCCTGAGATGAATATTGATGCAGGTCTGACCATCGCCACAGAGACTAAACTACACAAGGGAGGCAGGGTAGAGGGAACAGGTAAAGCTAATTGCAGGCAATCACATAGGTGGGAAAACAAAACAAGATACAAACACAAGAAGTAAAACGACCAAATACACAACAGGTAGGTGATTACAAAATAAAACAGGAAGTCACTGAATGGGCTCGTTTGAAGTTGTTGCTGCCAAAGGAGGTTTGAGTTATTAAATGGTTGTGTCCAATAAAGACAAAAAATGTTTAATGTTTGTGTGTTATTAGCTTAAAAGACCAGTTTCTAGGATTTAGGGGAATCTATTGGCACAAATAGAATATAATGTTCATAATCATGTTTTCATTAGTGCATAACCACATGAAACTAAGAATTGTTCTGTTTTTGTTTTCTAATGAGCCCTTCATACTTACACAGGGAGCAGGTCCCGTGTTTCTACAGTAGTAGAGAGCCTTTCATGTTTTTACGTTACCTGAAAACCACTGCTTGGAGAGGGAGGGGTGAGGGGAAGGGTATTCAGTTGGTCGCAGTCTGCAACCTCACCACTAGATGGCACTAATTCCTACACACTGGCCCTTTAAATGTGTTGTGTTTGTTCATGTGACTTAGAGGGAGATTTGATCATGTTTTATGAACAAACTAATCTAGAAAATCATTTGCAATTATGCAAAAACACCAATTTGCAGTTTTAAGAAAATTAAAAAGACCGACATGACTTTCATTTGTCTCAGACCAGGTTTCATCCCTAATGCTTTTACAGTGACATGTACGTCAGAAATCCAGTCTCACCTGTGATGCGCAGCACCTGCAGGCTGACAAGAGGTCGCAGGGACGCAGGGCCGATGGTGTGAAGATTATTCCTGCTCAGGTCCAGCAGAGCCAGAGAGGTCAGGCCAGCCAGAGCCTGGTCTGCTAACATGTCTATACTGTTGTGCTGCAGGTGGAGCTCCTGCAGACGCTGCAACACGGAGAAACGGTACATGTGATCCACAGAGCTTCACATACAGCGGGCCGAGCAGGAAGTAGGAATGAGTTCATCATGAGGTCATTACACATGTGCTCCAATGTGCCTTACCTGTAATCCACGGAAGGTGTAGTCCAGCAGGCGTGTGATGTCATTTCCTGCCAGGTACAGAATGCGGAGGTGTTCGAGTCCATGAAACATGTCAGCTGTGACCAGGTGGATCCGGTTTCCATTCAGAGCCAGCTCCAACAACTGACCCTGGTTCTGGAAAGAGCCGGGCTCCACTGCTGAGATGGTGTTGTTCTGGAAGAGGAGGAACATCAGACGCTGACTGAACACAAATCTTTGCTGCTGGTCGTTGCTGCAGCTGCAGCTTCTACTGCTGATGCTGCTTTTACACTATACCACCATATTTACTGCTTTAGTGCTGTCTCTTCTGTTTTGATCTTTTCCCGCTGAAACAGCAAATCTGACTTGGTTAGAATTTATTTTTCAAAATAAAGTAAGTGAGAAAAACATGGAGAGGGACTCATCTGTCTGTCTGTCCAACTTCCTTTCTCGACATTTCACTGTATTATATCACTAATTTGAAGCTTAACCTCAGCACTCACACCAAACCCTGTGTGTGTGTGTGTGTGTGTGTGTGTGTCTGTGTGTGTGTGTGTGTGTGTCTGCTCATTACCTGCAGATACAGGTAGTGCAGGTGCCTCAGCAGGATGAGGTCCTGTCGACGGATCTGACCAATCACATTGTCCTGGAGGAAGATGGTCTGGACCAAGAGAAGACGAAGGGAGACTTCTGCTCAGTATTGGTGAATGTGTCAGAGAATTATCACATGTGCTAAACTGAACCTCATAACTCCACATGCATGACTTTCGGTTGCGTATCAGCTGAGATTAAGGTTTAATGATATGCAAAAAAAAAAAAAAATCATAGTGTAATTGTTTTGGCAAATATTGCAATAGTGATTTGAGTCACAATTTCAGGTGGAGTGATTGTTTATTTTCTCTGAAAATTTAAAAAATGATGATGATGTAATTTTTGTTGGTCTTGTACCAAACAATCATGTTCCTTTACGTCTGGAGAATATGATTTGTAGGCCGGGGCATCTCTGTAGCTCCACAACGCAAATTGCAGCTCCTGCAATTAGGATATCGCACTCGGCTATATTGCGATTTCGATTATATTTCGATTAACTGTGCAGCTCCGGTTGAGATTGATTGTAACATCCTCGGTGATGTCAGTGAGTGTCCTCCTTCACTGCAGCCAGCCTACCTGTGTGGATGGAGGGACGTGTTTGGGGATGTCCCTCAGGGCGGTGGAGCCACACTCCACAGTGAGGCTGTAGCAGCGGCAGCTCACAGGGCAGGACGGAGACGCTCGGCCGGGAGTGTGGATGGACACGAGCAGCGTGGAGAGAAGAAGCACCAACATCACAGCCATCACACCAACGCACAGGCCTGAGGATGAGGAGCGATGAGTAAACACACAGGTCAGTCACGATCAACACTCTGCAGTAACAACGGAGCTCAGAGTCAGAGCTGGTTTTGGCCAAACAATGAAAAAAAAAAAAGAAGTGGGGTAGCTCAGGGGGGAACAGTCAGTCCCTTCTACAGTGATACAGCTGCAGGACACAGGGTATGACCTGTTTTGACCTCTCAGTTTAAAACCTCACAGATAGTCAGGGTTGTGTTACGTTCAGGTTACCTCAGCAGACTTGAGTTCAGTGCAGCAGGTAATGTCTATAGAGGAGAGCTGCGCAGCCTCAAAGACACCTCGTAGAGTTGGAGTTTTTCTTTTGGCTCCGTTATGATTTATAATTTCAGTAAATTACCTCTGCATATTAATAAGATATAAATCACCAAAATTAATCATGATAATTCTGGTATCTGTATTGTGTTGGTTTATTGAATTCTACCTCTTTACATCGATGGGAATAGATCTTACAATTAAAACTGTGTAATTTTTGACTCGTTCAGTTGTGACTCCTGGTCCTCCGTCTCATTAATGCTGAATAAGCTAAACTCCACTGAGCAACATTATTCCCAATCATTTTCAGTGTCTGTGTTTAATTCTGGCTCCAGTACAAGATGCTCTGATTTTATATTCCAGCACTTCAGTAGAACCCAACATAGTGTATATGTAAGATGATGAGTAACAATAAATGTCAATGGAGAAATGTCAGATTTGTTTCAGGTAATTTAAAAACAGTGTCTCTGTTACTTAGTTTGAGTCCTGACATCACTCATATCTTGGTCACAATTATTTATTAACCACATTTAATGGATCATTGTTTATGTTAAAATGTGTTGTGTGTTCTTTTGGTGTATTTGTGTGTTTTTAAATTGCCCCGTAGGGACAAAGAAAGTTTCTTGGATTGAATTGAATTCCTATTATATACAGGACGACTCTGTACCTTTAACTATTTGCTGGTATTCTGCCATAAAGTTAATGGAAACAGTCTTTCTGTTTGTATTCAGTGGCTGCTCAGCTTTTCTGCAGAGTCTCTTCTGAGAAGTTTTATTCAATCCACCAAGGACGAACATAAACTTTACAGGACGCATTAATGTCAATGTTATTAACTATTCAAAATATTAAAAATGCTTTCAGTGGAAATGTTTTTGCCTGCTCAGGGAAACTAGAATGAAATGCAGCCAAACTCAGACTGGCAGAATGAAAGAAGTGGAAGCAGCCCCTTAAAACCACACACTGTGTGAAATTGTCACGATTTAATGGAGACGCTGGAGACGCACGCAGCTACTGTGCCTCAATCTAATGTTTTACAAACATTACAGCAACACCGTGACCACGCTGAAAATGTTCAGCATTTAAATTGCTGAAAGCAGTTTTATTTTGTCAGAGGGAACATATCCGCCTCTCATACATTTAGCTGTGTCTGGATTTTAGATTTCAGAGCAGAGGTTGGTTCAGGTCAGTTTCCTCCAGTTTCAGTTTCACAGCCTCTTTAAATCACACTGTTTACACTGAAACGCTGAGCTTCAGTCACATGACCTTTATCTGTTAGACAGCAGAAACAGGGTCAAGCAACATCCTGTTGGCTCCATCGGTAGAAAGAAGTGTGACAGGTCTGAACACAAGCAGACAGACGATCAGATGCACACAACTGCTTTAAGTGACGGATGTTTACAAGAGACAATTTGTGAGTAATCATTTTACTGTTGACCTGTCTGACGAGTGATGTAACTGACAGTTGTTATAACTGAATGAACCAACATCCACAGGTGAACTGTACATTTCTTTTAAGTAGTGCATTAAAAAGTATTAGCTAGAACCCAACTACTTTAGACATTTTCATGTAATCTTGAGAAGATTTTCACTAATAAAAATAAATAAATAACGAATGATAAATAAGGCTCAGGAAACCCTAAAGAACTAGAATTACCGCCTCTGTTGTATTCCTCCAACCAGCCAAGTTCCAGCAAATATGATATTAATCTCTCCTTCCTGAGTTACAGCATTCACCAATGTTTTTGCAGAACATTATGATGTCAGTGACATTGACCTTTTGGATACGAAATGTCATCACTTAATTTTATCCTTATTGACATTTGAGTTAAACTGTGTCATAATTAGTGAATGAATTTGTGAGTTATGGCCAAAAACGTGTTTTGTGAGGTCACAGTGACCTTGACCTTTGACCAGCAAAATCAGTTCATCCTTCAGTCCAAATGAATGCTTGTGCCGAATATGAAGACGTTTCCTTGAGGCGTTACTTAGATATCACATTCACATGAATGGGAAAACATAATGTCGCTGCACAGAGGCATAAAAAAAAAAAACTACAGATCGATTGGAGCTCAGGATTTGTTTGTCATCTTGCACACACTGTAGAGCTGTGTTAGTTTGTAAGAATCCAGCCTCTGATAAAAACTACTATAAATCAAAGCTCTGTTGGATATTCATACCAGTGTGTGAATCACTGTCGCCATAGGAACATGAAACACTGGCCTGAGGACTGATCTGTTCAAGGCCTTTTCTTTATTTCTCTTGCAGCTGGACACCTGCAAAGCATCATTCACTTAAGGGTACTCCTGCTGCTGTTTGCCTGAACACTGCTGCTCTCTGCTTGTGTTTAAACCAACAGCATAATTTCAACAAAGCAATGACATCTGATAAGTTATTTCTAACATCTGACATAAGATGAAACATTAATGCAAAATGCAGCAGTAAATTCTGACAGCCTTGGAAAGACAACACGAAGCTAGTTGAGTAAATGGGATGTGAGATACAGTGCCATCAAAACTGTCAGCAGTAAAACATCCCTTAATCACAACCACAGCAGAGGAAAGGTCTACCTACACACACACACACACACACACACACACACACACACACACACACACACACACACACACACCACATTTATATCATTACATATTTATATCAAAACCAGGTTTTCTTTCCCAATCCAATCATGTGCTTTGTCCCTTTCTCATGCCGACACATAAATACATGTACTGCACTTATATAACACTTTTCTACTCAAGGTGCTTTACACTTTATCACATTCACCCATTGACTCACACATTCATACTTCACACCACCGACCAGACCACCAGCATCTAAGACCAAAAAAATTTGCTTGCGTTTTCATCAAGGTGTTACGAAGCCCAGTGAACACGGCCTCCGAACACACGAGAAATACAACTGAATAAAGTTAAAAAACAATCCAGCCACAACCATTAGCAATGCTGACAGTAAGCCACCTAGCTATAGCAATGTTTGCCAAACAAATTCACAATAAGGGTAGCAGAAAGTTAGCTAACGTTACCATGCTACTATAGCTAGTCACTAGTGAAAACAGGCGTGTAAAATTATGTATCCAAGTAACTTATGAATTAAGGAGAAGAAAAACCAATTCTGAGTCAAGCTGGAGCCTTTAGCAGTTCAGTTCACAGGGTTCTCCATCTTGAAAGAAATAACAGACCGGCATTGGCTCCATGGTCAGACAGGGAAAGAAATTCAGCCTTGGACTGATCCACACGAATAACACACAGAGAGGGTTGGTAAAGACACTGACGGAGCTGGTAAAAACTTTATGGATGTTCTGATGATCCACCGGCCGACCTGCCATGACCTGTCTGCCTGTTGGTCTGATCTCTTTCTTTGGCCTTTTAGCCCCCAAAAAAAAGGTTTCTTCGGGAGGAAATTCTAGAAGGTCGCATTCACCTGAACGCTGCACTGCATCTCACCTGTGGGCGGTCCCTGTGTGTTTATAAACATGAGGAGGGACTCACTAGCATGCGCTGCTCAGAAACAGAGAAACTCAGATTATATCACATGAGGAGGGAAGTGACTTTTTTCTCCGCACTGGATGCCATTAGTCCACTATAGAAAATAGTTGTTTGCTGCTGTATTATTGTTTAACATCTCATATACAGTATATAACTGTTGACTAAGTCATAATTGAATTGACATATTTCTGAAAATGTCAACAAAAGCTGAACATTACAAACTTAGAAAACTTTGCAGGTTTACCTATTAAAGTAGCTACTAAGTGTATATGGTCATTTGAATATGGTGTAAACTGATGCAATTATTACAACTATTAACTCTGAATCGTTTGAGATCATCTGCTCATTTTTGTTTCAGCATTTACTCCTGTGATATTTACGACAGAGTATTAGGGTCACATTGAGGGGAAAAAAATAAAGTCATAATATTACAAGAATAAAGTCATTATATTATGAAAATAAAGCTGTAATTTTAGGTTCTGTTGTTTTAGAGGGGAAACATCAGAAGCTTTAAAATGTGGAACGTGGAGCATCCTGTGAATTTCTACTTTAGGTTTCACAAATAAGGACATACTTCATCCTTATCTCATCAGCAGCAGCAGCAGCATCAGGACATTGAAAAGATTGTGTCTATTCTATTGTTAGACAGACAAATAGCAGCTGCCAGAAGCAGCTCAGGCTGACAATGACTGTCCTTTCACCTGTTTGAATGGTTGTTTGTAATATTCCTAAAAATTAAATTTTTTCTTTCAAAATCTTATATTTTTAATTCTTGTAATATTATGACCTTTTCCTTGAAATATTATGACTTTTTTCTCGTAATTTCATATTTCTTTTTTTCCTTAATGTGTCCCTAATACTCCATCATAGACATCTTTATATATCTTTTTATATTTTGGCATTAATTTACCATTTATTCAAGTGCTGGTTGGGGCCCTTTAAAGGCTAGGCACGGCCCTGCAGGTAGACTATGTTCACAGCAATCATTCCCATTGACCAATATGAACATACAGCATCATAAAGCCATGTGTCTTTTGGTTTGGTTAGAAATGCAGTTACTATAGTCACAGTGTAGGTAATCCTGAGAGCTGAGGTGAATATCCAGGCCACCTTAACAGACTGAGCCCACAACACACAATAAGAGTAAACAGTATCTGATCCCTGCACTGTACGTGCCCATCAGTGCTTAATGACCTCAGTGTAGAAAAACGTACAAAATGTACTTAGAACAACAGCCTGTCAGATTTACCTGTACTATCAGATCAGGAGGAATAATCCAGCCGCGGTTTATCGCTGTTTCATACCTCGCGGAGGGAGGATGGAGGAGAGTCCCACACTGATGTCTGCGCTGTCGACGCCTTCTTATTCCCGCTTTTTTTTCCTTCTTTATTATTATTTTTTTTTTAACACGATCCTAGTTATTCAGATTTATTCTCGGTGTTGGAGATGAAAGCAGAGCAGCAGCTGATGGATGTTTTCACCGCGGGCCCGTCGCATCCTCCACACGGAGACAGCGATGAAAACAGAGGGGGATGGAGCGACGACCAGCCGAACATCAGGTGGCGCGTCAAACAACGACAGCAGGCCGGACCGGATCCTGCAGGACCGACTGAGAACCGGGCTGAAACGGGTCAGGTGTCTTCGTTACAGCCCGACATCCAGCTGCTCTCCCACTCACCTCTCCCCCAGCGAGCCCTCTCATCAAAGTCCTCCCGAGGACCACAGTCAAGTCAAATGCTCCACCAATAGCGACAAGCGACAACACTTCCGCCCCGAATAATTCAGAATAAAAGCCTTGACACAAAAATCTAAATTGCGTATCAAATTTACAAACTCTGTTCAAGCAAGAGGATTGTAAAGTCCAGTCATTGTGAATCAGAATTTAAATAAATTGTACCTTCTCTAAAACTGAAGCTGTAGCTTTTTTTTTCACCACGTTCTTTAAAATGCCTCAGATTATTGTTTGAGTTCAACAGTAAAGTGATTAAATAAGGATTTGAAGCCAGACCATTTCACCATTTCGATTTATATTTTTTAAATTTCAGTGCTTGAAGTGGGAAAAAAAAAAAAAAAAAGTGCCAGTACTCACCTGTGCGTCGGTATAAATAATAGTTTTATCATGTATTATTATCACCATATAACATGTTTTACCTCTCCCCCTTTTAAATGTAACACGTTTACTCGGAGACATTTTAACTGACTAACTGTGCTTTTATCAAAGAACATTTTTACACAGTGATTTTACTTCTGAAGTAAAATGTCTTTTCAGCAACAGAAGTTCGTGACTGTTGACGTGCTGACGTGATGACGTCAGTGAAGTCCCTACGGCGGACGGTACGCAAGAAAAAGTAAGGGTACGCTGGAGAGTAACATAAAGAAGTGCCGGAACTGCGCACCAGTGCTACCGGTCCACTTCAAGCACTGTGAAATATGCCAAGAATGAAGAAGAATGAATACTAGAATGAAAGAAGCTGAATTATATAGTTGGTTTTACTATCCAACCCAATGAACACGAAATACAACATCAAGTCAAATACATTAATCTGTACATTAGTGACCTTTTTCCAGTTTTGCATATTTGTCCAAAATACCTTTTTTCTTTTCTTTCATTATTTGTGATGGATAATTTGTAATGTTTGTTTAATAAAAACTTTTAAAGATAAAAATGACCAAGAGTAGTCCAGACCATTGGATCAAAACTCAGTTGTGTCAATTAAAAATCAATTTACGGGTTCAAATCAAATCAAAGGTTGATTAGAACAGATAACAGCAGCCAGCAAACCTGTTTATTATTTAATTTATTCATCATCGTCACATCTGGCCTATAATAATATAAAATAATATAAGAAGTCTATGAAAGAATCCATCCACAGCCCTGTACGAGAGCTGTGAGTAGAGAAGCTGCCTGGCAGCAAAGTCACCACCCCGTCAGTGTTCCTCGTCACCGTCATCACCATCACTGTGTGTGTGTCTGTGTCTTTGGCACAGTTGGCTGCATGGATTCAGCTCAGTGACGGTGTCCTCTGTCACATGACGGTGCTCCTACAATCGGGCGTCCAGTGGCGGCTGTAACGGAATCACGTGAAGAATCACCGAGCCAGATGTTCCTGGCTTTGAACAAATACTGTCCTGCCATCCTCCAGAGCTGGACACAGTCCAAGCTGCATATTTAAAGAACTGGATTTTACTAACTACAACCAGAATGACAATCAGTGTTGGCGTGGTAACAAACAGAGCTTTGGGTTCTGAAGTGTCATGAAAAGAAGTCCTGGTAGAGCTTGGTCTGGATTTAGCGCTGCAGCTGACAGCGGGTTAGGACGGGCTCTGTGGGAACACGATGGGGTAGATTTGACTGTAATGATCCACAAAGTGGACCTCCAGGCCCTGGGTGATGTAGTCCGGCAGGTCAGAGAAGTCCTTCCTGTTCTCGGCAGGCAGGATGATGCAGGTCACACCAGCACGACGGGCCTGACGGGGACAAGAAACTTCAGTTCAAATTCTGGAATTAAAGCCAATCAGAACAAAGGAGGCTCTGAGCCGCTCTTCTGATTGGCTGACTGTTTTCTGAATGATCCAATAAAAATAAAGCAGATTTCAGGTCAAACACTCAGAGACACCAAATCCTGCAAGGTTGGATGGTGGGTCCAGGTCCAGGGTCCTGTCTTTCCTCCATGGATTCATGCTGTTGATGCCAAACTCTCACCCACAGAAACCCACATTCTTCTACCAGGCTACGTCACTGCGAGTTGAAGTTGTCGGAGGCGTGGAGTACAGACCCCTGCGCCTCATCTCTGCTTCAGTTTAGCAGCCCCAGGCTACGTTAGCTGCTACTAGCATAACTAAATCTCTGAGTGAACTGTCAGCAGTCAAGTTGGATTGTGGGTAATGAAGGTGTCTCTGGTTCTGCTGCACTGATTCTGATTATTTTATTAAAACTCTGTGTTCAAAGCTAAATCAGTGAAGTACTCTGTAAAACACTGTATTTGTTGGACTGTCAGTGTCAGAAGATTAAACCAGATATTAACGCTAAACGTGACACATGCAAGAATATGTTTTATTCACCAAACTGTTTTCTTTTCTCAAATCTAATCTCATCACTCGCTCCATGTTTCACAGCAAAACTCATAATGACGCTCTGATCCTCTGCAGTGAAGTAGACTGACAGATAAATTAAATGTTCAGCCATCTGTAAAGGAAGGTCTCGACCTGACCCTGTTAAGTGCCGAGAGATGATGTATATTATGATTTGGCGCTTTACAAATAACATTGAATTGAATTGAATTGAATCTGCTCCTCCATATAAACCATGACTTTCTACATTAGAGCTGAAAAGAAAAACTTTTATTGTTTTTGGGATCCATTTGCGCGTGTGTGTGTGTGTGTGTGTGTGTGTGTGTGTGTGTGTGTGTGTGTGTGAGATACTTACAGCGATAGTTTTCTCTTTGATTCCACCCACTGGCAGTATTTTGCCGGTCAGTGACACCTCACCGGTCATGGCTACGTTCTGACGCACGGACCGGTTGGTTGCCAGGGACAACAGCGCTGTGACAATGGTGCAGCCAGCACTTGGTCCGTCCTTAGGAGTTGCCCCCTAGAAACAAATGATGACAAGTTACGGACGAACACGACGGCAACTTTTGGCCCTTCAGTATCACACAAATCAAGTCTGTTGCGCAGCCATTAAAGGAATAAGTAAAAAGAATAAAAAGATTTATCAATAGTAATCAGTAAATCACTTATTTACAGTACTGTATCACCATGGTTACCTCAGGGACATGCAGGTGCAGGTGGGAGTTGACCAGGAAGTGATTCTCTGGTTCGTGGTTCATCAGAAAGGCTCTGGCAAAGGTCGACGCAATCTTTGCACTTTCTTTCATCACATCACCCAGCTGACCTGCAGAGGAGCACCGACACCTTTAACTTTAACTTTATGCTCTGTTCAACAGCTGCTGAAGGTAACAGACCAGTACACCTGCACTGACTCACCTGTGACCTCCAGTGACCCCTCTCCTTTAGGGTCGTCTGTTCCAGAGGGACGACGCAGCGACGTCTCAATGAACAATGTCGACCCGCCTGCGGACAGTTACTCAGGATGTATCATTTTCTATTGGTGTGTGTGTGTGTTTGTGTGTGTGTGTCTGTGGTGTGTGTGTGTCTGTTGTGTGTGTGTGTGTGTGTGTGTCTCACCCATTGCAGTCCATGCCAGCCCCATCACCACTCCTGGTGGGGTGACCTCATACATTCGATCCACCGTGAAAATGGGTTTACCCACGTAGTCCTGCAGGTTGTCAGGGGTAACAGTCACTGACGTGTGCTCACCGCTGACAATACCGAACGCCACCTTACGGAAAACCTGCCGCACAGATGGAGAAGGGATTACTCATATTACTGCGCAGTTCATGAGAAATTATGTTGAAGACTGACTGGTTTCATTTAGCAGCTGGTTTCCTGTTCCTGTCTGACCTGTACCAGCAAACTGCGGACAAACACCAGCGACCCCTGCTGGTCCGATTACAGGACGACGCAACGGCAGGTGTCAGTCTTTGTTACATGCAGCGAGTTCAGTTAAGATCTCTGCTCTGTGCTCGGAAGCTCTGGTTCTTTACAGGTTCTTACCTTTTCCACTTGTTTCTGCAAGTTGCGGACTCCAGACTCCCTGCAGTACTGCCTGATGAGCAGACTGAGGGCGTCAGAGGAGATGGAGGCTTTCTCCTCCGTCAGACCACACAGAGAGCGCAGCTGAGGCACCAGGTAACACTAAACACACACACACACAGGAGAGAAATTAAACGAATGATGTACTAACAAGGCATAAAAAAAACTTTACCTACCACTTAATACCATAACTGTCACAAAACATATTCTGCTATTATTAAAAATATATAAATAAGAATGATCAAAATATCACAATTTATACATCAAAAATAATACATGCAGCAATATTTTATTTGAAATCAAAAACTGGGCAGAGTTTGGTGTTACCTCGGCGATAGCCAGCTTCTCCTGCGCCACATATCCAGACACGTTGATCATCTCCATCCTGTCTCTGAGAGGCTCTGGGATGGTGTCGGTCACATTGGCCGTGCAGATAAACAAAACCTTCATCGGAGCAGACAGAAACAAGCAGGGTTTACAAAACAGAAGCTTTCTCCTCACAGGATCTCTGGAGCTCAGCCAGAGTCACCGTCAGGCTCTTCCTGTCTCTGAGCTCGGCAGGCAGCTCCGTCATGTCTTCCCACATCACGTCCAATCAGCTGAATCTACCACAGGTGGACTGTAAAAACCTGAGCTGAATACTTATGTCAATGTCATATTTCAGTTTTTCCTTTTTAATAAATTTGAAAAAAATTATCATGGGGCTGCAACATAACAAACGTGAAAGGTGAAGGGGTCTGAAGACTTTCTGAACACACTCCTACCTTTGACAGATCTACAGGAACATCCAGGTAGTGGTCGAGGAAGTTGGCGTTCTGTTCAGGGTCCAGCAGCTCCAGCAGTGCGGAGGATGGATCGCCCTGGTAACCGCGACCCATTTTATCCACCTGGTAACGACACATCATTAATGATCATTAGCATCGTCAAATAATAACATGACAACGAGCCGCAGATTATTCTCCATCATGATGATCAACAGAAGCAGCACACCGACCTCGTCTATCAGCACCAGAGGGTTCTCTGTCTTGGTTTTCTTCAGGCACTGGATAATCTTCCCTGGCATCGCTCCGACATAAGTCCTCCTGGAGACATACACACACACACACACACACACACACACACACACACACACACACAATTTAGAAAATAATTTCCCTTATTTCTTTAAGTTGTAACTTGATATATAAGTGGTTGAAAAGTGAGAAAATTTGAAAATTGTTATTGTTCCGATAATCGAATTTCAGCCAATAACAATGTCTGATAAGTAGGGCTCCCACACACACACACACACACACACACACACACACACACACACACACACACACACACACACAGTATATATACTCATATACTATTCGTGGGGACCCGTCATTGATATAATGAATTCCGTAACTCTTCATCCCAACTTTAACCATCACAACTGAATTCTAACCCTAACTGTAAAACAACAACTTATTCTTCAAAAAGTCTTTTAAACTTGTGAGCTCCAGCATTTTGGTCCCCACAAAGCTGTCGGACCCCACAAGTATAGAGGTTTTTGGACCCCACGAATATAGTTAAACAAGGACAAACACACACACAAAGACAGACTGAAACTTAAAACTATCTTAAACTCGAGTCGTGATGTTCGATCCAGCAGTATAATAAGTTTCTCTAATGATGTCTGAAGACTATGAACCTTGTTATTACAAACGAGTTTACAATAATTTAATCTAGAGATGGTGAAGTTTCTCTAAACCCTGGTGTTGTATTAGAAAAATAAACTTTTCCTGCAGCTACCAGAGGTAGAGCTCTGCACTGACAACGTTAGCTGCCCTAAGAGCCCTCAGTAATAACGGCAGTATAGACGTCCAGACCTGTGTCCTTTAATCTCAGCCACATCGGTCATTCCTCCCACGCTGAACCTGAAGTACTGTCTGTTGAGGGCTCTGGCGATGGAGCGAGCGATGGAGGTCTTTCCCACACCCGGGGGACCGTAGAAACACAGGATCTTCCCCTGGGTGGAGCCACGCAGCTGACTGACGGCGATGAACTCCTGCACAGACACAGAGACAAAGTCCGGTTCAGTGTGTGTGTGTGTGTGTGTGTGTGTGTGTGTGTGTGTGTGCGTGTGCGTGAGCGTTTGCTAACCAATATGCGTTTCTTAACATCATCCATGCCGTAATGGTCTTCTTCCAGAACAGCTTTGGCTCTCTCCAGTGATAAGTTCTCCTCACTGTTGGTGCCCCAGGGCATGCTGGTCAGCCAGTCCAGGTAGTTACGGGTTACACTGAAACACACACACACACACACACACACACACACACACTTGTTGTTGCTGTTTGTTTGTTGTTGTCAGTTAACAGGAAATTAAATGAAACCTCCGACACAACAGGCAAGTGTTCAGAGTTTCAGTTGGAAAGTTTCAGTAGTAACTTTGTCACTGTGACTGAGACCCGTGGTGCATTCGATGACATCCTTGATGTGTGTGTGAGCCGCAGCGTTTCCTGATAATCAAAAGTCTTCATATAACTGAGGTAATCGGAGAACCACCGGTTCGATTCCCGGCAGGTTGGACTTTTTGCGGCATGTCATTCCCCCTCCGTGTTTCCTTACGTGCTTAAGAAGAAATAAGTGAGTCTGACATCATGACATGAGGAATCGTTTTCCATCACTGTTATGTGAACTAAATTTCACATCATTCTGTTTAGTGGTTAGTTCTGGACTCAGGTGTTCCAGACTAGTAGGACAAAAAATAAGACTCACTTGAACTCTGACGAGTGGTTGTCCAGCAGCGCCAGCTTGTTGAGCTCCTCGTTGATCACGTCCATTATGTGCTGAGGGACGGTCCGGTCCTTGAGTCTCTCTCTGAACTTCTCCTCGATCGCTTCTTTGTCCTCTTTCTCCAAACCCAGCTCCTGAAAACAGCCACACACACTTTGTTTTAATGGATCCAAGTCCAAGTCCTCAGACCTAGTCCTCAGTCTTGGTCCTCAGACCTGCTGGAGCGTCCACCCATCAGGACAGACTCAGGAATCTGCTCTACCTTCTTGATGATCTTGAGCTGCTCCTGTAGCAGATACTTCCTGTGGGTCTGTTTGATCTTCTCCTCCACCTGTGAGCAGAGCAGGGACACAGGTGAATGACGGCGGGTGGATGAACAGAGCAGTGGCTGGTTAAAGCTCATACATGTTTGTCAGTGACCTCTGACCTCTCGGCCCAGTCGCTGCTGCAGTTTACTCAGCTCGTACTCCTTCTTCAGCAGGGACAGAGCCTTGTAGAGACGCTTCGGGATCTGCAGAGACACAACGACAGGTTTCAAAGGCCTGGAGCTCACTGCACCTTCTACAGCTTCAATGGAAAAACCTCAAACTAAAGATATTAACATCAATATTAGAACGAGAGAGAGAGAGAGAGAGAGAGAGAGAGAGAGAGAGAGAGAGAGCACAGCTGCTCCCCTGAATTGTCGTCTGCTCACATTGATCTCCTCCAGGACGTCCTGCAGCTCATGTGACTCTGCTCCTGTCAGAGCTGCTCCCATGTCGCTGAGGTAGATGGGATTATCAACCACTCTCTGACCAGCCTGCATCATCTGAAGGACAGACTCTCTGAGAGAGAGACACACACACATACACATTTCATTTTAGCATCACTACATGTGGATTCCCTTTGTGAACCTGCTGTCTTTAGTCAGAGAACAAAACTACAAAGTCCCAGCCACTGATTGGTGATTTAACTGCTGTCTTAATGAAACACGTGATAACTTAATAATAATAATAATAATAATAATAATAATAATAATAGCCTGAAGTGTTTTTGCAGAACATTGTGATGTCACAGTTAAGTTGACCTTTGACCACTGGATATAAAATGTCATCACTTCATTTTATCCTCATAGACATTTGAGTTAAATTGCGTCATAATTCGTGAATGAGTTCCTGCCAAAAACATGTTTTGCGTTGTGACGTCACAGTGACAGAAGTGATGAAATTCCCTCTGGGCGTTCATGATATACTGCATTCACAAGAACATGAGATCACTGAGACCTTGACCTTTGACCTCTGACCACCCAAATCTAATCAGTTCATCCAAATCTAAACAAATTCCCTCGAGTGGTCTTGAGATATCACTTTCAAGAGGCCAAATAAATGTTTTGTGAGGTCACTGTGACTTTGACCTTTGACCTTTGACCACCAAAAATCTAATCGATTCATCCTTGAGTCCACGTGAATGTTTGTGTCAAATTTGAAGAAGTTCCATTGAGGCGTTACTGAGATAACACGTTGACGAAAACGAGACGGGCAAACTGAAAGCAGTAAACCTCTGACTCTGACTGTGTTGAACAGATACAAAATACTACGAAACACTGTATAAAATATAAGAAGAAACTATTAAAGGAAACCTGTGGTGTAAGTTCAGATCCAGCAGCTTTTCGCGGTGACGACCTTCAGTGCAGCTCTGCATCATGTAAATAAAAACCAAAGGACGAGGACAGGTGGTGACAGAGGACTGATGTCTCACCTGTAGAGGGGGTTGAGTGCAATGATGTCCCTGATGGTCTTCACTATCTCTGCTGTCAGCGCCTGCACGACAAACACATCACAGCGTTTCCTCTTCACTCAGATCTTTGTTTAATGACGAATGAACACAGAATCAGAAGTGACTTAGTGAAAATCACCATGTTACCAGCGCTAATGCACCACACACACTGTAATGTATTGTTGTTGTTGTTGTTGTTGTAGTTGTAGTTGTTGTGTACCTTGACCTCCTCGGTGACGGTGAACTGCTCGTGTTGAACATTATCCACTTCCACCATCAGGATGTTGGAGGAGGGAAGAGGCAGCAGCTCCGGACTCAGGTCTGCCTCTGAAATCTGAACGACAACAATAAAGTTCAAATCACGTTCAAAAGGTTTCACCACGACTGAACTGATGATGATGATGATGATGATGAAGCTGTAACAACAACATTCACATGAGGATGAGGGAAGTGACATCACTGACAAATGGAGGCAGTGTGAAATGTTAAAATGTCCCAGGTTTTGTTTATTTGTTGACACTGAGTTAAAACATCCTCATGTTCCACCACAGCTGGATTAAACAGTTCAGGGACACCAAGGCAAAACTAATAAACACCCCGGCCCCAGACTACACCTGAAAGCATCATCATTATTTAGCTGGAGCCTCCGACAGGCTCAGAGAATATAGTCTGAACAAACCCTGGATGTGGAGTTCAAACTTTATGCAACACAACTTCACTCAGTAAATCTGCTCCGAATGAACTAAATCAAACGCACAGACACAAACGCTCTCTTCAGCACCAGATCATTATCGGTCAGCTGTCAGTCACATGAGTCACTGTCAGGTTTGTTTACATCAGATCAGCTGTAGGCCGCATGCAGTGACAGAAACTCTTCTGATAACAGAACAGATAGAAACTCAACTTTCCCAACAAACAGGAAATATGTTGCCATGGATACAGTGAGTTAACTTGTTTACATTTTGGAAAATAAAGTTTAGTGAATGATCTATGTTTAACTTCCTGTTTGTTGTGAACCATTGATGAACTGATATCTATCACTGATCACTGAGTGAGGAGCTTCTTCTTCTCTGGTGTCTGATCAGATCTGTGGAGGTTTGTTTACAGTGGTGTTTTCATGTCTGTGTGTTCGGCTCTCACTGAATCATGACTCTGATTTCTGTCTGATGTGAGTTTCAGATGTTTTTGGTAGAAAATGTGAGTGTTGGATGTTGATATTTGATGATTTGTTGAATGATCTTCTTCATCTGATTTGGTTTGGAGATCAGTTTGAGTGTGTTTTGATACGATATGTGAATAAATGTAAACAGTAATATAAAACATGAGGAGCTCTCAGAGGTTACAGACCGTGTCCTCCAGCTGCTCTGCCAGAGGCCCCGGTTGGTCCTTGCGGCTGCGTTTGGTTTTGCGTCTCGGCGCAGGTTTGGGGTGGGACTCCGGCTCAGACTCTGACGACACGGGGGACGTCACATCCTCCTCGGGCTCCACCTCCAGCTGCCTCGTGATCCGGATCCTGACGGGCCAGAGAGTGTACTGTTCATATAGCTGAGGTCTACACAAGCTACAGGCATCAGCGTGCCGTGGAGAGCAGAGTCTACACATTTTCATTCACCACAAACCACCAGAATAATTCTCGCATTTCAGCAGAGGGGTTTCTAACCTGCGATGGCCCATGACAATCATCCTCAACTTGTCTCCCAGGTCCTGCATCTCATGAATCTGAACAAAGGTCCCTGTGGAGTAGACGGCATCCAGAGACTCCACCACATCGGACTCGTTACTGCGACACACGGAGACACTCATTACTACAAAGACATAACACCGGACAACTTGAAATACTCCACAGACTCCGTTACTCTGAGGTGAAAATACACAACACAAATCCAAACATATCACCCGTGTGAGATAAGTGACATTCCTCAGAGTCGGGTCTTTCTTGTAGCTTCGTAATTCGGCCCAAAGTTTCACCTTTTTGTTTAAGTCTCTTGGATATCATTAACACTTCGTGGATCTAAAACACGAAGAGTGTGAACTGCAGCAACAGTTCCTCTCTTTCTGCCTCATCGCAGCAGAAACAAGCAGCTTCGTGACTTTTCAACAAGTGCGTCCCGGCCGGGTTCGTCACTTTTCATTGTCCCCTGGAAACACCTCTGTTGTGTTGTGAGCGTTTGCAGCTCACGTGTTGTCACACCGATGAAGATGTTTTCTGGATTTGCTCGTGTTTTCTAAAGATGCAGTGCGTTGAGCTCTCGTAGCTCCTTCATCTGAGTTATGTTTCCACTCTTAGATTCAGCACTTACAATTCAAATGTAATTTTATCTATTTTCATTTAGTGTAATTATTTTATTATTTGTTCACTTATGTATTTATCTTAGATAACGTTCAAATCCATATACCTATATATCACCTGTTTTATACCTGTGAATGTACATTAATATAATTCTAGCAGCACTGTTACAACAGTTTTCTGTACGTACAACTTTCCACGGCTCAATAAAACATATTTTAAATAGAGAGACATGCACAGCGGGCAGCATGTCACGTCCCACAGTGCAGTTCACTGATTCCTGCAGAGTGAAGTACTGACAAACAGTAAAGTGGATCACATCGTATTTTAAACTGATCTGCAGAACAAAGAGCGAGTTGTCAGACGTACTTGTCGTCTCTCTTCAGGAAGACTCCGGCATACGGCTGAGCCAGACGCACCTTCCTCCTCAACAGCTCCATCAACGCTTTGTTCTTCACCTGAAAGACACACACACGCACACGCACACACACACACACACACACACACACACACACACGCACGCACACACACGGTTAGAGCTGTGGTCTCGGTGGGTGTAGAAATGGCCACACAACAATTTTTCCAATTTCTTGATTAAATAAAGCGCCAAATAGAGAGAGAGTCCACTGATCAATCATGATCATGTGCAGAGGACAGATAAGAGACGTGGAAGTCAACAGTCTCTTTTAATAAAACCTTAATAAACAGCTGTTTGTCATCAGCTGTCTGCAGTGTCCCTCCACAGGCTGTAACTGTGGCCTGACCAAGCTGCACACACAAATTTAAATCAACCAGTGACGAGTCATTATAGTTTAATTAAACATCCTGATTCATCTTATGTTTCACTGTTGTATTACAAATGTAAAAAGTGGAGGTTTCGTCGTCCCTGGGGGAGCTATGACCCCCCCTGCATCCAGGTCTGACCTCCACAGGGTCTGAACAGCGATTTTGTAAGATTGCATCATCTCGGATCTTTCGCGTCCATGAGCCGTGTTCTTCCTCACCTCTATGATCTTGATGAAGCGGGGGAACACCGGGTTCCTGCTCACGGCGATCAGCGGCACATTGGGAAACACCTCCGGGACCATCATCGGGGTGAGAGCCGTCATCTGAGCTCCGCTGTACGGCACTCCACCATCTCCCCCTGACTCCTCTCCCCCGGAGCCCGCACTGTCCCCGCCGTCCTCCCCGGAGAAGCCCGCGCCGCTGGCCTGGTTCCCGAACATCCTATCCTGGAGCGTGTAGGGTCGAGAGGCCGGTGTGAGGAGCCCGGTTTGCCCACGGAGAACAGCACATCCCCGGATCCACCGGTGCGGTCTGACGGTGAGCCTGCAGCCCGCTGTCATTGCTGTGCTGACTGGGATGTGAGAGCAGCGGCCGGCGCTGGTTCTCAGTGAGGTCCCGGTGCTGGTGTAGAGCCGGGGGGGCTGGAGCCGGCTCAGGGTCGAAGGACCGGTGTGGGGGCCGCAGCTGCTGCCGGACCAGTTCAACTTCACAACAAGAGCCGAGTTTCTGTGCAGCTGTCTACCAGCGCCCAGCATCTTCATGCAGGCAGCCATGTTGATCTGGAGCTTTCTACAGCGTGTGACCGACCTTCTTCCGTCAACGTTTGATGACGTAGTGTTGTCCGCATAACTTGATGCAACGTTTCAAGGATAATGTGTATTTTGCAATTACGAAACTGAGAGTATTTGTCATTTATCTAATGAATCGATTAAATAGTTTTGTTTATATATAGAATATTATAAACCACACATACAACAATTCAAAATAATAACTGGACACTATATTGAATCATTACATGGACTAAACAATAAAGTAATTAAAACATATTTCCCTGTAATATCTCTGTTTTCTTTCATGGTACCCTTATGTATATGGTTTGTTTCTTTTCCTTTTGAAATACTATTGTTTATTGCTTGTGTTTATTTATATGTTGCATTTATTTCCTTTTATTGTATTTATTTTATTTGTATGTATTGTTCATATTTTACTATGTATCTTACTTCAGAAGTTATGATTGTGTCATCCATTTTCAATGTTTAATGGTTTTAATAAAATGAAATGGAAAATGTTTTGAATAATAAAGCATTTTGAAAAAGAAATACTTCAAGGATGAGCAAATTTGTTTCTCAGATACGTTGAGAAAAGGTTTGAATGCTGCCCCACAGATTCACAGAAGTTTGTGATAATTTTTCCCTTAAATGGGAATATGTGTTGTTTGGTTTCTATGGCCCAAATACTGAAGGTGACAATACGTTTTATTTAATAAATCTTAAATAATTTATAATAAAAATCCAATAAATGTCACATCAATAAGTTAAGAGTAAGTTTTCAAATAATATTCTTTCCTACTTTGATCATAGAAAATGAAAAATATATTTCCACCATTTCTAGAAATACAAATAGAAAATCAATTAAGACATGTAATGTTTGCTTAAATTATAATATTTTTGCTTAACATACACCTTAAATTTAATATTGAACTGCATTTACTTGAATTTACAACATCAAGCCAGTAAACTGATTAATTTAATTACAAATAAATACTTGAGAGATTAATTGTAGAATTTTTTAATGTTCTAAATGTTTTAAACTGTTTTCTTAGTCATCATCTTCCTCCTCCTCTTGGTCCGTGTCCTCCATCTCCTCCTGGGCAGCTTGCTGCTCCTCTAAAGCTTCTCTCAGCGCTTGCTCCTCCTCCAATGTTGGGTCCACGGCCTCTGTGATTTCTGGTCCGCTGGGATGTTCTTTCTGTGGCAGCGGGGGGGCGGGTGGGCGGTAGCCTTCTCCTGCATACTTCAGACCCCATCCAATATATATGTTCTCAAACTTCCTGAATAAAGAGACAACATGTGCTTGTTTGTAAACTGCAAAATTGCCTTCAGCATACTGTGAGAAATCAGACACGGGAAGTCAGACTATTCTGATGTTTTCACTTACTTTCCACAAGCATATGCGTGCGCTCCTGGCCAGAGGTTAGAACGCAGCACAGCGACTGCATGCTGAGAGGTGAGAGTGGAGGACATCTTGGAGGTCCAGGGAGGGATGTTGAATATTTCTGAGAGACACAAATAATAAAAAGATTTTGATTCCTTCCAAGGACATAGGTTTTGTTACAGAAAGGGAGGCACAATGAAGTCAGATCCCAACTTACACCCTTGACCGGTCGCCAGTCAGTCACACCGCTGTCACCTAGAGACAATGATTCACGCTCACGTTCACACCTACTGGTAACTCAGAGTCACCAGTTCATCTAACCTGCAACGATTTCTCATCTCTTCAGAACTTCTGAACCCTTACACCACCGAGGGGTCACTTATGTCATCCAACCAAAACCTGACAACCAGGTGCCAAATTAAAAACCAAAGGTGACTGTGCTTCTGCTCCCCTGGCACCCAGACTCCTGAAAAATCCCACTGTTGACTGTTTTTAACAACCTTTAAAAACTCACCTCTTTAGGATGGCCTTTCTATAATATTCAACAATTCAACCAGAGGTCACTGTTTAATAGATTTTAAGAGATTTAAAAGGTATTTAAAATAAACAAACCCCTTCTGAACCCCCTCATGTCCAAAGACAAAGACTGACCTGCATCTTGGGAGAGGGGAGTGAGCAGGGGGGGTCCAACTTCTGGCTCAGGCTCATCAGGCTCCTCTTCTTTCTCCTCAACCTCTCCGTCCTCGTTCGACTCTTCTCCTGGTTTCACAGCCAGGTTAATCCAAGTGCAGCGGCCCTAAAGCAGTCCATACTCAGACATTACATACGCACACGGACACATCAGCTGAGAAGATGGTCCGTGTACATGCTTTGATCAGACTCGTACCTGCGGCAGGATGTGCTGAACATGATGCACCCACGAGGACAAAGACTCAGCCATCTCAGAGACTGAAACGCCCTCAAAATCAGGATTCGTTTCATAGGTGTCCCCTGGTGCCTCCTCTTCCTCATCACCTTCCTCCTCCCTAGCCTGGTAAAACCCCCGGGGGCTGACCTGTGTGCCGGCGGAGATCCGAGCAATCTGTGCTCTCAGATAGTTGGCTTCGTTCCCGGGAAAAGGCGGGTAGCTGTTGACCGGCGCGTCCAGCCTCCCGGTGAAGAATTTACGGATCTGGCGAGCGACAGTAATCTGCACGGGAGTGACTGGAGGGAGCTTTACCCAAGGAAGACCAGGCTCTTTGCACACATAGTAAATAAACTTGTTAGCTCCTGTTCCTATGGCATCCTTCGGCACCACTGGCGGGGGTTTGTAGGTTGACAGAGGAAGTGGATCCATCTGAAAATAAACACAAGAAAAACAACAAGAAAAACGACTTTACTTCTTTACCCTTGAAAAGATTATGGGACTCTCTTTTTAAATATCAAAAGACTTAATTCATCAAAATAAAATTCTATTTCCTTGTCATCAATGTGTGAAACATTGTAATTAGAAGATAGAATCAAACATAATGAAAGGAAATACAAAATAAAAAGGACAAGGACAGTTTTCAACTACATCCTCAATTTTTTACATACACAGTCCAACAATGTACTAGTATTGACCTCGTCTTGTTCATCCTAAATTGAGGTGATCCTAATCTTAAATTGCTTCACAATCCTCCATAATGCTATGCTAGTTTCTTGGTGGGTAAACTTACTTTTTCTGTTTGTTTTCAGAGCGTAAATATCGGTGTCACTGTTCTAAAGAGAAAAACTTTGTGAATATTTACCAGAAGAACAGGCAGGTTAATTCACTTATGTATCTAAACCACATGAGCACCTGAGACCATTGCCATCTTGACAGGTGGAGGATCCTGATGTTTGGGGTCAAGGTCAGGACATGAGAGCTGTGATTCATCGATTGTGACCATTCTTCTTTTAAAAAAGTTAATTCTCATACGTGAGCCCATTTTCAAGTAATGACTGAGTCTCAAAGCAGGAAGTCACTAACAAAGCCAGGTAAAACAACATGCTGTACTCACTACTTGCTTCTCTTGCAAAACTGCTTCAACTCAGTAATTATTCCCAATAGTTTCTACTTTGCCATTCTTTTGTTTGCTCTTATTCAAATAAAAATAATTTAGAGGAATCATTTGTTTATATTTATTTGGTGCTTTTGCTCAACATGAATTACAGTAAGTGCATTCAGCTGAAGGCAGACTACGTCCGGGAGTTCGGTGTTACAGTAGACACACTTAGAAGTTTTTTCTTTTTCTTTTTTTAAATGAAATTAGACATCAGAAAGCACAAGATGGAGTCTTACATCGGATGCTAGGTGGAGCAGGAAGCCAATGCAGTGAACAGAGAACAGGAGTGCTGTGAGAAAACTTCTATACTGGAATGACCAGCACCTGGTTGAGCAGCAGAAGGGATGATTTCTTACAGGAGGACTCTACACGAGCGCTACAGGAGTGAGGAAATAATGCTCACATTTCCTTGACCTTCCTGGTAATTAAAGGTCAATGGTTCCTGGAGATATTTCACATTAAAAGCCTATCAGAAAATGGGAGCATTATTTCCTTTGAGCTGATTTGTGGGTTGAAACACCCACAGAAAGTGGTTGATGGTAGATTAAGAGCGATACAAAAAAAAACAGCAGTAGATGAAAACAGCATTTGTCTTAAAAACAGAGTGTGAGCAGCAGAATAGTTGTTGTACTGATGGAATTCTTGAATGAAATGAAAATGGGTCTTAATAGAATAAGATCAATATACTGTTAAAGCATTGAAACAACGGCCTGGTTCTCTCTACGGCTGCGGTAAATAAAGACCCCTTTCACAATTTGAGAATGAATGAAGATTATCTGGTACCTTGATTGACTACTTTCCACTTCCTCACCTCATTCTCCTGAGCCTCGGCCTCTGTCTCCTCTTCCACAGCCGCTTCATCAACCATTTGCTCTTCCACTTCATCGCCCTCTCTGTACTCAGCTTCAGCAACAATATAGTTGCTCTGCAATCCCAGAATTTTGCCCCACAGTCGGCAGCGCAGGAGCGCCTGCGACTCGACAAGCTGCTTGAGTGCAAGAAAGATCCTCTGCATCTCCTCTCTGCCCAGACCCACTCCAGCCTGCTCCATGTAGAAGCAAATCTCACTCACATTAGGAAGAGGTGTTTCCACCTGACGAAGAACAATAAACAGTGTTTATAGTATATATATTTATACATACAACTTGCTATTGTATGTGTAATGACTATTTTTTGGATTTTTGCCCTTTGTTTGTTTTTGACACCTGCCACACATGAAAATAGTCAATAAAATGCTGTTGAAATAACAGTGATATGTAACCTGTTGTCATTACATGTCTAAACAACATGTCACTTTTAAACCAGATGCCCTCTCCCCTTCAAATCACCAACACAAATGTAGAATTTAGGTGTATGAAGCCAATACCAGTTCATCCTCATGGTCAGCGTCTTCTGGCTGAGAAAACAGCAGCCGTTGCTGTTCAGCCAGCAGCTCAGCAGCTGTGGCCTGTGGGAGCTCTCGCAGAGAGCTTTGCTTGTCTTCAAATAAATCCCGCTTCACATCACGGCTCATATCCTCGATCACGTCCACCACGTTCTGTGGTTCCTCATCCAGCACCTTTATTAGTAAACAGGTGAGGTGGTCATAGCTGGAACATTAAAGGACAACACCAATGATGAATTCCTGAGCATTGGACCATCCTTTGGTCATTGTAGAGAATGAATACCAGGAAATGATATTCACACATACAAACAAATACATATAATATAAATTTACTAATGTATATGTATTGAGTACAGGCACTTTCCACAGAAAGTGGCATTTTGTATTGTGACTGCATATAGTCACAACGAGTCTCTCTCTGTTAGTGTATGAAAATCCAAATAAACAGCAGCACAGTTTTAATGAAACTATTAAGTGAGTAATATTATGCCAGTTTAGATGGTTTCCAATGTCAGCGGAGGACACAGTCACTGAAATCAATTATTTCCATTTCCAGCTTAGTGTCAGAAAATATTCAACAATGTTCATAATAATGTTGCTTAAATGTTAACATCATTTAGGCAACGATGCCAAATAATTGCTGTTGTTTCTCAAATCTAAGGATCTCTGTATTGAGTGTTTAAAGTTTATTTACTCCACAAAGTTACCAAAACAACTCAACAGAGGAGAGTGACTCTGCTTCTCGAAACAGTTGAATAACTTTTAACGGCTAATCTTGACACATTTTAACGGCATCATAAAATTTAAATAACATAATGGGTTGTTGTCTTGTGTGAGGGATTTATTAAATATTTTTTCCTGAGACAACAGCTTCCAATCTCGTGTTTTGAATATAGCTACTGCCAATGCACTTTAACTACTAACCAGACAAGCTAGCAGCCACGAGCTAACACACGCACATACACAGTTCTCACAGGTTCAGGTTGCTTTTCGTGCTGTTTTTCATCATGAAAGCCTTGAAGGAGGCGGCACAGTGTCGTCTCTGTTGACTGCTGTCTTGGTTTCCGTCCGCAGTGTCCATCGTTTCTCTGTTTTTTCTAAATCCGTGTCTGAACGTTTATCTTTCAACGGCAGCAACAGGTTAGCTAACCTTAACAGCCTCACTGAGTGGTAGCATAGAACCAAACTTCACCGGTTGCTGTGGTAACGGTAGCAGTGTGGTTGCTAGGCTCGCGAGGACGCTGCAAATCCAGGAGCGAAAAAAATTAAAATGGAAAACGATTATCTCGATACATAATTGGTAATAGGCTGTTCTTATGTAGCCAAAAAAGTTTTTAACGTAACCTATTTGCCAGTTGGATGTGAATTAAGATAAATTAAAATTCAGGACAAAAATGTATCATTTGAAGATAAATTGAAATTTCACAACTTCACCTTCACCATCTAACAAAACAAAATCCCCAGATGTGACAAAGTCCACAGCTCCATTACTTAAGTCAACTTATAGATAGTCCTGGTCAAATATTATAATTACAAATACAAGTGAAAGTTGTTGAGTCAATATTTTACTTGACTTAAAGTATTGGAGTACTTGCTTTTAAAAATACTTAAGTATTCAAAAGTATATTTTTTTATGTCAACATGTTGTTTTTGTGTTTTCTCTACTCACTTGTCTAAAAGTGTATGTGCAATAACATTTACTGTGACAACAATATTATCAGGTACCCCAGCTAGGAAAACATCAGTGTGCAGATGTGCAAGTAAAAATCTCTCCCACATTGTCGCTGAAGGCATAAAAAGACTTCAGACATCAGATGACATAAATGTTAACAGCATAATTTTAATTTATATACAGTACACACCTGACTGTAAATGATAATGGATACAAATTAAAACGAAAACCTGTGTTCAACAGTAGTCTAGTCATGAAGCAACCAGAGGAACACGATAGATTAAGGCCCAACTACTATTTCACACAGCTAATCTGTGCAGCAGAATAAAGTTTGAATGAACTCCTGTGGTACTTCCCAACATACTGTAAATCCACAACAGAGAGGCAGATAGATCTCTGGCTTGTCTTAATTATCAACCGCAGAATGAACTGATATCAGATTGTGCAGCCTGGATCTGAACCAATGCCTAAATTTAGAACAAGTCCATGTAGCACTGTCTCATCTCCCTTCTGTTGGACTGTGTACAAAAAATACTAAGAATTGAGGAAGAGCAAAGAAACACTTCGGAGGAAAAGCCTTTTAAATTGAACTCATCACATCAGTCTATCAGGCCTTTAACCTTCAGCAGTTTCCTTAAAACTGCAAATGATCACAGAGACGTAAAGTAACATAAAACACTCCTGGGTGTGTTGGGAAATTATCCTTAAGCTGTTACACAACAGAAAATACACAGATATAGTGAATATACACAATGTATTACTGTCACCAGCTGGTTGTTGGGGAAAAAACGCAAATAAGACACATTGAAAAAAACTATTGCAGCCGAGTGGTGCTGCATCTGACTGCAGTGTTATCTGGAGGGGGGAAAAACACAAAGACTCTGCTCCTTCTCGTCCCCGAACACAGCCACACCCCCCACAGCTAAGAGCTCACTCTCGCAGCTCGACAACTTTAACAGTTTCATGTTTGTTTTATGTGCTGAGTAACTGCCATACAGTGAAGCTTCATCCCGCAGTATCCTGTAGTTTTACAGACAGCACTGAGTTGTCCAGGCGTCTCTGTGGTGTAAGGTATTAAAATAAGACAGAGTTTAAAGAAGAGATTTGAGTGAAAGCTCCTTCAGTTGCGATATTGACCTTTAACCCTGTAACCTGACCAGTTCATCTGCATACTGGAACTGGTCACTGTTTTCATACTCCAGCATATCCAGAGCGACCTCGCAGCTCTCCTTGACGACACGTTCTCTGTCTCCACGGTAACGCTGCAGTACGGCCAGACAGTCGTCTTTGCCGATGGAGCCGAGAGCCTCTGCCGCCTCGTGCCGGACCATGGGGTTCTCACTGGATCGTTCCAGGGCTGCGCACAGGGCAGGGACCGCTGCCGGGTGCTGCATCTGACCCAGGACGTAGCCGATCTCATGACGGAACAGAGCGCTCGAGCACTGCAGCCCTGGAGGCAAACGTCACAAGAGAGGGTCACACACTGAGAGCAGGCTGCACGTACGACATGTAGGATTTACCAATGTCATCGTGTGCAGAGTGTGTGTGTGTGTGTGTGCGCATGCACGTCGGTGTTGCAAGTATGATTATATGCAGTTATATACGTGAAACTGTGGCAGGGCAAATTAAATTTAATACTAATTTAATACTACAAATAATGATAATCATAAGTTACTACATTAGTGGGAAAACAAGCCAAATATCCTCTTCACTGTGGCAAAGACATGAGCTATCAGCGATCATTCGGATGATCCTCAATAACCAATATTGTCCATCGGCACAACCTCCGTCATCATTATTCCAGTGCTCTCAAGATTCAGTTCCGACCTGTTTTCAGGTGGAGAACTTGGCATTGTTCACTGAATGTGAATCAATTACCAGGAAAAATAAACATCATCTACCATGAATGATGTTAGCTCTGGTAGGACTCATAACTGGGGTCCAGTACTAGATCATATACAGAGCACCGCACTTGTGCGACCCACGTGTGTTCCAGGACCATCATGTGTAGTATGATGGGGATTAATTGTCACTGTTATCAAAGTTATCAGGGCTGAAGTTTCAGTTGTGACTGCAGTGATGCACAGATAAAACAGTAAGCCACAGTGTTGTAACCTACCATCTCCCAGTGCCAGGGCAGCCTCCTCGTTGCCCAGGTTACGCAGGGCAAACATAGCGCGGTAGCGTTCGAAGAGTGGCAGACTCTCATTCAACAGGTTGGAGCGCAGCTCTGACACACTCTTGCTCACAGCTGGAGGGGCCGGGTCTACGGAGCAGTAGGGGTTCTTGTCTGTACTTCCATCCTCCAGCTGTTTCTCTCCTCCAGTCTGCAGCCACTCCAGCCGACGAACAGCCAACTGACACGTTTCTGCAACCTGCAGGGAGGACGACCTCACATTTACAACAGGTTTACAATCAGACACAAGTCTTTTTTTACACTTAATTGTTTTTATATGGATGTTGTGATTTCAGGGGAAAATTTAGAGATTCAAACAACAAAGGTGAAGGAAACATCTTGGGATTATCTACATCATTATCATTATCATCATCAGAGTTCACACACATTTCTTTTCCATGACGTTAAACCAGTTTCCATGACCAACATTTAATTATGTGTTAATTATCCTGAGAGATAAGATGATAATGTATTTGTCACTTTCTTTTAATTCTGGGTGAAAGACAAAAACAGGCTGATTTGTGCAGAGGAGTGACTCCACAGATGGACTGCGTCTCGTCAGTCCTCCCTAAATTAAATTAAGGCCGACATCTGCCTCGCCGTGTTTTTATTTCTCTGTATTTACAGTTCATAAATACTGCCACAGTAAACAAAAGTAACACATGTTTAGCCGGCTCAAAATTAAATTGAGCTCTTTTAAAGGACTCCATAAAAATATCTGCCCAGATTAGCCTTCCTTCGCGTTTTTACATTGTGCCGTTGAACTGAGAATCTGATCCGGTGCCTCAGTATCTACATGCTGAGTGTTCCTACCTCAATGACAGGATCCTGACTGTACTCTTTGAGTAGGTCCAGAACTGCAGGATCACCAATTGCTCCTAGAGCCTCCCCTACAAACAGAGACACAGTCAGAGAGAGCTGAACAAGTCATCAAAATATTGTCGAAATCACAATATGGCCAAGATCCGAAACGCAGGACCTGCAATTTCTTTGATTACGGTAAAATGTGTCACAAAACACCTTTAAAGACCCCCGACAAACAATCATATTCTACAGATGTAAGGGAACATGCTTATTTGGCACAGTCCATCACTTTTTAAATTTTTATAAAATGAAAAGCATTAATGACCATTCCCACTAAAATCGTGACTCGTATCACAATCACAATATCTGCCGAAATAATCACAAAATTACTTTTGTGTGCGCATTCGTTTGTTTGTGTATGTTCAAAGCATCACAAGCATATGCACGTGTGTTGATGTAAAAAGAAAAACACTCTTTTCAAAAACTCTTTCCACCTCCCACCCCCCCATAATGTGTGTGCGTGTGCATGTTTACCTGCTTCGTGCCGAACCATCGGTTCTTGCTGTGTGTCTTTGAGAACTGCAGTCAAAGAGGGAATGGCCTGTCTGTCCTGCATCTGCCCCAGGCAGTAGGCCAGCTCATGCTTCAGCAGGGCGGACTCATCAGTGAAGGCCTTACTGATCCACTCTATAGCTTCAGCTCCTGACACACACGTCACAGCTTCAATCAGTTCACACAGTTAAACACATCACACAGATGTTCATCCTGAAGACGACCTGCCTCCGCCTCTGTCTGGATTTCATGGCTGAATACATCTCAACAAGTCAACAACAACAACAACAACCTGTATGAGGTGTAAACAGTAGAGGATTGTCATAAACTCCCTTCCTTATTCTTGGTAGCTGTCTGAGAATTTCGTCCATTATTATACATTGTCCTGTTAGTCATTCATACACACTATGACTGAGTCATCGATATATTCACCGTGTGTCCGCTTCAGTGCCTGAACTGAACTGTCTCAGCTTGTAAACACAGGAACTAAAGAGAAAATTGCCCAAATTTACCACTGATATGTAGATCGGACCGTATTCTACAAACACATGATCAACCTCCAATGTTAAGTTGTGCCTGACCTGTGTTAAACCCAGGCTGGGAGCAGTATTACTGAAGGTTTTACTGTGCAGCTCCTCAAAAAAGTAACTGATAAAATTGAGATCTGACAAGTTTTAGACCTAAAGGACACTTTGCCAATGTTGAGAGCAGTGCCAGAGCAAATTGGGTATCTGGCTATGACTTATACGACAGTGATTTCTTATTCTCTAAAACTCTAATGGACATGTAGACGTTTTGTGAATGTGTTTTACCTCCCAGGTTCTTCAGGGTGAATAAGGCTCTGAACCGCCGGGTCAGGTCCAGTCCTGGATCCACAAGAATCTGTCCTATTGTTGCCACCTGCTCGACACTGGCCATACTGCTGCACAGGAAGACAGATGTGTTTAACTGTATGTCATTAGTTAATAAAATAAACTGAGCTAATCGACATTAACTGGTCACATGAGATAAAACATGCTAAAACTCTTATGAGAGAATATTTACTGCTATTCTCTGTAAGTTTCATCCTTCACAGGCAGGTGATTGGACAGAATAAGTCAACATTTATCAACTAGACAATTTGACAGATTTTCCTGAAAATGTAAACCAATTTTGTATCTGCATGATAATATTACAAATTACAATATAAACATATAAATAAATATAAACATGTCTAAAATAACCTTATAAACATCAGTATGGATATCTAAATATTTCATTGTAATCATGAGATTGTATTAAAAATAATTACATAAGGTAATAAAACCAATGCTGAAAGCAATTAACTCTGTATCACAGTTACATTACATGAGACAAAACTCTTCACAAATTGCAAATCAATTTCAAATATAAACTTTATTGACTTTAATTACAGCTTGTTCACTGGCACTGACTACCGATAACGAAGTGTTAACTTTAATTTATATATTAACTCCAGTTCACAGAACAGTTTTCCAGCCACGTTTCCAACTACAGAGTTTCATGACGGTACCAGCTGTGGTTATGAAAGGCTGAGCCGGCTGAAGCTAACTGTTAGCTTCCCCAGCTAAACCTTCAGCTAACTCCAGCTAAACATCCCTCACAAGTACATAACACGGGATTCACAAACACCGACACGGGGCGGTGAAGAGAGCAGGACTTCGCGGTACTGACCTTCAGAGATTACAGGTGCCGTTCAACACAACTCTGATATGGTACTGACTCTGACAGCTGCCGCCGCTACACGAGTTTCACTCATGGATGTTATGAGAACCGCTACTTCCGCTGGCCGTGTTTCTTCTTCGTTAGTGTATTAGTGGTTGGCAAATGACTTCTGGGTGCATTACCGCCACCTACCGATCGGTGTGGACTAAATATCTACTGCAGTATTTACACCAAACAAAGACTTACAATCAAAGCTTATAAATCATTATCTATACACTTTAATACCTGACTGACCATTTATTTTGTCCCTTTATTTCTATTATTTAGTTTTATTTATTTATTTATTTATTTTCTATCTTCTGACCTGCAATGTTCTCATTCTTATTGCTTCTTGCTGAGTTGTTTCTATTGTTTCTGCATTAATCCTGAATGGGATTTGTGCCTTTGACTGTAATAAAGATTGTGAACTTAAAAAAAAGGATCACTGAGAAAAAACAACCAAGGCAATAAATAAAAAAAAGTCAAAATTAAAAAAATTAAGGGAATCAAGTGAAAATAAAATTGCTTGATACTCATATTTTGTTGATCTTAAATCTTAAATACTGTAAAGGGGTCTCCAACAATTATGACCTGAAGATTTTCTATTTTTAATAATATTACTGATATTTTGTTCTCCAATCTTTCTTATTGCATTCTTAATACAAACACTTCTCTCTCTGAAACACTTCTGACAATATAATAAAACAAGTTCCACTGTTTACAAGAACTGTAAAGCCCAGTATGGCCTGTCCCTAATCTTGTAATAAGTCTCTCCTCTTTCACCACATCGTAAAAAGCACTAAATATGTTGTAGTTTACTTGATCTTGTAATATGGTTATCATGTAGGCCTACTTATAATAAAACCATATAAAAAAATCTTATACATAAACAGAGTTATATTGAGTACAGCTGCAGCTCCACTCTGTCACAGTCTGTGGTCAAACATGCTGGATTAAATGGTATGTGGTGCCCTCATCTGTCCAACTGTCAGCACTGCACCTTAGATTTAAACAAACTAATAAATGAAGGGAACAACCTACTTCTGACTGACTGTAGAACCTGTGGAATAAAAAGCTTGAAGAATATGATACGAAGTCAATAGAAATGGACTAAAACACACACACAAAAAAAACACAGTTGAGTGAACAAAAGGACAGATATTGTTTTTTTTTTTATTTCTGAGCTGTTTCATTCAACATTAAGCAGCACAACATGACTGACAGTGTAGGCGTTGGCTGTGATTAGTTTTCCTCCATGAACACAGTGTACGGTCTATCCACTAAAATTCATTCCACTGACTAAAAGCTCCGCTTCAAAGTAATGTAATGTAATCTAATAATGTCAAAAGTTAAAAGTAATATTTGTCTTTTAAATAAGTCACAAGTTTCCAATAATAATAACACTCACGTAAAGTACAGATACTGCAAAAACAACTTGGTCACCTGTTAGCTATTGATCATCAGAAAAAACTTTATTAGTTCCCACAGAGAAATGCTTTGTAACAGCTGATCAAGACTTTGGAAGTTGTAAAATTAAACAGGAAGAAACAGCCAACACAAGAAACAGCCAACAATCTGGAGTGTCATGGAAACAGAGTGTTACTGTTCTGAAGTTTACTTTTGCTTTAGTTGGTTTTTAAATGTAAACACTAAGATTCTCTTCAGTGACTTCCACGCTCAGTTTCCAGAGCAGGAGCATCAACTATGAATGTGCTAAAGGAGCAATCAGAGCGGATCGGCAGGATGACAGAGCAGACCCGTCACCTGGACACTTCAGGCGGTCTATCACGGGGGAGCAGGGAGAATCTCTCAGCCAGCAGCCAAGAGAGGGACGTTGGCCGGCGGCAGCCCCGGGCGGAGAACTGTGGGCAGGAGGTGGAGGTGTGTCCTACCTTAGCAGCAGGGAACAAGCCCCCGAAATGCCCGACTGCAGCTCAGCCTCACCAGACACTCGATGTTCATGCAGCGCACGAGGGTGGTCACATCTCACAGGAGGAAAACTGCGAATACAAACTACCACAAGAGACTTTGAGTTTGTACATGGACTCTGACACTGGCTTAGACGTGCGTCTGTGCAAGAAGAAACACAGGCGCAAGAAAGCCAGGAAGAGGCGTAAATGGAAGCCTTATCACAAACTGTCCTGGGAGGAAAAGAAAGCCAAGGATGAGAGAGAGACGGCCAGGGCCATTCGGGTAAGAGAGGAGATGTTCGCCAAAGGGCGCCCAATGGCCCCCTATAACACCACACAGTACCTGATAGACACCAATTACCATGGGGAGCCCGACCTCAGCACCGGTGTCGGGTGGCCCTCAGGGGTCGGTGGCTGCACGGAGGACTATAGAGGCGGCGACAGCATTAGGAGGCCCAGGAACGCAAGCAGGGAGTTTCTCCAAAGAGAATATTCCCGAGACCTAGAGACGTACCAGGTCGAGAGGCTGCAGAGTCTGACCAAGCAGGAGCTGGTGTGGGAGTACCTGGAGCTGCAGAGGTGCATGTCCCGGATGGAGGAGGAGAACAACCTGCTGAGGTGCGCCATGGCTCCCTGGTGCAGCTCAGAGAGCTGAAGACACTGAGGGCCCCAAACAGCTCCTTCTGAACCAGCTGAGTGACCACAGGGCCCAAGGTTGTTACCAGCTGGAGGACACCATATGAAAGAAAATACATGGGACTACTGCATTTAAAATTATATATAAAAAAACAGAAATGTAAATATTCAGTAATAAGACTATTTATTTGAATTTGTCATATCTTCACAGGCCTACTCGGGATTCAGCACGTGTGTATGTGTGTGTCATATATAATCATTATGTCAGGCCCAAATAATGATATAACAGTAAGAGGCATCAAACCAACACTTTTATTATTATAATACTTAAACACCATTTACCTTTACTTAAGCAAGATTTCATATGCAGGACTTTGTAATGGAGTATTTTTACATTGTTGTATTGGTTCTTTTACTCAGAGGATCATAATGCTTCTTCCACCACCTGCTAGCGAAAGTACCAGCTTTTAGCCTTACTGAAACATGTTGCTTAATGACTGATGATTAACAACTTATTCTCTGTCAGTTGATCCATCTGGCTCACATGTGTTGTGGCATTATTTGTAGGCCTACATGACAACTATATTACAAGGTTTACCTACATTAAATATTTTTCATAAGATTGAATACTACATGAAACAGCTATGTAGTTACCGGACCAGTGGAGGACAAAGGGAACACCCACCTAGCCAGCCAGGTCAGCCCGAATCACCACTTAGATAGATGGGGTGGCAGGGTAGATAGGATAGATAGAGGGGTAGATAGGGCTGATAGAGTAGATAGGGGGTAGATAGAGCTGATAGAGTAGATAGGGGGGTAGATAGGGCTGATAGGGTAGTTAGAGGGGTAGATAGGGCTGATAGGGTAGTTAGGGTAGATAGGCCACAAACCAAATCATCCTTCTTCTAGCCACATCTGCCATTGCAGTTCTCAGGTGTCCCATCATCACGTCATACTGACGACAAAGACTTTGCTGAAGCCACGTCGTAAGAAGCATGTAGGCCTACTTGTAATAGAAATATATCAAATAAAACCTTATATGAACAAACACATACATCAGCCGCCACTAATGATGTGCGGGACGGGCTCTTAAACTCTCTTCCTCTGATGCTTAAACGGCTGCAGCTGTGGTGATGACTCGCAGGATCATTGCCGCACCAATAGGAGAAGCCGGCCGTGGAGTCAGAGGCTCTTCCTCTCTGCTCCGACCAATCCCGTCACGGAGTCCGTGCAGCCTGTTAAGCATAAAGACAAGACACACTTTAAAATCCAGGTGACTGTGCAGCACTCAGTTGAACATATTTTTTGTATCATGTGGAAAGTTGAACAAGAAAGAGCAGAACTGATGACAATTACAGATGATTGTGCCAGTAGAGGATAACATTAAAAGTACTAGAAAATTTCTGGAGAACTTTTGAATGTTCCTGCTGCTTGGTGCATGTACTTCACTCCTCATGTTTCAATCTGTAAAAAAGGAGTTTATTTTCAGTTTCATTTGAGGTCGTAGAGACTAATCCTGACACTGACCTCAGTCACTGCAGCTGTCCCTCAAAAAGCCTTTTGAAGCTGTCACAACTGGCCAAAATAACCTCACATTGGTTTCAAACACATATTTGTCCCCACAACCACAGCAAGACATGTTTACACACATGTACATGCCCTAACAGAAGTTGATCTGCAATAAAGCTATACCACTATATCCCCAGATAGAAGATAGCTGAGTCATTCTATGAAACTGGAGCCATTTAGGGCCACATTTGATGAGATGCATAAGGCACAAAAATAGGCAGAAGTGTTTTTCCAAATCTTAAAACCATTAAGTCAAGTACTGTTACCATGATGTTAAATGAGAAAATATTATTCATAAAGACTAAGAAAATATTTTTAGCTATTTTTCCTTAGTACATGGCAATTTTGACATGCCCTTATTAAACAACTTGACATTTGTATCTAAAATATCACCAATACATTTTTTTTTTTTTTATCAAACCTTTATTATTGTCAGGATTATGTGTGTCCCTATTTACATGAGATTTTTTTTTTTTTTTTATAAACATACTTTTTTGTAAAAATGTAATGGTTCGTGTGTCACTCATTTTGACTTACCAACACGTCACACTAACATGTTTCGTCTATAAACAATGTAATGTTACTTTTAACTGACATCATATAGAGGAAATGACATAATTTGAGGCTTTGGAGCAGCCAGGAACAAAAGCCGGCAAGTTCTGATTGGCACATAACAAATGTCTAAAAAGCTGGTCTGTCCTCTCAAGATGAACTGGAAGAAGTTTTCTGGTATAATCATCATCATCATCATCATCACCACCACAGCCCATTTCAGAATTGAGGAAGTACATGCAGTCTCCTTTGTCCATACATGAGCTCCTCCTTCTGTTGGCAGTGGTCATTCAGTTTTCAGTGTGGACACCTTTGAATGACAGTAAAAGACAAATACTTAAGTTCAGACATGGTAATTCACAGTTAATCACACACACATATCAGCTGTCAGGACAGTCTGCTTCAGTTCAGGACTGTTGTGTATGAATTTACAGTATTAAATGACAAACCCCTACAAGATAATGTTCTTCTATACATTGTGTATAGTACTCAATACAATACGATACCAGCGAGATCAGGAGACAGAAAATACGTTAATGAGATGAACCTGAATGTTTTGCTGCATGTAGGAAAATCATATCAGTGACTGATTTTTTTCTAATAAAATGATGCTGAATTAATTGTTAAACTATATTTCTCCTTGTCCTGCAAATGTTTGCATGTTTGGGACCAGGTAAGGTTAGCATAACAAACACGAAGTTATCAGCTAGCTAGCTAGCTAGGTTAGCAAAGTACATCCGTAATTCACATTAACTCTAATATATATTTGGATGTTAACTGTCTCCCGTTCTCCGGTCAAAACACGTAGGAAAAAAACACTAGCTTTTCGGGAGCATCATACACGTTAAAACTGTAGGTGTTATACACTGAATGCAGACACTAGTGATGCAGGTGCAAGAGGATTTTATTTTTAATCAGAAATGCTGCAACTGTTAAACTTAAAAGAACGGCGATCCTCTTGTGTAGCACATTAAAGTTTATTCTGTAGGAACAACAATAAACACACATCAGTCCTCAGCATCTGTGTCTGACGATCTCCCTACTACTGTCTGACGTCACTCCGCTACTGAGCAGCGTCAGCTACCGAGACCGTGTAGACACAGCGCCCTCTGCTGACCAGGCGTTCCCACCGTGTAAATACAAATTTTCATCAGGAAATGAA
>NW_019525064.1:827717-830594 GCF_002814215.2 Seriola lalandi dorsalis | reverse complement strand
CCGGTCAAAACACGTAGGAAAAAAACACTCTAGCTTTTCGGGAGCTTCATACACGTTAAAACTGTAGGTGTTACACACTGAATGCAGACACTAGTGATGCAAGTGCAAGAGGATTTTATTTTTACTCAGAAATGCTGCAACTGCAACCAAACAGAAAGACAGTCTGTGAATGTTCAATCAGGCTGCTGTAACTGTGACTGTTTTTGATAAGACTGAGCGGACTTCCTTTAACCAATAAACATTGTAAATACAAGAATGAATACTAATACTAAAATAAAGCCTGTTTTCTTCGTTAACTGATGCTTATGGCTAATACAGACTGAATCCAGCATTATACATCAACTTATATACCAATAATATTACAAGGTCAAGTCAAACATTACTATACGGCCATAAAACTAGCGTGCCGCCATGCTAACATCGCGGTTGAAGCTAGTTTTAGCTGCCTTTCCTTGTACCGCTTAATACACATATAAAAAAACATAAATGTAACAAACAAACGCGAATACCCTTAACATCAATACTTATCGCACTACTTGTGTACTTATCTCACCCTCAACCAAACAGAAAGACAGTCTGTGAATTTTCAATCCCGCTGCTGTAGCTATGACTGTCTTTGATGTGACTGAGCGGACTTCCTCTAACGAAGGTTTACAGCGTCAGTCATTCAGATTACAAGGCTGCTACCGCCACCTATTGGTGACAAGTAGTATAACTAAGCAAACTGCAATTGAAATCAGGTGAGTTTTCTCCTATTTACACAAGTATTAAAAATAATTATAATCAGAAAAATAATGGTGGGGGGCCAAGTTAATAACATAAACTAATCTAAACACAATTCTGGAGACAATCTTAACTCATGAAATGTCCAGGGTGCCACATAGGACGTTGAGAAAATAAACATTAACTTACCAATAAAACTGTACATCAGCGTCTCTACAGTCTGTTAATGCCGAAGAAAGAGCCATAATTACTGTGAACCGAAAACTCATTAAAACTAAAGAACTGACAGAATAAAACTGTCGGTGAAAAATTCCTCCTCTTCCGACAAATGTTGAGGAAACAATAGAAAAAATTTAACACAATTGACTCTAACGATGACTGACTCCTCTCCTCCGGTGACTGATCCTCCGGTGACTGACCTCCCGGCTTACTGCGTCTGCTTATCGATCATTGCAGACTGGGCATGTCAATCAAACAGGTACGCCCCCCAAAATAACTGATTTTAAGGCCTAATATCTCATTCATTAGATGATTATTTTCAGATGGACAACCGGAACACTGAGCGAGAGGTGTGAATTTAGCCAATGACACAAAATGAGTTTTAATATTGACTGACTGAATATTTTATTAGAGACGTTAGCGTTTATTGAATGGGTGTTTTGGAGCCCGCCCCTATCGGCCATCAGTGGTATTGCACGTAAAGTCACTTCCGCATTGGCTTCACTTCTCAGCCCCGCAGCCTACGTCCATTTTATTTACAGTATATGCGTGTCAGGTGCAGCACGTGCTGAGTCCCTCACCGACAAGCTGTTTAACCGAGAGTCTCGTGGACTCACGGCCATCGGTGGGGGCCATGAGCACTTCAAACACACAGCCGTCGGTGGACCGATTGTCACGTAACAAGTCACCAGAATGGCCCTTGGAATTTTGGTCATTATTTGCTCATGATGACGTCACGGATTTCGCTGAACCGAGGTTGTATATAGGACCTCAAACTGGTTATTTATTTGTAGCTGGGGAGCGCAGCTACCGGCATATGGATGGGTGGAAGTCCGCCGGGGGCACCCCGTCCTCCTCCACCGGCCTTCGGGCCTTGGGGACCGGTGGAGGACGATGGGAACACCCGCCTAGCCAGCCAGATCAGCCGAATCACCACTTAGATAGATGGGGTGGCAGGGTAGATAGGATAGATAGGGGGGTAGATAGGATAGATAGGGGGGTAGATAGGATAGATAGGGGGTGTAGATAGGGATAGATAGAGGGGTAGATAGGATAGATAGGGCTGAGAGTAGATAAGGTAGATAGGGCTGAAAGGGTAGTTAGAGGGGTAGATAGGGCTGATAGGGTAGTTAGGGTAGATAGGCCACAAACCAAATCATCCTTCTTCTAGCCACAGCTGCCATTGCAGTTCTCAGGTGTCCCATCATTATGTCATGATGACGACACAGACTTTGCTGAAGCCACATTGTAAGAAGCATTAAATATATTGTAGTTTACTTGCTCTTGTAATATGGTTATCATGTAGGCCTACTTATAATAAAAATACATCAAATAAAACCTTATATGAACAAACACATACATCTGCACGTTACATTGAGTACAGCTGCAGTTCCACTCTGTCATACAGTCTGAGGTCAAACATGCTGAATTAAATGGTATGTGGTGCCCTCATCTGTCCAACTCTCAGCACTGCACCTTAGATTTAATCAAACTGTAATAAATGAAGGGAACAACCTACTGAAAGGCTGGCTGACTGTAGAACCTCCACTATGGAGCGTGTCTGGTATGATTTTTAACAGTAGCAACGCACACAGTATTGTGATCACACAATACGTTGATGGAAGTTTTTCCCGAATTTTTAATTGATGAAGAGACTATTTCTATGTTGGCTTTAACCAACAAGAAAAATAATAGAAATGTTTAAATGTTGCTGTCCTTTAACACTGACAATAAAGGATCTAGAGATAGATACTAGAGTTTGTGCTTTTCTAATGTGTCTTATGTACTTACTAATTTTAATAACAATGAAAACACTAATTCACCAAAGTGACCTGTTAGATTCATCATGAGACATCTGGTCGATTTGGAAAAACATACTCAGTACAAGTTAATCACAGTAGGTTTATTTATTAAAAACCTTTTCAATGACAATAA
>NW_019525064.1:825380-827667 GCF_002814215.2 Seriola lalandi dorsalis | reverse complement strand
TAGATAGAGGGGTAGATAGGATAGATAGGGGGGTAGATAGGATAGATAGAGGGGTAGATAGGATAGATAGGGGAGTAGATAGGATAGATAGAGGGGTAGATAGGATAGATAGGCGGGTAGATAGGATAGATAGAGGGGTAGATAGGATAGATAGGGGGGTAGATAGGGCTGATAGAGTAGATAGGGGGGGTGGATAGGAAAGATAGGGGAGTAGGTAGGGGGGTAGATAGGGCTGATAGAGTAGATAAGGTAGATAGGGCTGAAAGGGTAGTTAGAGGGGTAGATAGGGCTGATAGAGTAGTTAGGATAGATAGGGATGATAGGGTAGTTAGAGGGGTAGATAGGGCTGATAGGGTAGTTAGAGGGGTAGATAGGCCACAAACCAAATCATCCTTCTTCTAGCCACAGCTGCCATTGCAGTTCTCAGGTGTCCCATCATTACGTCATGATGACGACACAGACTTTGCTGAAGCCACGTCGTAAAAAGCACTAAATATATTGTAGTTTACTTGCTCTTGTAATATGGTTATCATGTAGGCCTACTTCTAATAAAAATATATATCAAATAAAACCTTATATGAACAAACACATACATCTGCACGTTACATTGAGTACAGCTGCAGTTCCACTCTGTCATACAGTCTGAGGTCAAACATGCTGAATTAAATGGTATGTGGTGCCCTCATCTGTCCAACTCTCAGCACTGCACCTTAGATTTAATCAAACTGTAATAAATGAAGGGAACAACCTACTGAAAGGCTGGCTGACTGTAGAACCTCCACTATGGAGCGTGTCTGGTATGATTTTTAACAGTAGCAACGCACACAGTATTGTAATCACACAATACGTTGATGGAAGTTTTTCCTGAATTTTTAATTGAGGAAGAAACTATTTCTATGTTGGCTTTAACCAACAACAAAAATAATAGAAATGTTCAAATGTTGCTGTCCTTGGACACTGACAATAAAGGATCTAGAGATGAAATACTCGAGTTTGTGCTTTTCTAATGTGTCTTATGTACTTACTAATTTTAATAACAATGAAAACACTAATTCACCAAAGTGACCTGTTAGATTCATCATGACACATCTGGTCGATTTGGAAAAACATACTCAGTACAAGTTAATCACAGTATGTTTATTTATTAAAAACCTTTTCAATGACAATAATAAGTTATGAATAAAACTAATGTACATGAGCTGTACTACACTGACAACTGCTTCAAAATCTTAACTGTCAATTTTCAGGTCACACTAAACAGTGTGTAAGGCTAATACATACACCTATGAGGAAACAGCATCACATCTATGAAGAGTCTGGTTTTGCTCCAGGTTGCACTTCTGGTCAGTCAGTTCTAGCTGTTTGATACTGAATAACGTTTTGATGTTAAACTGGTAAATACTGTCACCTGTGAAGGTGGTGACTGTGCTACAGTTGATCCACAACTTAATTCCAGTGTAATCTTTATAGCTTCTGTTCTTAAAACTGTTATTACTATCATCTATCAACAACAGTAGAAATGAAGTAAGAGGCAAGAAACTGAACCTGTGAACACTGAGGACAGAGAATAACACACAAAATAAATGTCTAAATGGCTGGTTTGTCCTCTCACCAGAGGAAGATGAACTGGAAGTGGTTTTCTTGGCATCGTCGTCATCATCATCATCATGTCATCATCATCATCATCATCAATACCGCACCACCACCACAGCCCGTTTCAGAACTAAGGAAGTACATGCAGTCTCCTTTGTCCATACATGAGCTCCTCCTTCTGTTGGCAGTGGTCATTCAGTTTTCAGTGTGGACACCTTTGAATGACAGTAAAAGACAAATACTTAAGTTCAGACATGGTAATTCACAGTTAATCACACACATATATCAGCTGTCAGGACAGTCTGCTTCAGTTCAGGACTGTTGTGTATGAATTTACAGTATTAAATGACAAACCCCTACAAGATAATGTTCTTCTATACATTATGTATAGTACTCAATACAATACGATACCAGCGAGATCAGGAGACAGAAAATACGTTAATGAGATGAACCTGAATGTTTTGCTGCATGTAGGAAAATCATATCAGTGACTGATTTTTTTCTAATAAAATGATGCTGAATTAATTGTTAAACTATATTTCTCCTTGTCCTGCAAATGTTTGCATGTTTGGGACCAGGTAAGGTTAGCATAGCAAACACGAAGTTATCAGCTAGCTAGCTAGCTAGGTTAGCAAAGTACATCCGTAATTCACATTAACTCTAATATATATTTGGATGTTAACTGTCTCCCGTT
>NW_019525064.1:822616-824983 GCF_002814215.2 Seriola lalandi dorsalis | reverse complement strand
AACCATAATCAAAATATCACAAAGTGATTCCAGCCTGCTTTCTAAAGTCCTTCGCTGTTAATAATATAAAAAAATAATGATTCCTGAAATTTCTTGAATGGGGGGGGGCCAAGATATTTTGATCAAGTCCTAATGTCTCTGACACACTTTCAATGTCTCTGGGAACACTTTGTGCCACACAACCAAACAGAAAGATAGTGTGAATTTTCTATCATGTACTAAAATAAAGCCTGTTTTCTTCGTTAACTGATGCTTATGGCTAGTACAGACTGAAACCAGCATTATACATCAACTTATATACCAATAATATTACAAGGTCAAGTCAAACATTACTATAGGGCCATAAAACTAGCGTGCCGCCATGCTAACATCGCGGTTGAAGCTAGTTTTAGCTGCCTTTCCTTGTACCGCTTAATACACATATAAAACATAAATGTAACAAACAAACGCGAATACCCTTAACATCAATACTTATCGCACTACTTGTGTACTTATCTCACCTGCAACCAAACAGAAAGACAGTCTGTGAATTTTCAATCCCGCTGCTGTAGCTATGACTGTCTTTGATGTGACTGAGCGGACTTCCTCTAACGAAGGTTTACAGCGTCAGTCATTCAGATTACAAGGCTGCTACCGCCACCTATTGGTGACAAGTAGTATAACTAAGCAAACTGCAACTGAAATCAGGTGAGTTTTCTCATATTTACACAAGTATTAAAAATAATTATAATCAGAAAAATAATGGTGGGGGGCCAAGTTAATAACATAAACTAATCTAAACACAATTCTGGAAACAATCTTAACTCATGAAATGTCCAGGGTGCCACATAGGACGTTCAGAAAATAAACATTTACTTACCAATAAAACTGTACATCAGCGTCTCTACAGTCTGTTAATGCCGAAGAAAGAGCCATAATTACTGTGAACCGAAAACTCATTAAAACTAAAGAACTGACAGAAAAACTGTCGGTGAAAAATTCCTCCTCTTCCGAAAAATGTTGAGGAAACAATAGAAAAAATTTAACACAATTGACTCTAACGATGACTGACTCTCTCCTCCGGTGACTGATCCTCCGGTGACTGACCTCCCGGCTTACTGCGTCAGTTTATCGATCATTGCAGACTAGGCATGTCAATCAAACAGGCACGCCCCCCAAAATAACTGATTTTAAGGCCTAATATCTCATTAATTAGATGATTATTTTCAGATGGACAACCGGAACACTGAATGAGAGGTGTGAATTTAGCCAATGACACAAAATGAGTTTTAATATTAATTGACTGAATATTTCATTAGAAACGTTAGCGTTTATTGAATGGGTGTATTGGAGCCAGAGTTTTGGAGCCCGCCCCTAGTGGCCATCAGTGGTATTGCATGTAAAGTCACTTCCGCATTGGCTTCCCTTCTCAGCCCCTCAGCCTACGACCATTTTTATTTACAGTATATGGTGTCACCTCAGCACGTGCCTCATACTGAGGTGCAGCACGTGCTGAGTCGACCCACACCAACAAGCTGTTTAACCGAGAGTCTCGTGGACTCACGGCCATCGGTGGGGGCCATGAGCACTTCAAACACACAGCCGTCGGTGGACCGATTGTCACGTAACAAGTCACCAGAATGGCCCTTGGAATTTTGGTCATTATTTGCTCATGATGACGACACAGATTTCGCTGAACCGAGGTTGTATATAGGACCTCAAACTGGTAATTTATTTGTAGCTGGGGAGCGCAGCTACCGGCATATGGATGGGTGGAAGTCCGCCGGGGGCACCCCGTCCTCCTCCACCGGCCTTCGGGCCTTGGGGACCGGTGGAGGACGAAGGGAACACCCGCCTAGCCAGCCAGATCAGCCGAATCACCACTTAGATAGATGGGGTGGCAGGGTAGATAGAATAGATAGGGCAGATAGGATAGATAGGGGGGTAGATAGGGCTGATAGAGTAGATAGGGGGGGGTGGATAGGATAGATAGGGGGGTAGATAGGGCTGATAGGGTAGATTGGATAGATAGGGCTGATAGGGTAGATTGGATAGATAGGTCTGATAGGGTAGATAAGGTAGATAGGGCTGATAGGGTAGTTAGAGGGGTAGATAGGGCTGATAGGGTAGTTAGGGTAGATAGGCCACAAACCAAATCATCCTTCTTCTAGCAACAGCTGCCATTGCAGTTCTCAGGTGTCCCATCATTATGTCATGATGACCACAGAAACTTTGCTGAAGCCACATTGTAAGAAGCATTAAATATATTGTAGTTTACTTGCTCTTGTAATATGGTTATCATGTAGGCCTACTTATAATAAAAATATATATCAAATAAAACCTTATATGAACAAACACATACATCTGCACGTTACATTGAGTACAGCT
>NW_019525064.1:822200-822539 GCF_002814215.2 Seriola lalandi dorsalis | reverse complement strand
ACTTAAAAGAACGGCGATCCTCTTGTGTAGCACATTAAAGTTTATTCTGTAGGAACAACAATAAACACACATCAGTCCTCAGCATCTGTGTCTGACGATCTCCCTACTACTGTCTGACGTCTTGCTCACTCCGCTACTGAGCGGCTGAGGTAACTCACAATACTTTACACTTTAAACAGGTCAACAACATTCTAAGTATAAACATGTAATCATGTACTGAACACCTTTTTTAAACCCAAATATTCCTATCTAATGAACTCTCGCTGAACCACAGTATTTATTATTGTCACCGTTTTAAGCGCCACAATGCACGCGAGCCGAATAGCCGCAAGCTAGAGC
>NW_019525064.1:821756-822150 GCF_002814215.2 Seriola lalandi dorsalis | reverse complement strand
ACATGTAACAAACAAACGCGAATACCCTTAACATCAATACTTATCGCACTACTTGTGTACTTATCTCACCTGCCACCAAACAGAAAGACAGTCTGTGAATTTTCAATCCCGCTGCTGTAGCTATGACTGTCTTTGATGTGACTGAGCGGACTTCCTCTAACGAAGGTTTACAGCGTCAGTCATTCAGATTACAAGGCTGCTACCGCCACCTATTGGTGACAAGTAGTATAACTAAACAAACTGCAACTAAAATAACTGATTTTAAGGCCTAATATCTCATTAATTAGATGATTGTTTTCAGATGGACAACGGGAACACTGAATTAGGGTGTGAATTTAGCCAATGACACCGTAATGAGTTTTAATATTGACTGACTGAATATTTCATTAGAGAC
>NW_019525064.1:821220-821706 GCF_002814215.2 Seriola lalandi dorsalis | reverse complement strand
TGAAATCAGGTGAGTTTTCTCCTATTTACACAAGTATTAAAAATAATTATAATCAGAAAAATAATGGTGGGGGGCCAAGTTAATAACATAAACTAATCTAAACACAATTCTGGAAACAATCTTAACTCATGAAATGTCCACTGATACTCAATACTCATGTATTGGAGCCCGCCCCTAGTGGCCATCAGTGGCATTGCACGTAAAGTCACTTCCGCATTGGCTTCCCTTCTCAGCCCCGCAGCCTACGTCCATTTTTATTTACAGTCTATGGTGACACCTTAGCACGTGCCTCATACTGAGGTGCAGCACGTGCTGGCGTGCTGAGTCCCCCACCGACCAGCTGTTTAACCGAGAGTCTCGTGGACTCACGGCCATCGGTGGGGGCCATGAGCACTTCAAACACACAGCCGTCGGTGGACCGATTGTCACGTAACAAGTCACCAGAATGGCCCTTGGAATTTTGGTCATTATTTGCTCATGATGACG
>NW_019525064.1:820297-821200 GCF_002814215.2 Seriola lalandi dorsalis | reverse complement strand
TATATGAACAAACACATACATCTGCACGTTACATTGAGTACAGCTGCAGTTCCACTCTGTCATACAGTCTGAGGTCAAACATGCTGAATTAAATGGTATGTGGTGCCCTCATCTGTCCAACTCTCAGCACTGCACCTTAGACTTAATCAAACTGTAATAAATGAAGGGAACAACCTACTGAAAGGCTGGCTGACTGTAGAAGCTGAGGAATAAAAAGCTTGTAGAATATGATACAAAGTCTATAGAAATGGACTACAAACACACAAAAAACACAGTTGAGTGAACAAAAGGACAGATATTGTCGTTTTTCATGGTTAGTCATCTGGATTGTTCCTCAGGATCAAAAATAACTTTCAGGGTCTAAATCTTACACTACATGATGCAGGTCACTACATTTTTTACAACATAAACTGGCAAATTTCAATTCACACTTCTGAAGCTCAAATATATTTACTGTGTGTACATTTATTCCTCTCTGTGATGGAAATAATGAGGTTGTCATCTGTTCATTTACAAAACCACTGGTGTTCATTTATTACAAATATTTACATTCAGCATGTTACGTAATATGCCCACAGTCATTAAAATTGGTATAAACTGGAGTAATCAATACCTTCCAAAACTCAATCAGCTCAATTAATTAAGCATAAAAGAAAAAGAAACAGAAGAGTCCCGGACTCTCTGAGGCAGAACCACATCAAGGCTGTTTCAGTGACTTCAGTGAGAGACCTGCCCCCTTCGCTTCATCCAGCCTGAACCTTTCGCACAGAAACTGGGCTCATTTCAAGCAGATCGCCACCATCTTCATTATCGCCTCCCTGCAGAGTAATTCACATGAATCAGACAGGCTTTGAATAACATTTTGAGTCTGAACACTGGTGCAGCCGATTTGGAGAAACATAA
>NW_019525064.1:801766-820277 GCF_002814215.2 Seriola lalandi dorsalis | reverse complement strand
TGTGGTGCCCTCATCTGTCCAACTCTCAGCACTGCACCTTAGATTTAATCAAACTGTAATAAATGAAGGGAACAACCTACTGAAAGGCTGGCTGACTGTAGAAGCTGAGGAATAAAAAGCTTGTAGAATATGATACAAAGTCTATAGAAATGGACTACAAACACACAAAAAACACAGTTGAGTGAACAAAAGGACAGATATTGTCGTTTTCATGCCCATAGCTGTGCTTCTGAATATAACTTGATAAAGCAACATTTGAGCAGTGTTAAACATTATTCATAAGTAATTCAAGGAATTAATCCGTGAACTATGTTTGTGTTTCACATAAATGTTATTTAACATCAGAAGACTTTTGTAGAAGTAAACTTTCTTTCGGAGCAATATAGAAAAACAACAACTATTCTTGCAACATGTTGGACATGTCCACGTTTTCCACTGTTACAATAAACAGGTTAGTCATCTGGATTGTTCCTCAGGATCAAAAACAACTTTCAGGGTCTAAATCTTACACTACATGATGCAGGTCACTACATTTTTTACAACATAAACTGGCAAATTTCAATTCACACTTCTGAAGCTCAAATATATTTACTGTGTGTACATTTATTCCTCTCTGTGATGGAAATAATGAGGTTGTCATCTGTTCATTTACAAAACCACTGGTGTTCATTTATTACAAATATTTACATTCAGCATGTTACGTAATATGCCCACAGTCATTAAAATTGGTATAAACTGGAGTAATCAATACCTTCCAAAACTCAATCAGCTCAATTAATTAAGCATAAAAGAAAAAGAAACAGAAGAGTCCCGGACTCTCTGAGGCAGAACCACATCAAGGCTGTTTCAGTGACTTCAGTGAGAGACCTGCCCCCTTCGCTTCATCCAGCCTGAACCTTTCGCACAGAAACTGGGCTCATTTCAAGCAGATCGCCACCATCTTCATTATCGCCTCCCTGCAGAGTAATTCACATGAATCAGACAGGCTTTGAATAACATTTTGAGTCTGAACACTGGTGCAGCCGATTTGGAGAAACATAAATAAAATAACAAACCTCGCGCAGGGGATGTACGACAGGCTGTACCTGGATACAAAACACACCTGTGTCACACACTGACAGAGACGTCAGACTGAAACAATCAGTGAACATTCAAGAGAAACTGGGACCTACCAGGAAAATGACAAGACTTGCAAGATGCAAAATAACAAAGCAAGTCCAAAGTTCTTCCACTGTAAGAAAGAAACATTGCTGTGAAAGACTGGACTTAAACAATAGTGTATCATTTACTTCATTGTGTACAATCAAATCAGTTGTTAACTGAAGTTAGACAGTGGTAACTGTTGTGCTTGCTCACTCACCCAGAAGGCTGCACAGAGAGTCAACACAAGGCAAGTCTAGAGCAATGAATGAGACACATGTAATCAACAACCTGGACTTACACTGATTGATGGCTTCCATCTTCATCATTTATTTACACAATCTTGATAATCTGAATTATAAAAGTTGCTTTATTTGTTTATTTCTATATCTTTTATCTTTAAAAAATAATCCATAATCCATTTTTTTTAATCATGAATTGTCTAAATTCTAACTGCAATAACTTTTTTAAGTTTCAGTTTTATGTGTGATTGTGCTTGAGGACATTTCCTGGACAAATAGGAAACAAAAACACAAAGTTCTCAGTTTTCAGTCTAACACTATGTCGTCACATTTTCCTTTACAACAGTAAATGGATCTGTCCAGGTTTGATATTTACAGAGTGGAAAAGCCTTCTCGATGTAAAAAGCAGTAATGGAGTGTGTAAGAGAGTAGAAGGAAAAAAAATAAACATGAGCACTTACAATCATGATAGTGGTGGCCAGGGCTCTTGTTTTGTCACACATCCTCTTCAGCTGCTTCAGTGGCCCCATCAGAAACATGGTGCTGTTCAACACAGTCATAGGTTGACAAATGTTTAGAAATGTTTATATTCAACAAGTACGTACCGTCCACACTGATGCTCACTCCTCTTCACATGATCAAGAGCTCATCTTCAAATAAAACACATCGCAATTCCAGCTGCTTTACAGCTGTGGACACTGACCTGCACAGAGCACATATGTTTCCAAAAGTGTAAAAGACGATGAAGAGCATGAGTCCGATCCTGGGGATGAAGAGCATACAAACTCCCTGCAGGACAGAGAAGAAGATAGCTGATTCTTCACCCACATGAACTGCATGTTTTATGTGTAGTAGAGGAAGAAAAATTTCCTAAAAGGCCTCAGTTTTTGAGACACCTCCACTCGAGGTCTCACAGCCAGCATGTTTTTTCATATCTTTGGTGTGGTTGGTCTGTTTCATGAAATGGATGGTTAGTATAAAATATTTACTCCAAAAGTAGTTTATTTGGATGCTATTTGGATCCTCCCAAAAAAAATTATGAAATAATAAAAAATGTGGATTCTACACAAGGGGCAGCATCTGGGATTTCACATTCATCTCTAGGAGTAATGGTCACACTGTATGTCCACAGGTAGTTGATTAATGCAGAAATAATAATAAAGCCACAAGTATATGACTATTTTTGGAAAATACATACCCTTAAACATACATTGAATAAAGAAATAAATATAGAAAATATATTTATATATATGCCTATACTTTAAAAAAAATAAGGTCAATAATCACCACAAAATGTAATTAACAGTTATTAGAAGCTGTTATCATCACATACAAACAAGTTGTTTGACTATTGAAACAATGAAAAATACAACTGTGCTCTACTGCTGTAAATGTGTTAAGAGAAGGACACAAAACATGTCTCATCTATAAAAAAACAAAAGGAAAACTGTACTACGTTTGACTGTGAGCTGCAGCTGCAGGACAGGTTAGTGCTGCCAGAGGAATGAACATCACATCCTCCACATTCCTCTGAGCAAGAAGAACCTGTAAGGTCACATCACCTCTCCCTGCCTCTTCTTCCTCTTCGTGTGGAGCACAATCACACCAGCTGTAGATCAACGCAGAAACTAATACAGATTCTTACCAAAATGGTGCAGGCGGCCCCCACCACAAAACAGGCGATGAATCCCTTCAAACGTGTGCCCCAGCCCAGAGTGGAGGCCTCGTTCACGGTCTGCGGTGACAGAGACAGCTCTCAGCTGGGATCACAGTTTGAACAAAGTGGCCTGAAGTCAGAGTTCAGTTTTACCTCTAAGACGGTCCGGTCATCTCTGCGCGACTCTTCTCCACTTAAAACCGATTTTAATTTATCCATTAGCTGAGGATCGATCAAACTCGACCGGATCGATGACAGATGTGATCGTTTCCTGGAGCTACAGACAAAAGTAGCCGGTTTCCTCAAATCTGTGCGCGGATGGACAACAACGTCACATGGCAGCTGGGAGTCTGACTGCTTACCTGGCCAGGTGGATGACATCCGTCTAGTCACACCTGGGCGGAGAAGCAGCAGGAGGTCTCACTTTTTTTCCCAGCCATTTAAAAGAATCGTAAAGCAGAACACGGATATTTAACCAGATTAAAGTGTTAAAAAAAAAAAAATCTTATGCACATTGAAATACAGCTTTCTATAGAAACTAGTTCAGTTTTAATATTACAGTTGATCAGTTTTAGCTATTTAGTTGAAATGTGTATATATATATATATATAGGCTATTATCACCGTAGTTATAATGAGTATGAGTATATATTATGTAAATACTGTAAATATGTGATGAGTATCAATCAATAGAAAAATAATCAGTGACTATTTTCATTATTTATTTATGATACTATGATATTCAGTCATTTTTATGCCACAATACTAAATATTCTTTGGTTTAATTTGTTGTTCTTCTTTGTCTTATCTGATAATCAGCTTGATATATTTGGTTTTTAGACTGTTGCAGTGATAATGATATAATGATAATGTTTTTGTGAGTTGATCAATCAAGAAAAATAACCAGGAGCTTCATAATCAATCATGACAATCATTAGTTACATCCCTAATATGCAACTGTTTCAAGTTTGCAGCGACCAGACTGCTTGTTATAACAAAATACATTTGCAGCAAAGTCAGCTTCAGTGTCCAACCCAGTAGGATCAGACACGGGCCACCCTGTTAAACACTCAGTGATTACTCCTCTTCAACACAGAAGATCTTTGTTGACCCTGCTGCCAGTAGATATAGTATGTATGCTGTCCTGACAAGGGTAAGTCTGAGGGGCAGTTCATCAGCCACAGGATAAAACGACTACCTCCTGCTGGGATGATTATGTGATGCATGAGTGATGATTTGCTTTTAATGTGATATTTTGTGATGTCACTATAGTGACAAAAGGTAAATGACATTTATAGTAGCATGACTTCTATGAATAATCCTATTATAACTATTTAAATGGTAAGAAAGTGTATGATGAGGTTACTATAAACACCATGTTGACTATCACTGACAAACAGTTTGTCCCTACACATAGACAATAAATTCAGCACAAATGAAGACAGGCTATTTAAAGAATTTTAACAAAATTCTTATTGTTTGGCATTGGGTTTGTTTTACATGTATGAGTCAACTTCCTAACATTATGAAACAAAAAAGCCACATTCAAATACCTTCAAGTAATGTCTGCTGTACTAATATTATCTGTTTTCACCACTAGATGGCACTACTGAACACCAACATGTCTGACAGGAGAAGTTGGGCGGGTCAAATGTAAAGCATGCAATCCACAAATCCTTATGAGTTCACTTATACTGTGTGTGCAAATTAATATTAAACAGATATGACAGAATATATGCAAAGTATTAGGCCACAGCAGAATAAATAGCAATGCACAATAAGAGTAAGGCTAAAGGCGGTGTACAGCTGATTAAATAAGGCAGAGGTAGAGATATACAAGTGTTTCTAAAGGAAAGCATCCAGAAACCATGTCCTTGTCCCTTTTTTTGTCTGCATGCCTTGCTTCCTGTCCTATTGCTGCAAACATTACATCCCTGATTTAACTGTGATATATATGAGTCACAATGTGGGTGAACAACAGTCCTCTTCATAAAATCTCATCCTCTGACTCTGCATCCCTCTCTCTGGGCTTCAGGAGTCCCATTTCCATCGGAGGAGTCCTCTTCAATCTGGAGCGAACCACACTACAGAGAAAGCACAACAAATGCCACATTAGAGCTGCTCAATTTTTTAATCCCAGTGTGGATGAATCTGTAAGGCTTCCAGGACAAATACACGAGCTGCAGCTTATAGGCCCTCTGGTATAGAGTAGGTTCTCACCAGCTGACGGTGCAATAGAGCACGCTTACGACGAGCATGGCAAAGGCGAGGTGCCAGGAGTAACACATGGTGATGAACATCATATTGTTGTGATCCTTTAGGTCCCACTCAGGGCCACTGGGAGGGTACAGCACAAAACCGATCTGTGTGCAAAGAGAGGGTAACGTCAGGAGTTAGGACAGACCTCCGCCATGAACTTCTGCTCGTACATCAACACATTCACACAAACCTGCCAGAACCAGCTTCCCTGCAGGATAGTGAGGGTGCACCGCAGCAGCTCCAGAATGATGTTGCCTCGGTGGAAGACCTCCAGGCAGGCAACAAGAGCCTCTCCAAAGACGGCATAGAGCAGGAGTTGATGCACATGGACGTCCAGCATACTTCTGCCATGGAGATGGTAGAGGAAGAGAAATCCTGCATAAACAAAGGAAAGATATCATGAGAACATAGATGAGAAAAGTAGAGTAAAATATGTTTTCATCCATTCATCACTTTGTTAGTATGATGCTGACAAACTGTCAAAAAGCATCTTTAATGTATTTTTTGTTTTGTTATCCAAAGTTATAACTGTGCATCCATGTGCCTTTTCTGAGTGAGTCTCTTTTGATCTAATAAAATAGATATTAATTATTAATCCTCTATGTCATTAGTAATTCGCCAGTTACCTGAGAGTACGTGGAAATATTAGAGTAGAGTAACTCAACTAACTCAACTAGCAAGCAGAGAAGACAAAACAGATAAAAAGTACTGGATAAATGGTTGAAATTTCTAGCTAAATCAATGAATAATACAGTCAAATAGTTAACTTCAGGTAAAAGTAATGGATTGTTACAATAGTTAGCTAAAAGTAATGGATTGTTACAATAGTTAGCTAAAAGTAATGGTAAAATGGTTAAAATAAATACTTAAATGCAATTAGCTAAATCTTTAGCTAACAGTAATTTAGCTAAAACTCTATCTAAGTAATGGATAAATTGTAACAATTAATTTCTAAAACTAATTCGTATGCAGTTCAAACAATTGATGTCAACACAAAGTAATGGATAAATGATTGAAATAGCTATAGATACCTAATTAATGACTAAACAATTAAGATAGTTTTAACTTCAGCTAAAAGTAATTTAGCTAAAACATTAGCTCAGTAATGGATAAAACGTTTAAATAGTTAGCTAAAAGTAATGGATAAATGGTTAAAATGAATTTCTAAAACTAATGGATATGCAGTTAGCTAAATAAATGACTAAACAGTTAAGATAGTTTTAACTTTAGCTAACAGTAATTTAGCTAAAACTTTAGCTAACAGTAATTTAGCTAAAACTTTAGCTAACAGTAATTTAGCTAAAACTTAAGCTAAGTAATGGATACCAAATTTGATTAGTTAGCTAAAAGTGATGGGTAAATGGTTAAAATTAATTTCTGAAACTAATGCATACACAGCTCATAGTTCATTCAATAGTTAACATTATAGCTAAATGTAATGGATAAATTGTTAAAATGAACAGTAGTAACAGATAAATACTGATGGAGCTATATGTAACGGACAAGTCGTGGCATTAGCTGTAGACAGAAGGACTGGGTCAAAAGTTGAAGGCTAAAAGTAATGGATACATAGTTAAAATAAATAGCTAAACATACCCGATAAAGACGTGGAATAAATAGCTAAAGTGAAGTGGATAAGTAATTAAAATATGCTAATGCTAGCTAAATGTAATGGATAAATGATTGAAGTCTAGCTTCTGCTACTAGTAGTACAAATGCAAACTTGACCAAACCAACCAAAACACTGACAGATAAACTGTTTGAAACAATATGAATCGTGTTAAATAGCATACATTTTAAAATTAGTTCAGATGAACAAGTTTGGAACATGACAGGTGGTGTTGAGGAGGGGATACCTGAGTACAATCTAAATAAATACAACATCAAAATGAAGACTGACTGTACCTTCATTAAAGAAAGCGATGGCCAGCATTAACCTATCCAGAGCCAGTGGAGCAGCCTCCGTGGTGTGGATAACCAGAGACACAGTCCCGGCCAGGCCAAAGAAGAGGTACATGGTGGCGTGCTGCCAGTTCATCAGTTGTTCCCAGTGTTTCTCTGCAAAGTCGTACAACTGGAGCCCCGGTCCACCCGCAGCAAACTGCTCTGCCAGCATCCCTGGGGAACACGGCAGAGGAAACACTCAGATCTCCTTTATTAAAGAGTGGATACTGTAAACGCCTCTTTTCTAAATGTTTCCTAAGGGAATATAAAGACCTGCTTACCAACAAAAGAGAAGAAGAGTATGACAGAGCTTTCGATGATCTCCAGGCGGCGCTGTGAGGCTCTGCTGGCCAATCGAGTCGATCCAATGTTCTTGTTCCTGCGGGTGGCGTGCCAGAGGGAGTACTTTCCTGTCCACCAGATCCCAGCCACGAGGAAGAAGCTCCCAGGGAGTGCGTGGCCCTTGAAACTCCCCATGACTCGCCACACCTGGATCATGGGAGGCAACAGATCTGTCAGCAGTCGTTATGGATAAGTGAAGAACTACTGTTGCTTCTGTAACAATCACTTTTTCTTCTTGCACCACAGCAGAAAACAGATTACTTTATTCTCAATATTGCTTCTATATCAAACCAGCAGGTAAAGAATCTTGGTTTCTTCTAAATACAGGTATGAAAACAAACGAGATAATTTCACCTCATATAAAAATTTGGCATATCATTTATACAAAGTGTTCCTCCGGTAGCTTGGGGGTGTACAGTATTTTTAGCTGAAATGAGAGGGGAAACGTGCAGGAGTGCCTGCAATTTAGTTAAACAGCATAATCAGACATAATTAGTGTGTATGTTGGCAGCAGCCCCTCAGCTTACCTTGGTAGAAGTGTGTCTACACAAGGGAAGAAAGCTGTTAAAGCGTCAAGAGGCTTGCATCTTTACCCTTCAACGTGTGAAGCTAAAGAGCAGTTTTTCTATTTATTTCTGCGTTATACCTCTGATCACATGTTTTCCTCAGTAATGATTAGCCATCGTTTCCTCAGCAATTAAAACAGCTCGTGATTGATGTGCACTCCAGGCCGTCTATTCTCTCAAAGGAACAAACGTTTGTCCAAAAAAGGGAGAAACGATCAAAAACAAACAGGCTACCATTTCAGTCGTGGGTTGTGCCCTCTTTGATCCATTGTGTACCTCCTCACGGTGTCATCGTAAATATGAAATGAGTATTAAGAGCTTTATGAACAGGTTCATGAAGCTCTTAATACCCTTAAGAGTGGCTGCAGTTTCCTTTGTGATGGAGATGACAAACAATATTGTGCCCCACAGCAACAAAGTGGAGGACACGCAATACCAACAGATTCTTTCAGATGTTAAACCGAACTCATCTGTGTAACGCAGCCCTTTGCTGGCGCATCCGCAACAGATTGAGGAAAACACTTCAGTCGCCATGGCAATCACTCCATCATGTCACTGGAGTGCTGCTGGAAGAGCGTCGAGTGTCTGGCTGATTTAATCAACCACAACATCTGCGCTGTTTTGTTTCCAGATTCACTAATTCACACACTTCTGCATGTCTGACATTTCAGTAAATAAATAAACAGTTTTATTATATTATTAGTGTTGAAAAGGAACTAAGTGCACTTACTCTAATATTGTAGCCTACACAAGTATTTGTGTTTTACTTTCGTGCTACACTTCATCTCTGAGGGAAGGTCTGCACTTTTTCCTCCATTTCACTTATTGAACTGCTAGTTACTCCTCAGATAAAGATTTTACAAACAGTTTATAAGGTTCGACGCTCTGTAAAAGATTAAACTACCCAAATACGTGCAGTTAAATTCAGCCACACCTTGACCAACTACAATATTATAGTACAGCATACATGTTAATGCATCACTCACAGGGCCTGTTCTACATGAGCACTTTTACTTTTCATACATAAACTTGCTAATACTTCTCTACTTTACGTAAGTAACATTGCAAATAAAGGGGTTTTACTTGTTATGGAGTATTTCTATAAATGACAGGGCCACTTTTCTTAAGTATATTTAATTACTAGTGATTATACTTAGTCTTTAAAGATTATGAAACCACCAGTCATAGTCATTTATCTTCTTTTCAGTCCTGCATACAGTAATAACAGTGAGATACTTTGTGAAATAATAATAATTTTGTATTTTGGTCTTTATTGTTACTGCTCCAAAGGGGATATAAATGGTGAGGCTATTTAGATATTTGACCTCAACTGTTTCAAAGAGGAACTGGACTTTCAAAACCAAAAGGTACAGTACATCTTAAAGAAGTTTAATTCTAAGCGATAAAGTGCCCATTTTGTTTTTTTTGCTCCTGAAGAACTGACAGAAGCTGTGAAGTTCATGAATACACACTATAGCCTGCTCAAAACTCATTAAATGCTTTACCACGAGAGGTTTACCATCTGAAATTAGATTAGATCAGCATAAAGATGAGTTTGAACTGCAGACTTCATCATAAAACCTTACTTTATACACACTTTTATGATTTTCTATATATAAGACAGTAAAGACAATAAGTTTCTTTGGGTAAGTTTAAGTAGAACAGTAGCCTTTAGGTCCTTCATAAAAAAAAATGGGGGGTCTTACCCAAGTGTGTTTGTTTCTGGAGATGAAAAGTTGCTGGAAGTATGTTCAACCAGGGAAATCAAAGCATCCTTATTGTCTCTTCATATAAATCATTTTCCTGCAGCAAATATAAAAGTTTTCTCCTCCGTTCTTCAGATAAACATGAAGTAAACATCAGCTTTCTCGCCTGAGACCCGTCGCCTCCAGACCAGACTCGTTTCACAACCTCTTTTTTTTTTTTTTCTCCTATTTTTCCGACTCTAAAACAGTTCAGGCTTTTTTCTCTCCGGGAAACCATTATCCCATTGGATGACTGCGGAGAGCCGACGTCATCAGTCCGTGCTGCAATTGGCTGAAGTCCACGTCACTCTCAGGTGTCCACGTGTGCACTTTCACTCCGCCCGCTCGCGCTCGTGCTCGCCTCGGTTTCCTCCCTGCGCGGAGGAAACCGCTACTCTCCATCCAGCGAGGGCATGCCGGGCCGGGACACGACCTCCAGCACGTACACCGCCGCCGGAGGTTCGGTCCCCCGGCTGTTTCTTTCACACCGGACCGAGACAATCTGTGTCACAGTGATGGAAGTGAGGAGAGGCGCGTGCAATGTTGTAGTGAACTGTGACAATGACTGTGAAGCACAACACCTCCCTCAGACAATTATGGACTAAAATAGAGTTCTCAATTTGTTTTTTTAATTATTTGGATCTTTTCATGTAGCCTATTCAGGTCACTGTTTATTTAAAGTTCTTGTGGGGAACTTATACATCTATATTTAAAACTCCACACTGCAGGCTTGTAATGCTGAGGCTTAGATGGGAAGATTGATATTCTTCTCATATTTGTTTTGTAAATGTGAAGTTACAGCCAGTAGATGCTTAGCTTTGCTTAGCTTTGCTTAGCATAAAGATTGGAAACAGGGGAAACAGCTAGTTCGCCTCATAGTATAGCCAAAGCCAAAAATACTGATATCAGCATGACACATCCACCATATCCAGGTTTTAACTGGAAACTTCTTCCCAGGTTATTAAAAGCCCCCAAAATATAGATACATACTCACAGTATCTGCTTTATGATTAAGTCCATGTTGAAAATTTACATGTAAATTCAGAAACAGAACAGGAAGTATTAAACACCTCGACCATTTACAAAAGACACAACAGCAACACTTTGAGTTTTTACTTACTGACACCTAAATGGAATGGAGTTATTGCCATTGTTATTATGGGATTTAAATACCTTTGAATATTGTTACTACTGGCCTTTTGACAGGCTGCAGTGATCAGAACAGTGAAAGCGTGATTAAATGCAGTAACTACTGTGAACCAAACCACATTTAGCAAGGGTGTGTCACATCAGCGTGTCTTTATTTTAAGAATACAAGACCACAACAGTCAGAGAAGGACAGTGAACACAGCAGCTGAGGACTGATGCTCCCTCTGGTTTCCTCTGTGTTGATCGTAGAGTCGCTTCAGCCGTTAAAGTCTTGGCAATGTGAATCTGCTTTACACAGGGATTTTCTTTATTTTGGGGTCTGAGTAAAAATGTTTTCAAATGTAGGACAAACAACAAAATGTTTAATAGGTCACACGTGAAAGACAGTCCAAAAACCCAAATGTGTGACTCACAGAGAGGGCAGCAAGTGTAGCTTAAATAGACTTATAATCATGTCCCTTTGAGAAAAGTGAAAAATAAATTACATTTATACTAAAGCTAATCCTAATAAACTTTATCTGCAGAGTGCAACAGATTCATTCTGGCTGGACAGAAATACAAACCAGATCACAGCAGGATTCACTGGTTAGTGACTGAATTAACCACAGCTAGTATGAGTCAAATAAATTAAAAGTAATGTAGTATTCAACATGCTATACATTGAAAGACAATTCTTTATATTTTTAAAGTTAGTTATACATTTATATACAGTGTTATGTACAGACTCTTTGGACCCCACGGTATACGCAGTCCAGATTTGCTGGACATGTATCAGATGCTGTAATCTCTCATTTGGCAGACATGCAACACAGCAGAGACGCTCGGACGCCCGACAGAGTAGAGACGACAGTCGACTAGACCTCACATGCAAAACGCTTCACATGCAAAACAACAGCAGAGGTAAGGCAGGAAGATGGAGCAGATTGAAAACTGGGCATGACTATAGGCTCACAGTCTGAGGAGGAGGCGTTCACTTTTATAACTTACAGGCATGAGACATGAAGCTTCACTCACTCACGTCCACATTAGCAAAGCTTAGTCATCATGAAGCTGTGATTATTATTATTATTATTATTTCTGACTAATCCCTTTGTTTTGTCGTCAACAAAGACCAAGTCTACTTTTAATAAAAAACACACTCGCCACAATTAGTTTGCATATACAAACACTCACATGCTGTTGACACTCTGACGTTCAACATCAACTCTGTTGAGGTGGAAAACAAAGTTTCAGTTATGTGAGTAATAAAGTACCTGGAGCCAGCAGCTGGTTAGCTTAGCTTAGCATAAAGACTGGAAACAGGCAGAAATTGCTAGCTTGGTGCTAACATCTCATTTGTTAAAACTGTGCAAAAGGGGTTGGGTGCTGGACTATTTCTTTGAGTATTTCCCAAAATGTCAAACTACTACTTTAAGGTAAATGACACGTGCAAAAATGTTTTTTTGGACAATTATATGATTTATAAATAAACAGTGTGAGTGTGTTTGCCCAGCATCCTTCCTGGACAGAAGATTAAATTAAATTAAAGTTTCCTCCTCAAGTGAAATCTCGATGAAACCCTCCCAGAGTTCAGGCAGAAGGGTGGAGGTGTGGTGAAGGTCTTGGGGTCAGTGGGTCACATGGGCATGCAGGACCGAGTGCAGGTGCAGGGCCGAGGTTACGGGACTTTGGTGCGGGACGATGAACAGTAGAGAGGCTGCAATATGGACACATGGACACGACATGTGGGACACATCTGTTTCTTCCACAGCCACTGCTCCATGCACTGAAACACATTTTTAAAAGACATTATTACATCTATTCAGTCTCATTTTTTTCACTCGGGCTGAATGTTTCTGATTTCTGCAGGTATTGATTTCCCTCACTGAGTCCAGGAAGTCATTTCTAACACGCTGACCTACAGTAAGCATCTGCACGACAGGATCAACACTGACCCGACCCCGGGCTGCGAGGACACTGCTGTCACATGTTTTACTCTATAGTCGAAGGAATGGACTCTTAAAAGGTTCCTCAGTTATGAAGCAGGTAAAATCCACTGAGGATACATTTAAAGTTGAGAATTTATTTCCTTGGTTATTTATCGACTTTCTGTCACAACACAGAAAACAAACATCAAAACTATTTAGACACAAAAATACACATCATTTTGGAGTTCATTAAAACAACTTCCAGGCAGTCACATACATCGTCCTGCAAATCCTCCATCTCTACAGTGAACAGTATATAAAGTCCAGTTCACAACAGCTGAGACATATTAATTAAATCTGCTAATTAAATCTAGTGTATATGCCTTTTTTTAACTCTTCACACTATTGAAATTATATTGTGGTTCTGCTAAATTGAAAATATTCTCATTGCGTGATATTTTAAACCACGTGATGAATGTAACCAGGAAGATATTTACATACATGAGCTACTTATGAAGTCATTTATAAAAGTGGTAATATATAGAGGCACATTCTCTGCCAGTGTTAAAGTAAAATATATTTTGTAATACGTCAGCAGGTGAGTGGAAGTCAATTCAAGCAGGAAACTTCAAGTGCAGATAATTCCATCTTCTACATTAGTTTTGCCTAATAGAAATATTTTATAACCCCAAATATCCAAGGCTTTTTTCAGACATTTTAAGTGCTTTTATTAACAAATTCTGACTGACGAATCCTCCAATGTTTGACTTTTGACACGTGACGATGAAACCACAGTTGACACATCAACAGGGCCGCCAGGGCAGGTTCACAGGATCAGGTCAGGCACAGTCAAGGCCCTGAGACAAATCCTCCATCTTCTCTTCCCACAGTGAGTCGCCTCCTTCCACAGAGTGATATCAGCGATGTCTGCGCAGGGAAAGTTGACGCCGGGGTGTGTGCTGCTCCCTCTCCATACAGATCGGCCCGTCCACCGACTTCCTCCTCTCGTCCGAGAGTCTCCTCACCTGAGAATCCACCACTTCGCTGCCGCTGCGGGGCCGACACTGCTCTAACTTCCGAGCCGCCTTCAGCGCCCACCAGACAGAGACATCGCAATCAGTAAGTGTCAAGGAGTAATCTGTTAGTGTGCTCCACGCTTCCACAGAGACGTGTGCAACCCTCATACCACTTCACATCATGCATGTCCGGGAGCGAGCGGCGTTCATGCACCGCGGGTATCTGATGTATGACATGCTGGGACTGGAGTGAAGAAGTGACTACTCCTTTGCAAAATGGGAAAGTGTGAGCAGTGGAAACACAGAGCAGGGGGAGGCACGGAGATGTTTTACCTCTTTGTGGAAACGGTGTGTGCAGTGCAGCTCTTGAACTCCTCCACTCTTACGCATGTCCTCATGACAGATCAGGCACAACTTGTCGTTATTGTTCTGAAAAAGAAAGAGTTGATTTTCCACTCATCCCCCTGACCAAAACGACATATAGCATGACAGTTCACTGTAAAACATTTGCGTATTTACTCTACAAAAGTCTAATGGTCTGAACTTGATGGTTAAGTGCAAATGCACAACTTTCCTTTTTGGATTTGATTCACATTTAGCCACAAATTCCTCTCTGCAGATCCTCTCTATGTTCTGAATAATGGATAATCTAATAACACACACTGTATGTCACAGTAAATACAGAAGATATACTGTAAAGATACTGTAGAGTTCAAGTTACAAGTTGCAAAGATTGAAAACAAAAGTGATAATTACAGTATATGAGACAAAAAAAGAAGGGATCTAGACATGTCCATCAAATGTGAAATATGTGAACAGCTTCTGGGAAATGCCGTGCAGTTTAAACCTGTCAACACATTAAGGTAATACACCTTTTGATTCTCTCTTAGAGCTGCTTAATCTTTAAGAGCTTTTAGAAAGGCAGAGTGCGCCGAACCTGATCGGACCTGCAGTTAACTGGATAATCTGCAACAATCTGAATTGACTTTAGGCTGCTGCCGCTCACCAGAGATATGGTCCTCTTATCACGAACACAGAGTCTCTTCTCGAATGACTCCGTGAGCTCTGGGATGGTGGTGATGCGGTTCTCGGGGATGGACGACTTTGAGCGGCTGTTGTCGTCGGAGGAGGCGCGGCGAGCCCTCTGGTGGGGTCTGACCTCCCCCTTCTCCTCTCTGGTCTTGAGGTGGCTGGGTGAGGGTGCCATCGTCGCCGCGTGGAGCTTGTTCAGCTTCATGGCGTCTAATTGTGACTGTGGATCAAACAGAGAGGGTTAAAAAAAAAAAAACTGATTCAGACGCAGCTAAAAGTAAAACAACCTTGTCGTGTTTCCATGTTTCCTGTAAATGCACATTAATCCAGACAGATGACTCTGCTGAGCCTTTGTCTGTGAATGGGGTTAATCACGCAATCACTAATACCCTTGAGTAACATGTTAGTAAAGTAACCACCTAATTATAGTTTACCTTTCCACTCAGGCCAGTCAGTTCATTAATTATTTACACAACAGCAGTAATCTGATTATTACACTTATATGTTACAACACAGGTACGCAGAGGGCGAAGCTCATTGATCTGTTCTGCTCATTGATCATTTACTGCTGAACCACTGACTCCAGAGGCGTCACTGTGGATGCCTGTGTCCTCTGCGTGACTTGACAGGAGCAGCTTTAAGACCAGCATTAGTTATGTTCTGTTGGTTTTTACATGAAAACCAGTCGTTTGCACTTTGATTATTCCACAGCACATTTACACGTCCATCTGCAGGTCGTCCTCTGGATCACATGCTGAGGTGGTTCTGTGTCTTTTACATTGAAAAGAGGAAGTCGCAGCCGTCAGTGTTTTGTTTGACGCCATGTAGAGGCCGATCTATACAAGCACGTGTTGTTACGTCTCTTCACAGCTGCTTTTGTTTCACGTTGCTCCCGTTTAACACAGAGGATTTTCTTTGGTTCCCCAACAATAAAACTCAAACCTAAAAAAAAAAACAAAAGGCAGCAAAGTGCAACTCTAATCATATACAAATATGTCATCAGCACGACCAATTAAATCAAATCTATGCAAGGAAATCTGTCTCATACAGTTGCATCATGAGCCTTGATCATGCAGACGAAGCAGACGGGCTAAACGTTTGTATTTTGGTAAACATCCATCTCACTAAATTGTCCACGAGCACAGACACAAGTATCCTGCTGTGTAGCTGCCACTGACCTCTGACCTCTGACCTCCCTGTGGCAGGAATATCTGTCTCCAAAACCTACACATATACGTCGGCGCAGAAACAGAACAAAGCCCAGACGGCGTTCATTTGAAACCTTCCTATCAATCACATGAGGCGGTGAACTCGACAAGTCAGCGTAAGCATTTGCACATTACACAGAGCTCTGAAGACAAAGTGGTGAGCGAGGAGAATGGCTCTTTTTGTAGGTTTCTGTTTCAGACATTTTGCATGTTACAAATTAACAGCACAAGAAGTTTAATACACTCATGTTTGCACAAAGATATTATCAATAATTATCAGTTATTGACAAGATTCCTATTTGTACGTGTGTGTGTGTGTGTGTGTGTGTGTGTGTGTGTGTGTGTGTGTGTGTGACAGACATTATTGATGTGAAACTGGTGGAGGCAACTCTCAGGTCAGGACGTCCTATTACTGAACACTATAACAGACCTACATGGCCTGCGTGGTGCTCATACCAGCGTCTGCAGAGTAGATACGTGCATGCATGAAATATACTGTAAATAAAATCAGGCTTTCTTTATGCTTAGTCTTTGAGTGTACTGCACTTCACTTTTTATACATTTTCCACTTATTTACCTTTGATTGATAAGAGGTACATGCTGCATTTTTGTGTTGATTTAAAAAACACTACATGCTGCGTTCAGACGTGACAAACAGTAGAAATTGAAACCACATGAAATTACAAGTGTGTGGCTGCTGTTTAAATACATATTCAACAAATTCATATGCATGCACCATTAACCGCTGGGGGTCCTTACCACAGTCGGGAGTGATGCTCTTCGATCAGCTCGTGCTGTTGCGGGTCTTCTGAAGCTGCGTTTTCTCTCTCTGGAGTTTCCACCTTCTGCTCCGTGACCCCAGTAACTACTCATCCACTTTGTGAAGTTTCCATCATCATCCTCGTCATTGTCCATCATAATCGCAGGCAGGAGCCTCAGAGACATGATGGAGCTGTGCGGTGCAGCAGGTCCTGGGACAACAGATGACAGTGTGATCCCAGCTGAGTGCTACGCAGAGTAAAGACAACGCTCAGCTGACCTACTAAGCTCCTAACTGACTGGCTGCTCTACTACTCCACACCGTCCCACAAGGCAAAGGTACCTTACTTCAATTAGATCCCTCTGGTGCCTCAAGCACTGTGGCTGTAGTTTGTTATTCTTGGATGATCCAAAAATAAACCGCAGAGCTTTTGCTCAACTCCTTAAATAAGCGAATCCTCTATAATCTATTTAGCGTCGCAGGGAGAAAGTAAAAATGAGGTGATGGGAATAAACAGGGAGGCGGGGAGGAATGGCTAGTGTTTTGGCACTGGGTGGGTGATGTGACCACTGCTTTTAATCTTTCCATTACAGTCATGGGCCCGGGGGTAGACAACTGAAACTCCAATTTCCCATTACTTTCCACTCGCTGAGTACATCAAACCTGTCAATAATTATGGAGTGCAGGCATCTCTGTGCGCTGTGAGCCTGGGGCTTGTGTAATACAGGGCAGAGAGGGAGCATATATTTTCATAATACACTGGGCACCACTGAATCATATTCTCTGTTTCCTTGTTTTTGTTTTTGTTTTTGTTTTTGTTTTTGTATATGTAAAGTATTCTTTTTACACTTGTTTACAATACAAGTTAAGCAGCTAGAAAAGCAACAGTTGCACAAACTTGTACAAAAACAATCATAAGCACATTTTATAATTGACTTGTACTGGATCATAATGTCAAATCTTCTTTATTATAACATGTTTTTAATTCTACAACTTAAATGAATTAGAGGGAGAACATATTATTATAACAAATATAAATAATGCAAGATGTCATAATGGAGTCTCTAGGTGTTTGTTACAGGTCAAGAAACTGACTGACTGAAAGATAGGTTGTACTGAACATTTATTTAACTACTCTAACACCCAGTTTTCATGAATTATAACATTGGAATGATGCATAAACTACTAAAGTAAACATTAGATAAGTAACTGCACACGAGCAATAAGAGCTTGAGGGAGTTGAAATTCTGAAGCTGATGTTTACGCTTGAACATGAACGCAACCTCCCTTCACACATTCACGAGCTGAAAGGATCAAAATGCTGCTGATTATCTCAGAGTCCTGAGTCTCAAAGAGGAAGACTAATCGAGTCGGACTCTGTTATGAGACATTCACGCTGCTTTGTCATGTAACAAGATTACTGTAATCTGTTGTTTTTCCAAATACAGGAGCCAATTAAGATCACACCTGAACACAAGTGACCACAAATAATGATATAAATAAATTAATAAAAAAAAAAAATATATATATATATATATATATATA
>NW_019525064.1:800179-801716 GCF_002814215.2 Seriola lalandi dorsalis | reverse complement strand
GAAGAAACTATTTCTATGTTGGCTTTAACCAACAACAAAAATAATAGAAATGTTCAAATGTTGCTGTCCTTGGACACTGACAATAAAGGATCTAGAGATGAAATACTCGAGTTTGTGCTTTTCTAATGTGTCTTATGTACTTACTAATTTTAATAACAATGAAAACACTAATTCACCAAAGTGACCTGTTAGATTCATCATGACACATCTGGTCGATTTGGAAAAACATACTAAGTACAAGTTAATCACAGTAGGTTTATTTATTAAAAACCTTTTCAATGACAATAACTAAGTTATGAATGAAACTAATGTACATGAGCTGTACTACACTGACAACTGCTTCAAAATCTTAACTGTCAATTTTCAGTTAACACTAAACAGTGTGTAAGGCTAATACATACACCTATGAGGAAACAGCATCACATCTATGAAGAGTCTGGTTTTGCTCCAGGTTGCACTTCTGGTCAGTCAGTTCTAGCTGTTTGATACTGAACAACGTTTTGATGTTAAACAGGTAAATACTGTCACCTGTGAAGGTGGTGACTGTGCTAGAGCTGTCTCTTATACACATCTGGAGACGGAAAATACGTTAATGAGATGAACCTGAATGTTTTGCTGCATGTAGGAAAATCATATCAGTGACTGATTTTTTTCTAATAACATGATGCTGAGTTAATTGTTAAACTATATTTCTCCTTGTCCTGCAAATGTTTGCATGTTTGGGACCAGCTACGGTTAGCATAACAAACACGAAGTTATCAGCTAGCTAGCTAGGTTAGCAAAGTATATCCGTAATTCACATTAAGTTTAATATATATTTGGATGTTAACTGTCTCCCGTTGTCCGGTCAAAACACGTAGGAAAAAAACACTCTAGCTTTTCGGGAGCTTCATACACGTTAAAACTGTAGGTGTTACACACTGAATGCAGACACTAGTGATGCAAGTGCAAGAGGATTTTATTTTTACTCAGAAATGCTGCAACTGCAACCAAACAGAAAGACAGTCTGTGAATGTTCAATCAGGCTGCTGTAACTGTGACTGTCTTTGATAAGACCTGTCTCTTATACACATCTGTGTTATACACTGAATGCAGACACTAGTGATGCAAGTGCAAGAGGATTTTATTTTTACTCAGAAATGCTGCAACTGCAACCAAACAGAAAGACAGTCTGTGAATGTTCAATCAGGCTGCTGTAACTGTGACTGTCTTTGATAAGACTGAGCGGACTTCCTTTAACCAATAAACATTGTAAATACAAGAATGAATACTAATACTAAAATAAAGCCTGTTTTCTTCGTTAACTGATGCTTATGGCTAGTACAGACTGAATCCAGCATTATACATCAACTTATATACCAATAATATTACAAGGTCAAGTCAAACATTACTATACGGCCATAAAACTAGCGTGCCGCCATGCTAACATCGCGGTTGAAGCTAGTTTTAGCTGCCTTTCCTTGTACCGCTTAATACACATATAAAACATACATGTAACAAACAAACGCGAATACCCTTAACATCAATACTTATCGCA
>NW_019525064.1:723687-800129 GCF_002814215.2 Seriola lalandi dorsalis | reverse complement strand
GGGTGGAGGGTGAATGAAGAGATTGTGATCCAACTCCCTTCATTTACTGACTCATTTTACTTTCTAATGGGTGTGTGTGTGTGTGTGTGTGTGTGTGTGTGTGTGTGTGTGTGTGCATGTGCCAAAATTTATTTTATAAATACTGGATTTTATAAACAGTGTGTAAGAAAATACATCAAAGTATTAAAAAAAAAAAACTACTTTCTGCACCCAGACCTGTTAACAAGAGAACAAAAAAACAACAACAAACTGTACACATTCAAATGTACCTGGATGAGCCTCTGAGCTGAACGTGATTAAATGCATTTAATTATTTCAGGTGGTGTGTAAAGATTTATGCTTTCAAAGTACCTGCTCTCTCCGTCCAAATGTTTCCCAGCATTACAGGAGCATCTCAGTGGCCACAGGCTACAGGACATCTAGTGGCAGGGGCCAGAACTCAGAGCTAAGCCAGGCCCTAACAATAGCAGGCACATTTAACAGGAGTAACAGACGGAGTCAGGAATAGCCAGAAGATCAGACGCCCTTATTATAATCTCTGTAAAAGCAACAATATCTGCTGGGGCACAGAGGGGAGTTTCACTTGTAGCTAACACTCACACAGTACAAGGTTATTGTGTCTCATCACGTGTTGTAGTTTAGTGGCAAAATTGATTTTATGGCTTTTCAAAACAAGCTAGTGTGTTAGTGCAGAATTGATTATTCAATGTTTTAAGCTGCTCGACCCGGACAAATCAAAATATATACAATTTTCACATGTTTTATTCTTGACTAATCCAAAAATGTTCATGAAGTTCAGAAGCTTCACTTTTTAATTTGGTACAACTCCAAGAAGAGCAGGAAACAGGTTACAAGTGATTTGCAGAATAATTTACAGAAAAATGTGAGCAAAAAAAAAAAAAGGTCTATGTTACAGCAAGGACAAGGCTCTACACAGACTTCCCTCTAACCAGCTAAATACAATTGACTTGCTCAGTGCTGGTCACTGAGGACAGATGGCCTTGGGCACAAATTGAGTAGCGAGGCTCCAGCACCGTCCAGACAGACCAGCACTAAGCTCTGAAATGGGACAGAGAGGAGACTGAGCCTGGCAAAGATACAAACACACGGTCAAACTCGTATGAGAAATCCACATTGATCAGGATGAAAGGCTGAAACGCCCACACAGTTTGAAAAAAAAAAACAGCCTTTGATATTGAAATGATTGCACTACATAGCATCACTATCTTTTTGTGACAGCAGAAAGCATTTCCCACAATGTCTCCATCAAAAACTGGGAATTCATATTTCTATTCAAATTGACATGCAAACTGAATGGTAAATCTTGTAGCAGGTAGTATTCCAGTTTAGGCCTGCTGGTTTATTTCTATAACCATCTTCTTTATAAAATATTTAAGACACTAAACAGAACGTTTTCTTATGTATAAATAGTTATAAATCAATATTAATAAATAATGAATAATAAATATTTATTCATATCTATATCCACATTTCAAATATATTTTTACACTTAATTTACAGTGCATCAGTAGGAGTCCCAGAGAGCTACTAAAATTAACTTCTGTAGGCAGTATTTATCCTGCTTCTGAGTTTGGACTACAAAATCCGCCGTAGAACTACAACTACACACAGCCCCTGAATCGACCGCCGGTATCCCATGATTCTTCGCTGTGTGTGCGTGACCTCGCGGAGCACGGGAAGAAGAAGCGGCCCCTGCTCACGCTGTCTGCTGGTGGTGGTACTGACTGGCTACATTGCTCGGTTGTAGATCATGGCTGCGTCAAAGCCAGTCGAGCCGCAGTCCGGGACTGGACTACCCCGCTGGCAGCTGGCACTGTTAGTCGGGACTCCTATAGTGCTCGGAGTGGGAGCAGTTTACCTCTGGAACCGCAGCAGGACGAAGGAAAGGAAAGGGACCGGGGAGCGGAAAACACCAGAAGGCAGCTCCAGTCCCGTGCAGGGCCAAGACGGCGCAGCTCGAGCCAGCCGCGAGCAGGAGAACATGGTAACTGTTGCCTGGAGACTCATCCCGCCTCTGCTGTCAATGTAACGGTCACCGCATTAGCACGATGTGCTTATGTTTAATGCGTACGCGTTGATGACTAAACCCATCAATACAAGTACAGTCAAGGACACCGACCCTTGCTGACGCTGTCAGTGACAGATACCTTCGCCAGAGCAAGGCCGATAGCGAACATGGTAGCAACCGGCTCACCGGTGGTGGATTAGCCAATATTAACTGCTAGCTAGCTGTCCCGTAAGATAACATTATCATGGAAGCGAGCTAGGTTAGCTAGGTGAACTAGCCTCGCAGCAAATGTCTAATATTACACGTCTGGAGAGCAAGAATGATCGACACACTGAGATTTCAGCTGGTTAACCATGCGGCTAACACATGTGGGCGTAACATGACGAGTTTTAATTTATCTTAATAGCATAACTTTGTAATTGTAATGTTTTTGTGCATGCTAGCTAAGGTTATTCTCTGGGTAAGTCAAGTGGGGCGGGGATGGCTGTCAGTTGAATCGGCCTGTTTTGACAGAGCCAGTTTTATTATGTAGTGTAACAGGCTACAAGTGGCTGTCAACTCATTCACTTTGTACTACGATCTATTAGTAGCCTAATGTGCAATACCTGACTAACATAGGCAGAATTATGTAAGTCTATGTTACCTTTTTCTGAGTGATTGTCAGTCCAAAATATTTAGAAAATTTTAAAATGTTGAACTAAACTCAAGCCTTCGGACTGTAGTATAACCAAACCGACATGTCAATCAGCCTTAGTTTAGTAGCAGATCTCACAGGTATGTTGTCAGTGAGAGGTTTCTCTGTCTCTATCATTATTGATTGTGTATGATTTTACGTTTAGAGTAATTATTATAATAATAATAATAATAATAATACATTTTATTTGTTATACATTATATTTAATTGTGGCTTCCATATGTTATATTCATACCGTCTAATTATTCATTCAGGATTCATTTGAGGCATTCAGTTATATTAATGTAAAGTCATGCAATAACCATTAGTATGCTAGGATTGTGCAGGCATCATAATTAATTGCAGTTATTAAGGAAAACTGGGAAACTGGTTGCTTTATCAGCTTACCAGTGCAGGTACTATAAATCAGTGGTTGTCCAGGGGTCCTTAAGGGGGTTCCTGGTGGTCCCCAGCAAAAGGTGAATTATTTATTTCCACTATAATTCCATCCATAAATAACACACAGACAGGATTTGTGACTATTTTGGTCATGGGTTTCAAACACTTTCTGTAATAAAACATCTAAAAGCAAAAATGTAATCAGTGGTCGACCCTGGGACAAAATTATAAAATGGGGCTCTGTGGTTTCTGTCAGTTTAGGGGTCTGTGATGTGAATAGGTTTTGAGAACCATTGCTATAAGTTGTGTCACAGTTCAATCATGGACGTTATCCATTGGTCCAAGTGTATATGTTGTTTCAGCATTTCCTTGCTTCCTTATGACACTGTTGGAATAACTTAGCTCAAGAAGCCTGAACTCGAATTTTGAGTTTATGCACATCCATGAATGTTTGATTTGCTGTTAATATTGTCTGTTGCTGTAGACATTGTTGTAAATGGCTTCTTTGCACTTTTGGCTTGAGATTTTGATGGCATTCAATCCTAGGCACATGCATGCATTTCAACTGAAAAGCCTCATGCAGTGTAAGATGCTGACGGATACTTAATTATGTAGAAAAACAGTTTTGATCCAGTCGACTGAGTCACAGGGGAGACGATCTAATAAATAAAAGTTACCCTTTCTCTCATCTATTCAGAGCCCTTTGGATCGGGCCCAAGCAGCAAAGAACAAGGGAAACAAGTACTTCAAAGCTGGCAAGTATGAGAACGCCATCCAGTGCTACACAGAGGCCATTGCTCTCTGCCCCACGGAGCAGAAGGCCGATTTGTCAACGTTTTACCAGAACAGAGCAGCAGCCTACGAACAGCAGGTTGGCACCACCTTCTTTTAATCTGTGCAGAGACTGTTGTGAAATGTGAAATGTGACCCATACAATTTTAGTTATCTTCATTTTCTGAAGAGATGTTGACTCTGTTGAGGTGCTTGTAGAAGGAAAACCACACAGTTCGATGCCCCTTCCTTCAACTTAAAATATGCCTGAAATGGATTCATTGCATGTTAAAGTGCAACAACTTGCAACTTAAAGCCAGGAGGGATGGCATACCGCCACAGAAAACAATGGTTACACCTGTTTGGTCAATGACTAGCAGAATCTTTCCACCTTCATCTTTAACTGAAGGTTTACCTCACAGCTGAATGAAACCTTATGAGGTCCTCCGCTCACACCAGCTCTACAACTGGAAATGTAATGTTTAAACTTTGATCAATCAGTGACCTCAGTAACCTTCTTATAGTGCTCATTATCCATTTGATTTTAAACTGTTTTAATTTAAAGATTAGTTTTATACGTTGGTCTTCAAATGTCAGTATCACTATAGTTTTCTAGGTTTTGCTTCAGATTAAAATAATTTAATTTAAGCACAAGCTTTAGTGACCATAATTCATGCAGCCATTCATTTTTCTAGCAATTTCATCTCCAAATATATACAATGAAATAAACAAATAGTGGGTCTGTGTCTGCATTGCACCTGTAAACTTTCTCTGGGGAGTGGACAGACCTCTGGAGCACTGTGTACTGTATTGTTTTGAAGATAATTGGTGTATAACTGTCATTTCAGATGAAGTGGACAGAAGTGGTGCAGGACTGCTCTCAGGCCGTGGGGCTAAATCCACGTTATGTCAAGGCTCTGTTCAGGAGGGCCAAAGCTCTGGAGAAACTAGACAACAAGAAGGAGTGCTTAGAGGGTGAGACGTTCTTCTTTCTTCTCAAAATGTCTGTTTCCAAGTTTAACTTCAAATGTGTGACGCTTATTGACTTTGACATTGTCGGTTTTGTTTCCCTGTGTATCCGCCAGATGTCACAGCAGTGTGTATTCTTGAGGCTTTCCAGAACCAACAGAGCATGCTGCTGGCAGACAAAGTGCTGAAGCAGCTGGGGAAAGAGAAGGCCAAAGAGAAGTACAAGGTATTTGTCCACTTTAAGAGACATTTCTTTGTATTTTACTTCCCTGAATTGTCACAATGAACGCATGGTTTTAAACCCCTCCTCTGTAGAACCGTGAGCCGATGATGCCTTCCCCTCAGTTCATCAAGTCCTACTTTAGCTCGTTCACCGATGACATCATCTCGCAGCCCCTGCAGAAGGGAGAGAAGAAAGATGAAGACAAGGACAAAGAAGGCGAGGCAGCTGAGGTCACTGAGAGGTCAGAGGACATTTACTCAGTATCAGCTTATTGGTAAATTTAGGTGTTTTTTTTTACCTGGACAAGGCAGCTGGTGGTATAGGACAAGATGCTGGCAATGTTCAATAGAAATCTGTGTTTTCAATGGTACGCCAAAATAGTGAAACTCAATGGGCAGTGAAATTTCTGAACACATTCATGTCCCAGAGGTGGAAAAGTTCGGTTTTTAGTAATAATTTGACTCTTTCCACTGTCACTAACTGATCATTTAGGAGCTGGACTCTGAGCACAAGGAGCTGCAGGACAGTAGTTATTTAACTTATGGTGGAAAATTCTTTCTGGTTAGTGTGAATGTGCCATTTCCATTTAGATTTTTAAATATTAAGAGTAAAGAGTTTATCATTTCAGCTGAGTTTGGAGCTGTAGAAGCAGTTATTAAGTCATGTGTTCTCAGGGGAGCGTGAATGTTTTCAGAAGATTTCACGGTTCCACTTCAGATTCTGATCAGGGAATTTTAGCCTCACCGTGTCTTTACAGTAAAAGTCGGAATGACCAAAACCATCTTAATTCATTATAATATCCACATGAAATTTCATTGGAATTTTGCAAAATTGGTAAACGCTTTTCCTGATCTGTTATTTTTTCTTCTAGCTCTGGCTACCTGAAGGCAAAGCAGTACATGGAGGAGGAGAACTACGACAAAATCATCAGTGAATGCACCAAGGAGATCGAGTCAGGTGGTCGATACACTGCCGAGGCCCTGCTGCTGCGTGCCACTTTCTTCCTGCTGATTGGTAACGCTACTGCTGCACAGCCTGATTTGGACCGAGTAATCAACATGCATGACGCCAATGTGAAGGTAAGGGTTGTTTGTTTAATGCCTGCTCTTGGTTGAGGTTAGAAAAATGTTAAGACTTCAGCAGCACTTGAAGTAAACAGAACTTTATTATTAGACTGATGCGTTTCGGTTTGTGGCCTTTCATCAGGGTCATCACAAAATATATTACAAGCAACATTTAAAGAGGGTAAAAATCTAAAACAACCAATCATATGCAAATATATATCAGCCAATGGGGCTTCTACAAAGATGGGTTGGGCGTATGGTCATGTGGCTTTAGGCCAGTCTTCGTCTCAGGCTTCCAGAGATGTAAGGGGAATGTCCAATAGAGGACAAGGGTGACACCATATAAGAACTTAATGATAAAGTTCTTCTGTATGCCTGACCCTCCAGAAAGTCGCGATGTTGCGATCGCCTTAATTAGCACAAATTCAACCAATTCCCATGAATTCTGAGCGACTTTGCATTTTTGTTCAATCACTGCAACTTTTCTGCAAGTTTGATCAAAAATCATCAAAGTTTCCCGCAAGTTGAACCAATGTTTTGTATAAACAAAGACTACCTTTACAGAGACTTTGGAGAGCTACAACCTGACAGTTTGTCTCTGTTGTGTAATTTTCACAGCTACGAGCCAACGCTTTGATCAAGCGTGGAAGCATGTACATGCAGCAGCAGCAGCCTATGCTCTCTACACAAGACTTTAACATGGCAGCTGAGATTGACACACGCAACCCTGATGTGTATCACCACAGGGGTCAGGTAGGACCTGGTTTCTTTACCATCTGATTGGTAATTGATTTGGTGTCAGTTTGCACCGTCTCTGCCATAATGCAAAATGGTGGTTGTGTTTATTTATACTTCATAACAAGTGTATTTCCTCTCAGCTGAAGATCCTGTTGGACCAGGTGGACGAGGCAGTGGGAGACTTTGACGAGTGTATCCTGCTCAGGCCTGACTCTGCTCTGGCTCAGGCACAGAAATGCTTTGCTCTTGTAAGTTATCCACTAAAGACTAATTGAAAAGCAAGTTTACCTGATAATTATCTTCATTGTTTAATAAATGATTTAATTTTTTATCCTAATTTGGGCTTTTTTTTTTTTACATTCAGCATTTACCATGCCTTTAAGTTTAACTGCTAAGTTTCTTTCACTCTTGTGTTCTTCAGTACAGACAAGCATATACTGGAAACAACCCAGCACAAGTACAGACGGCCATGGACGGCTTCGAGGATGTTATCAGGAGGTTCCCAAAGTGTGCTGAGGGCTACGCTCTTTATGCTCAGGTATGAAACCAAAACCACGATTTTGATGTTTGCTTATTATTCCTTTGCTCTGCCTTCTGTACAACATGTCAGTTGTAACAGTTTTTATTCGGATAAGAAAACAACAGCACTAGACCTTATGGATGTTCAAAATATGACCGTACAAGTTGTTTTTGTGATCTTCTCAGGCTTTGACTGATCAGCAGCAGTTTGGAAAAGCAGACGAGATGTATGATAAGTGCATTGAACTGGAACCAGACAACGCTACCACATATGTCCACAAGGGGTAGGCATCTATTCTCCTTTTTTATGTTGTGGTTCATTCATGATTCATGTGATTCATGTAAACAGGACATGGTGTTAATTGTTTAATATATGTCCAGGTTGTTACAGCTTCAATGGAAACAAGACCTTGACTTGGGTCTAGAGCTCATCAGTAAGGCGATTGAAATTGACAACAAGTGTGACTTTGCCTATGAAACTATGGGAACGATTGAAGTGCAAAGGTGAGATTAACAATTCAGTCCAAACCACACATTAGAGGTCTTTCTCAACGTGCTTGAAATAACCAGGGTTTTCTTTTCAGGGGGAATCTGGACAAGGCCATAGAAATGTTCAACAAGGCAATTAATCTAGCCAAGTCAGAGATGGAGATGGCCCATTTGTACTCATTATGTGATGCAGCGTACGCCCAGACTGAAGTGGCCAGGAAATACGGTCTGAAACCTCCAACACTCTAACTTCTCTGCCAGTCGATCGCCAATCTCAGTCTTCATTGCTGAACTTAACTGTTAAAACTGCAACTGTCTGACTTACTTTGATTTTGTAGGGAAAAAAATGAGTACTGGATTATATGAGAAAATAACATGAAGAGCCCTGAATATACACCATGTTTACATCACATTAAAGGGTTTTGTTGTCGTGGAAAAGGATTTTCTGTTCACAATCAAACTGAGGCTGTGATCCAGGTCACTGGTACACTCGTGGGTTGTTGGGTTGGCGGCGCTTGGGGGGGTCTGAAACCAACACAGCCCTTTGCTGACACTTAATTCAACCAGAACTTCATCATAAAACCTTTGTATTGCTCAGAATAAAGAGAAAGGAAAAACATACATGAATGGCCATGTATACCTATCTAAATTACTAGTAACTATGTGAAATGTAAGACAATTGAAATGTGCGCAGTCTGTTGAACCAATCACTGACTTTAAAGCTTCTGTGACACTTTTAAATCTACAGAAAATACTGTGAGAGCTTTATATAGTTCTGATGGACTGCTCACGTGTTAATTTATGCTGATCTAAAGTGTTTTTGTCCAGCTACTTCCATATTGTAACATACATTAACAGTTTCGAATGCAAGATTAAAATAATAGTGAAATGTATAATGTCTGTGTTTGTAATGCTGGAATTGATCCCATGGATATGGGGCAACAGAGAGGTTAAGTGTTTGTTTTTTTTTTGTTTTTTTTTTGTTTTGTTTTTTTTTATTATGGAATTGCCTGTTTTGTTTTTTTTTTTATATACATTGTGCAGCATGTTCACTTTATAATTAAATGTAAATGCAATGCTCGTGCTGTCATGAACACTAGGAAAAGCCCAACTATAAGATACTTTGGGCAAAACACTTTTGATTAGAAAACTTAACCAACTTTGTCTTTAGTTTTGTTTTTGTTTTTTTTGAAGATGTTATTTTTGAATTGAAACGCTAGTGTCAAGAGATGTCACAAGGGATTGGCTAGTCAGTGGTTTTTTCCTAGCTCACTTTAAGAGACATGATTTATTTTCTATTTGATTGTAAAATGTTTATTTTCATGCTACATTTGGTTTCATCTTTTGAAAGAGTAAACTTTAAGACAGTGATTTGACTTTATTTTTTCTTCTCCTTTTCAAATTATCTCCCCATAATCTAAGCTGTATTGTTTCCAGCCTACATGCAGCCCTGAGTATCTCTTGGTACAGTGTATGATTTGGTTCTCAAGTAGCATCCATACACTGTTTAAAAAAAAAAACATATATATATATATATATATATATATATATATATATATATGTATATAATTAGCCGCCACTGCTGAATGTATGTGAGGAGCATTTTCAACTTTTAGAAAACTAAATTGATACCCTCCCTATCAGCAGTAATGGCTACATTGGATTAAATGTGTTGTAATGCCAAAGAACCAAATCATGCATTCATGCATGTGAGGATGACTTCACAACAAAAATCATCTTTCTCACTTAGAGAAACAAATTGAAACTTCACCTGGAAGAAATGGCTGTAACCTTCAGCAGTTAAGCTGCAGATATCCATTAAATTTTGGCTGTTTGATAGAAAATCAGTGATATGTATGGTGACCAAACTGAAAGAATATGAATCCTAATAAAGTTATAATTGCTGGAATGAATTTCACAAGTTTCTTTTAGTTTACTGTGTACAGCTTTTTTTAAAGCACTGAGAACTCTCTGATACATTTTCAGTGAGAAATTTATTTAGTTTTCAGTCATTGAAACTTATTTTTTATGCGTTTTATATTCAGTCTTTTTTGGATTCTCTGTTGGAGATCTTAAACGGCTATGTAACTGATTTGTAGACTAGATCGATTACTGCAGTATTCAGCTCATTTTAATGAATATGAAGCCCTCCCATGAAACTGACTTGTATCTCACAAACTGACACATTAGTGTTGAGCAGGTTGGAGATCGTCCACAAACAGGAGCTCAAGGTTTTACATTCTCAACTCCTCTGTTAGATGGATGAAATGATTAATTTACAGTACTTGGAAAGTCACACTATCCCTGGTGGATATTCAACATTGAATATTTAAATTTAGCTTAATGTTAAGTTTACCAAGGAAGTAAGTACCCAGCTGCTTCAGTTTAAGGTCCTGGTGTTTTTACACGCTGGCTCTTTGGTACATTTCAGTAAAATACAGCCATTGTTAATAAGATTAGTAACACTTGTGTTTTTCCTATTACAATTAAGAAAGAGAGTTTGATATAAGATGTGGACTGTCAACCATGACCATAACATCAGGTTCCTATCTATTACAATAATAAATCGCACATCTTTAGGTGCTGACTTCTTTGTGAAATTTGAGAACAAGGACAATTTGTCAATCTCAGTCAATCTCAGGTACTCATTAATCAATGACAGCGTTGCGCGACACCTCGGCTGTGTTCACGGCACTTGACGTGTCTCCGTCAACACAACAATGGCGGACGCCGTGGAGGAAGCTCTTCAGGGCAGCTGGTGAGACAATTTGTTAACGGATTAATGTTTTTAGAGACGTTATTTCGATTGTCAAACACTCGTGTCGGCTTCATCTGGTAGAATTTCATGTGAAGTAACTGAACATGAGTGTGAGTTTTAAATCTGCTCCGCTGACTATGGACGTTAGTCCGACAGCAGTTTGGTACCGTTACTGCTCGGCAGCTAGTCAGCTAATGTTAAATAGCCAAGTTGGTTTTGTTCAGCAGTCAAGTCTCCAAGATGGACAAAGATTACTAAAGAGCTTCTGAAAATATCAGGCACATATATATATCGTTTCATCACTTTTCTCTCTCGTATAGACAAGTTTATACGCAGAGCTTGTTAGCTAGCAAGCTAACAATAATTAGCCTGATAGCCGGTATTTGTCGAGTTCTGCTTCGTTTTAAACCGACCTGAACCACACCTGACACCACCGTGGTTCTCACCTTATGTGCTTCATTCAAATAAAATCATGTTACATGTTACACGTGACGTTATGGACTTGTCAGAAAAATGTTGGAGTTGTCAGGATTGGTCAAAAATCAGTTCAAGAGCTCATTGATTCTCATTTATTTTTATTGGCTCACCTGTTAAATGGTCTCGCTGATGTTCAGCTAATTTCACTGGTTAATATAATGAAAAGACAACCAGAAATGATCAACCTACCATAACAAATATTTCATAAGGATATAACTGATGTCTGATTTTTATTATACTATTAATTTTTTGATTAATGTCAAATGTAATTATAAATACAGGTTACAGATTACCATACACAGCATATAATTGCTTATTTGGTTTTACCAAACGTCAAGATACTCCAGGTAATTTACAGTTAGTTATTACACAGAGACAAGCTGCAAATTCTGACATTTGAAAAGCTGTAACTATTCAGTGTTTGGTCATTTTACGCGAGAAATGACTCAATAATCATCATTTACTTTTCTGTAGATTGGCTGTTCCGTTAAGCCACCACTAATTTCAAGTCTACAAACTTCTGAATATAATTCACAGTATAAATTAACATGACTACAAACAAGTTACTGTCACGGTGACAGATGTTGAGTGATAAACATTCATACATTGGCCAGCATCATTATTCTCCACACCACGTAAAGAAATTTCAGCTTCGTTACATGGCAAAGATCAACTTTGTTTATACTTCTGTAGAAAACATTTAACCATAGTAACTGTGTGCTGTCCATGCCTCCTCAGGGACCAGGATCTAGCTGAGGCTCTGGACTCTGGGGGTTCTGACATGGAGATGGAGAGAGGCATCATCCAGGTCCAGGAACATTCAGCTCAACACAGGGCCAAGATGTGGAAGGTGAGGAATATGATATTGTGTGTCTTACTGTAGCTTAAACCATACACTTGTAAAAGCTCATAATCAGCAAGATAAGGGGTTTGTGTGTGACTAGAACTCGTCCACATGCCATGACGGTGGGAATTACTCATGTCGGGCAGAAGTCAACAGACTGGAAACACCAGCATCCCGTGCTCAAATGATGTGACGGCTGTAATGTCTTCATGACAGCTGTAATGTCTTCGTGACGGCTGTAATGTCTTCATGACACACCCACATGTTGGGCTTTAGTTCAGTCTAGTCTGAAACAACATACCTACAACATATTTTATACATGAAGCATGTCCACAAATGATGAAAGCTTCTATTTTGGGCAGTCAACACCTGTTCACTTCTGTAACCATAAGAAAGGGAAGTTTTATGTAACATAGCATTCATGGAGCCTTCATTCATTTAATGTACATTTAAAAAATTATACAATTGTCAGTATTAAATTGTATTAGGTGAATATATAATGTCTGTGCAAGTTCTCATGTGAGGGTGAATATATAATCTTTAAATATAGTAATTCATATGTTTTAAATAAGTTTAAAAGGAAAATAGTATGCGGCATTAATGTCTGTTAACTTAATAGGTAGATGTATTGGTTCTCATGTTTAATACCCCATTAAGAACATTAAAAGCCCAGTGATTGGCATTACGATTATCTTTATACTAAATCGATGGCAGACACAAGTTGAGGCCGTGTTTTATGGAGACTGTCCAATCTGTTAGATTTGTTGTTCAGGACAGACGTGCTGATTTTTTATAAACATTTCCAACATTTATCTTTTGTTCATCTGTTGCATCTGCAACAATTCCTGTCAACGTGAACCTTGTAAATTATTGCACCTACTGTAACTAACCAACTCTTAGCTTTTGCTGCGTTGCTTGTAATCATGATCATCTGGTAAGAAACTTAAGCTAGCTCCTTTTGGTGAAAGGACTTTGTTCAGATTGCAGCTGTTGGTGGGTTTTAAAGTCTCAAATAATATCACCAGTTAATATCAAGTTACACAGCTGCATTGAAGATGTGTGTTTATCAAGCGTCCCTCTCTCACTCAGTGTGTGCATGTTAAGCAGTGCCTCCTTGTTTTGTGTTGGCAGATCGCTTTAAATGTCTCTGGAAAGGGAGACAGTCTGTCTCCCTGGGACGGCGTCTTCGATTTACCAGAACAGACACTCATTCATAACCGCAGTCAACAGCTGATTGGTGAGTAAATGCATGTGCCTCTAATACCTGAAACAATGCTGATTTTTATTTTTTTATTTTTTTTTATTTTTTTGGGGACTGCGGCACTGAAAGGACACAGTCAGCTCCCAAACATGAATAGCGTGAAATGAGTTGCTGCAGAACAGAGTTTCCATTACTCTCTGGTTCGTGTGTGTCTCAAGTCGAGGCAGCAGATCGGACGCACACACTCGGATGCACACACTCGGATGCACACACTTGTAAGCAGCAGGAGTGAAGAAAAACGTGTTTTGTTAATTTTAGGTCTCAGTCACACAGTCTGCAGGTATCTAAAGAAGGTCCTCAGGATTTCAGAGGAACAAATATCTTTTATTTTTCTACTCCTCCGACAAGTTGACAAGCTCAAAATAGAAAGTCTCTTATTAGAAAGATGCCAAGAAAAACTCGGCATCCAGAAAAAGTGCTCTTTCATGTATATTTTAATAGTTGTGTAAAATCTTACTCGAGGTTCTTCACTGTACATTTCTCTGCTTTTTGAATGTCAAATGTTGCATCTTGTACAAGAACAAACACTGTCTGAAAAAACTTAAAATGAAGAGTGCACATTTAAACACAGGATCCAGAAGCCGTTCTGACAGTTTTATTGTCATAATTAAAGATGCTTAGGGAGATGGTTAACGGATGAATGGATGGATGGATGGATGGATGATTTTTCTTCTGTACATGAGAGATATCAAAATACATAAAGACAAAATAACTAACTAACAATATTAAAAGAGATAAAGTAAATCAAGCTGACATTACTTCCACCTACTTCATTTATGCATCCACTATCTCTGTATTTTCTTGGCCTTCGAGATATTAAACATCTATTGCGACATAATACAAATAAACAGTCAAAGTCATGCAACAATAAAAGGCTAACTAACAAACAACTGCTCTGATATTAACTAAATAAAGTAGCATAAGGGTGGTGTTATATAACAGAAGGGTGGGGTTATATAACTTCCTGGGTGTGGTTAATAGGATGACAGGGGATTTGGGGTAATGCAGGGTTAAACTTGTGATTGAACACCTTCCTTGGTTCCTACGTTTAGATCAGCTCAGAGCATCAGAGGAAGAGAGGCGTGACATGGTGTCCGACGTTGAGTCAGTCATCACTTTCTACTGTAAGTCCCGCAACATCACCTTCACTCCAGAGCTGAGTTGGCCGCACCTGCTCCAGCCTCTACTGGGGCTTCAGCTTCCCCGCAGCGACCTCTACAACTGCTTCTACGCTGTCATGAACAAATACATCCCCAGGTGAATCATCTGAGCCTCACTGTCTGTTTCATCCTACTGCACATAGAGAAACTTTAACTGTGATGCCTGCAAAAATATGTTTGTTTCAGGGACTGTGTGCCGAACGGCCGACCCTTCCACCTGTACAGACTACTGCTGCAGTACCACGAGCCAGAGCTCTGCTCCTTCCTGGACACCAAAAAGATCACACCTGACTCCTACGCCATCAACTGGGTGAGTATTTCTTTCCCCACATGTTATTTCCCAGTGATTCAGACAGTTAATACACACGTAGCCATGTCTGAACTGTGTGTCCTTGTTTATCTCTCCTCCACAGCTCGGCAGTTTGTTTTCCAGTCACTGTCTTCCTGACGTCACCCAGGCCGTGTGGGACTTCTACCTCCAGCAGGCCGACCCCTTCCTCGTCTTCTTCCTCTTGCTTGTCATGCTCGTCAATGCCAAGTAATCCGCTGCTACGTGAAACTTCACAGAAACACGATCACACTCACGAACCTTAAGTGTATATTTGACTTGTCTTTGTTTGATTCCCCCTCAGAGAGTCCATCCTTGCACAAGAGGGAGACGGCAAAGAGGACATCATCAGTAAGTTTGGCTTCCTGTCTTTTTGTTATTTGTGGATTTTCTCTGTATCTGGTTAAAGCTGCGGAAATGAACGAGGATCTTTCTGTCACAGAAATGCTGGAAGCGTTTCCTTCTCTCCTGGAATCCGAAGACATTGAAGATTTGTTTTCTCTGGCTCAGTATTACCAGAGCAAGACCCCTCTGTCGCTCAGAAAGGTGAGGCACTGTGTACAAATACAGAGTCTTGTTTTTGATACACACAGAGTAGTGTTAGAGAGCCAGGACTCGGGGGGGGGGGGCTTACAAAGAGAAGTCATTGTTTAAAAACCATTGTTGTGTCTTTGCTTTTTCCGCCCTGGTAGATGAATCAGAATCTGTTCGGCAGCAGCCTGGTGGCTCTGAAAGAGGAGGACATTGACCTGAGTCAGGCCCTGTGTCTCCCCGTGTCTGTCCCTGAAATCCTGCAGGCCAACCAGCTGCAGCAGGTCAGCGACGCTCAGGTTACATTTAACTCACTTAAACTAACGAGGAAATGATTGACCTTTTGGCGAATTAGCCATGTGAGAAGCAGGAGAGAGAAGATGATGTGTAATGTGATAACAGTGGATTTTACTCTCAGGATGGGGTACGGTTCTTTGTGGTGGACTGTCGGCCTGCAGAGCAGTACAACGCTGGGCACCTGTCCACGGCCTTCCACCTGGACTCTGACCTGGTGAGACATTGACAGTAGGGATTCTATATGAACATGTATATTGACTCTATAAAATGTATATGAAGTAAAACATTTGTTCCTTTCCTCCAACAGATGCTCCAGAATCCGTCTGAGTTTGCTCTCTCTGTGAAATCCCTGTTGGAGGCTCAGAAGCAGTCTTTAGAGTCGGGCTCCATCGCCAGCGGAGAACACCTGTGCTTCATGGGCAGTGGGAGGGAGGAGGAGGACATGTACATGAACATGGTGTTGGCCCATTTCCTGCAGGTGAGGGATGAAAGAGAGGGATGGAAGGTTATCTGGACTGATCTGTTGCTCCCTGTGTGGAAACAGTTTGATAAATGTAATAATTTCTTTTTCTTTACAACATCTCCGCTTCTCCTGCAGAAAAACAAAGAATATGTCAGCATTGCAAAAGGAGGTTTCATGGGTAAGTACATGTCGGTGAATGGTGTGTATGTATATTAGATATGGGTAAGAATTTAAACTCACCGAGGTCTGTGTGATCGCAGCGCTCCAACAGCATCTGGTCGACATGAACGTCGAAGGCCTCGACTCCTCGTACGTCCACTGGATCGTCAGCACATCAGGATCTCACAGCAGCCTCAGCTCTGCTGATGTAAGTGGCCAGAGATGTTGAAAACACAGTGATGACAGAGTTTGGAAAAGTTGCTTCATAAAATTGAATGTCATACAGGATGTGTAACAGAACAGACAATAGTCCCTCGAGTGAGGCAGGTATATTTCTTTAAGAAAGTGAGTTTTACCTGTTTTCACTCCCAGGATCATATCGTCCCTGTGTTTTTACTGTATTTCAAAGAAAGCCTCTCTGTGATTGTGGCCCAATCCCTAGTTTTTGACTAGGGGACATCTCTCCACTCGTTTTGCAAAGCAAATACAAATTGCAAGTCAAATAAAAAAAAAACAAAAAAAAACAAAGACAGTGAACAACCCAGGGTTTATCATGAATCACAGCGTGCTCCACGTCGGACATTTTACATGGACTGTTTTCTGTTTCTGACGACACAGGGAGAGTCTCTGAGCAGCCCTGGAGACGGCAAAGGCGTCAAGTCCTTGGTGAACAAAATGACCTTTGCTCTCAAGTCCAAGTCAGTAAACGTAAAGGAGAAGATGATCAGCTTCATTGAGAATACCTCCACCCCTGTAGACAGGTGAGGCCCCGGTTCCCTCTCTGTAGTAAAATCAAAAACACGGTAATTTACTGTGAAACCTTTGATACGTCACACAGTCTTGTTTATTATTTACATTAACATTGAGATTTGTTTCTGTAAAATGGCTGCATGATATGCAAAAAAAATCTTATTGTGATTTGATTTTTTGTATTTTATTTTCACTGAAAATTTTTTTAAAATGATGATGAAGTGACGAAGTTACGTCCAGAGAATATGATTTGTAGGCCGGTGCGTCTCTGTAGCTCCACAACGCTTATGCTGCTAACAATGCACACAATGTTGAGACACTATTTTTATTTTTATTTTTAATTAATATATATATATATATAAAAAGCATTATATTTTGAAATAATTGCGCAGCCCTAAGTGTAATCAATATATTAAAAAAAGAAATATTACATTTCTTAAGTTTGACATTTATTAGATGGCGAATGGGAAGTCAGGCCGCTGTGTGTGATTTGGAGTTGATGCGTGTTTATGCTGATGTAGTCAGAACAAATGTTTCTTATGACCTTTAGCTGCTTTTCACAATATGCACAGTGGACTGACATGAGGAGGGACTGGACTACTCTGAACGTGGTCGTTTTGACAGTGACATTTAATTCTGCAGTTCTGTTGTATTCTAACTTCAGCTCACCAAACCTTGTGCCTTATTCCATTGCTAGAATATCTTTCAATCTGCCTTGGCCAGAGAAGGTGATTCCAGATCGGTAAGAGCTCCCTGACATTGAGCTGTTTTGTCACCTGCATGCCCACTGGCTGCAGACCCACACCAGCTCCCCTCCCCCCGGGGGGTTGTAGGACACGTAGTGCTGTGTCACATTAACGCATGCTTAGTACCTAGCGTCTCTGCCAACGCCGCTCGCTCGTATAATAACGCTACACATTCCCATACAGTCTGGGCGGGCTGCGTACGACGTGTTTCTTAAGATCTGTCTTCATGCTTTCACTAACATGTAGCACTGCTGTAAAGGTTTCACTGTCGAAGCCGCTGTGGCCTTTCAGGAAGCATTAAGTCATCTCCACACCCACAACTCAAAGTAACTGAGGCGTTTTAGGGAGAACCTCAGCTTCACCGCCGTTTGCTTGGAAATGCACTGACCAGTCTGTCTTTCCATTTCATTGTTCTTTTAGATGATAGTCAGGGCTATGCAGACAAATTAAACTCCACCTTATTGATATAAATGACTGCAAATAGCCCTGATTCTCATTCAGTGACTAATCGTAGACTCCTGGATCCAGTAAAACGTGTCATTTAACCTCTTTCTTTGTATTTAACAGTGAAACCTGTGGCAGTAGTGAGCTCAGAACGTTTACTGCAGCCTGGAGATCTTCATGCCATTGCTATTTGTGTGCAACCCTGCTGTCATGTTTATATAATGTCACTCTTCATCACTTACCACTGATGTGAGGCTTTAAGTTGCCCTGTTTTTTTGTTTATTTTCCATCTGTAGGCACGTGAGCAGCAGCGACCGTGTCGGCAAACCTTACCGAGGCGTAAAGCCCGTGTTCAGTATCGGTGATGAAGAGGAGTATGACACAGGTGAGGTTGCCAGGTAGCCGCGGTGAAAAACCTACATTGAAGGTGGCGTTGGCTCATGGAACATCTAATGTGGAGAAACACATTCAAACGCAGGATCCAGAAGCTTCCAATGATTTATTTCCACAGTTCAGGATCAGGTCATTGGTTTACATGATGGATAGATGGATGATTTTCTCTACATGAGATCAGATACATAAAGACAAAATAAATACAATTATATCAACTTAAAATGTCAGCACAGACCATAAACTGAAGTAAACGAAGCTGACACTTACTTTATTCATTCATCCACCATCTCGCCACTTTCTGGTATCAAACAAAGGAATCTAATGAAACATCGTACAAATAAACAAAACCAGGCAATGATGTCAACCAAAGTAGAATAACAAGGTTTGAAAAGTCCATATTACAAGTCCGACTCGCTGGTTCTCTGTTGTCTCTGTTCTCCTGGTTTGGAGGGAAAGGACTTGCATATGGATGGGACGGGTTATATATAACCTCTGGGTGTGGTTATTGAGATGATGGGTGATTTGCAGGCAGGTATTGCAAGTATTAGACTTGTGATTTAACACAAGGGGAAAATTAAAAGCGGCCGTCGGAACCTTCAAGACTAAAGAAAGTTTAAAAACTGTCTGAGCTTTTATTTAGAAAAACAGAAGATGAACCTCCGCCGCTTCTCTGTGCAGATGAGATCGACAGCTCGTCCATGTCAGACGATGACAGGAAGGAGATCGTCAACATTCAGACCTGGACAAACAAACCGGATGTGAAGCATCACATTCCGTGTAATGAGGTGAAAGAAACTGGTCACATGTTCCCGAGGTGAGTGGGACGCCTGCCTGAGCGACTTTGGTAATGTGTCTAATAGATGTCATGGGCGTTGGAGTACGGAGGAGGGGAAGTTGCATTTAAACGTGACTAATTCCCACTTCCCTCAAATCAAACGAACACTCACTCTGTTCCTTTGTGTTTCCAGCCACTTGCTGATCACAGCGACTCACATGTACTGCCTGAGGGAGATCGCCTCAAGAAAAGGCTTTGCCTACATCCAGTCCAGACAAGCACTGAACTCTGTGGTGAAGATCACATCCAAAAAGAAGCACCCTGAACTGATCACCTTCAAGTTTGGCAGCAACAACTCGGCTGGAGTGGAGATATCGGCGGTGGAGAGGTGCTTGTTTTACAGTCGCACATTTCAAATTTGAATCTGGGTGATTTTAAAACAGTGATAAAATGCAGAGGCTGTATTTATTACTTGATGGGGCGCCACTCTCATGTCTGGACGGTAAATATGAAACTGGGGCCAGTGGGCAAGTAGCTTAGCTTAGCATAAAGATTGGACACCTGAGGAAACAGCTAGCCTGGCTCTTTCCAAGGTTTAAAAATACACCTACAACCACCAGTTAACATTGTTTATTATGTGTTTAATGTGTACACAATCAGAGATGTTAAAATAACAATTTGTGGTTTAATGGGGAGCTACATGCTGTAGCTTCATCTTAGCGGAAAACAGGTGCGTTCCAGTCTTGATGCTAAGCTAAGCTAATCGTCTAGTGGCTATAGCGTGATAATTAGCATTCAGACGGGACAGCGGCATTAATCTTCTCATCTAACTCTCAGCAAGAAAGGAAGCTCAGCATATTTCCCAAACTGTCACAATATGTGTTACAGTCTTAATTAGACATACACTCGTTATCTTAGGATATTACAGCTAATCCTTATGAAACTCTTTAGATAATAGAATATTTTCTATTTGTTGGTAGTGTTTTGTAGGATGAAACTTCACTTCTGTTTCCTCTTTCTCTCCCTTTCTCTTAGATATTTGATACCAAACGCAGGCGATGCCACCAAGGTCATCAAGCAGCAGATCATGAAAGTCCTAGACGCTCTGGAGAGCTCGTAAAGGGAGGTGACGGTGTGGCGATTGGGGGGCGGGATCACGACGGCGAGCCGTGACACAAACTATAAGAGTCTCCGTCTGCCAAGAGTGAAACCTTCTCCCGCTCTCCCTCGGCTGTCCTCCCTCCTGGACGGATCCAGTGCGGTGTTAACTGTAAAGCCCTGTGTGTCTGTGTCTTTGGGACATGGGGGGTGGGGGGACACACACACCGCTGACTGCAGACTACACTGTGTGTGTTGAAATACTTGGGTGCTCTGCAGTCATCAAACCGTTCTCTTATACTAATTTAAAAAAATCTTGGTTATAGTGTATGTTTTACGTTACTCTTGATAAAACACGGGATCTCATTAAGGTGCAATTCCACTTTGGCGATTTCCCTCTGGCCTTAACGTAGCGTACAGACCGACCAGTGGCGGACCTGTTCAATCGTCACATGACTGACCTTTTTCATTTTGACTCGAGCATCTCCATTCTGACCCCCTCTGTTTTGTAGTAAACAGTAATGCAGTTCAGTCATGTCTCTTTATTTACTTTTCGGACGTGTTCGGTAGATTTAATGATCATTGTTCTGGAGAGGACGTGAGCATGAGTCAGCAAACTCCATGTAAAGATGCACATCCCAAAAAAAAAAAAAGAAAAAAGAAAAGCAGTGCTGGCACATGAGGCAGGTTTCCTACCGCAACAACTGTTTTTGATAACTTTTTTTTTTCCAGCAGGCAGCCTTAAATAGAAATTATTTGAGGGTGTTTATAAATATATGATGTATATATCGTGTAAACTGCTCTATATCAGCACAGACCTTTGCAATGTCGTTTTGGAAGCATATCCTGATAGTTAGAATATGCAGTGAAACTTAAAAACTGGTTTCTAAACCAGCTCACAAGGTTTGAAGTTCCCCTTCTTTCTAGAGTAAGAAGTGAGCCTTTTACAGAGTTTCTGGGAGATAATTTATTCTCTGCTTTTACATATAATAATGAATTAACCTCATCTCATAGCAGTCGGATGTAGCTCTCCGAAAGCATCGTTCACAGCCCCTCTGGACTCCATCGGTATTACAACAGGAGGTTCGGTGATTGCAGTTATTAAGAGCCTGAGCACCTTAGTATTTTCCATCCCGTTCAGATTCAGTATGTGAATGATTTTCCCACTTAAAACGCTGATAATGAAGAAGGCTGTTACTGTAATTGACGCACCGCCGTACTATTCAGAGAGAAAGGATCACTGCATTAAGAACTGAGCTCTGACAGGGATTAAAATCAGTCCGTCTCATCTGTTTGCGTTCGTCATCACTCAGCAGCTTTCGTGTGCTCGCCACTTTTGCCTTTGGCCTGATGGCTGCGATGTGTGACATTGGCACCAGCAGTGGCAGCATATCACAGTGTACCGCTACTTCTCATCTAAATCTTACAAACCTGATTGGGACTTTTCCTCGCTTTTGTTCTGGCTTACGTATTCATTTGCGCTGAGGTCTTGTTGTGTAGGCAGCCTGGGTTTAAAGTGTCCAAGCCTCTAAAGAGATGCAGCATGTTCCTGACAGATCCAGTGGAAACTTCAGTCCAGAGAGGGTTTATCTCTGTTATCCTTTAAAATGAGAGGAGAAGTCAACAAAGGCAACAAAAACAAGGCAACAAAAAGCAAAAACTTGAATTAAAGACTCATAAATCTGGTCTTTCTTCCCTCCAGTCTTTCATAGCATTCCTGTGTAACCCACGCATTGTGTTGTAATTTGTAATTTTGTGATACTTCTCAGTATTCTGTTGACTGAAAGATCCTTGACTGGGAGTCTTTACATAACTCTGTAACATCACTGGCAAATGATGTCAACCACTAGTCGAAACGCAACATGTCTCAGTGTAATTTGCACCTTACTGTACTGCTATTATTTTCTAAGCGTTTATGTTTTTAATAAATGGAGATTATTCGACTGCACCCATGGAATTAGTCATTCATACACTGTTATTTGACAGATATGTAGATTAAATGTCTCATATAGCATAAAGGTCTGTGTCCATGTGTAGTGTGATTATAGATCAGCTCTAGCTTCTATATTAATACTGTGAAAGTATCAAAGCCTCAGTCCACAGAGAAATGCACACAGCCTGTATTCAGAAACTGAGCCTTAAAACCAGCCGTCAGGACTTCTGGAACTTTGTGATGTCACAACGAAGCAGTCACCAAGCCCCGCCCACCTGGACCCACTATCCAGACCTTAAAGGATTTGATTTCTCTGAGTGTTTTTACCTGAAATCTGCTATATTTTTGTTGGATCTCTCAGAAAAAAGTAAGCCAATCAGAATAGATGCTCAGAGCCTCCTCTCTTCTGATTGGCTCACAGACCTGTTACAAGAGCTACAGAGAGAAGCCTGATGTAAAACTACACTGAGATGGTTTTTGGTTCTTAAAACCACAAATATATCTTCTTATGGATCAACACTTCAAAATAAAACACTGGATATGTGTAAACTATGGAGCTTTAAGATAGTAGTTATGTTTTTTGTGACTTTCATGAAAAGCTACAATGGAGTTAAATCCTCATTTATCCTCCACCTTGGGAAGAACAAAAGTTGCTATGTACAAAGCAATGGTCGTTGTGTGTTTAGTTTTAGGGCAAGAAAAAGCAAATGCATTCTTTGCTCTAGTGTCCGACTGTTGTAAACAGGTTTCTGTGGAACAGGAATTTCATGTTTTATTTATTTATGTTTAAGACGAGTATGGAAATATCTCTGCAAAGAGAAAAAGAGCCTTTAGCAACAAAAAGAATATAATCCATAAGAATAGTTATAAAGCGCCACATGTTCAAAGTGTTAAATCAGATGTAACTGTAGATGATATAAATACAGTTTAAACGAAGATCATTTCTATCCAGTTTGTTAATTTCAATATTTGCAGCTGACTCTGTTGACCATTGAGAAAACATTCAAGAGTCTCGCACTGAAACCGGATTGGCAGTGAAACACCCGCCCCCCTGCTGACGTCACTGCGTCTCTAAACTTCACATTAAAAGGTCTGAACTTTATGTAAGCTCGAGCGTTTGTCCCAGAGTGACTTTAAATAAGAAGTATAATCAAATCACCTTTACACAAGTTTATCAGCGTTGTTTTTTTTTTGCCAGAGAACCGTGGAGGGAGGTCTTTACCCCCCCCCCCCGCCAGATCGTGCGCAAAACCGGCTCGCCACCGCAAGAGCCGCCGTCTATGGTATTGAAGAGGCGGAAGTAGATTTTATGGTTATTTATATTTATATATTTTTTTTGGTTTTATTTATTTGCAGGATTTTATTTCTAATGATTTTGTTTGTATTATTGCTGGGTTTTGATCATTGATTTTTGTTTTTGTTTTGTTTTTTTATTAATGGACCTCAGTGACATACACGTAGTGCAGACTCTTATTTTGAAAACCAAGCAGCCACCCGGAATCACATGCCCTGCACTGGACTGGACTGGACTGGACTGAAACCAAACAGGACTGTTCTGCGTAAATGTCCACTTTAGCAAAAGCAATGTCCAGTAAGTATTGATATTTATACTGTGTGCTGTGTTTAACTGAATATGTATTTAAATATAAATATAAATATAAATAACTGCCGAGGACATTTACAGCGCACTAATGACTCCTTCAAGTGTTGCACGGTTGTGAGGTTGTAGCAGAAACACACTGACGGTCCTCTGTCTTGACAGGGTTCCGTCTGGGTGTTGTGCAGCTGCAGGTGACCGGCGCCAAGGCGGACAACCTGAGCAGAGCCCGCGGGCTGGTGAAGGAGGCCGCGGGAAAAGGCAGCAAAGTGGTGCTGCTGCCGGTGAGGAGGAGGTGTCACACGCCCACATGTAGATATAAAGTGTTATTGGTAGTTTAAACTGACTGTGAGAGCCTTTACTTTTGTGATTGCAGTGTAAGAGATGAAGGACAGTTTACAAAAGTTGGACAAATAGAGACTTTCAGTGCAAAATGCTTAAAAAAAAAAAAAAAAAAAAAGTCTGAATGATTTTGAAACGGCAAATCCAAGACATGATCCCTCACCAGCTTCCCACAACACATCTGGACAGGTGGAGGTAGAGACCCAGGTGTTTAGCCCCTGTGTCACCCAGACACCCCAGACTCCCAGGTCTACCTTTGAATCAGTCACCTGTTTTAAATCTCCAAACGTACTTTTATCTTAGAGCTTTTCCTGATTTTACTTCTACTTTACTTCATTTTAATGACAACTTTTTTTAATTATTTGGTTTTATTGATTTTTATTGATCGCCCTCTTGCTGCTGACGCTGCCTTTGGTTTATTTCCACCAATGCTCAGACACTTTAATTGTATTTCTTATTGCTTGTTTTAACTGTTGTAACCTGCATGTTTTATTTGGCTTCCCTCTGTGAAGTACTTTGTCACGTGGGTTTAGTAAAGTGCTCCATAAATATTATATTATTATTATTATTATTTGAGATAGTATTCCACTATGTGTATTATCAGTTAACACTGGAAAGATGTCTAGACAAGGAAATCCAATCACAAAGTTACAGCCTGAGTCCAGTATTCGAGCCACAACTCTCTCACTTCCTGCTGTAAAACTGATGGTCTCTCGCTTCTGCTCATAAATACAGGAATGCTTCAATTCTCCTTATGGAACCAGCTTCTTCTCTTCGTACGCCGAGAGGATCCCAGGAGAGTCCACCCAGGTGCTGTCAGAGGCAGCGAGGGAGAATAAGGTGTATCTGGTGGGAGGTAGGGAGACGTCTGCGCCTGTACTGACCTCCATGCTGCAGTCCGTGTGTCTTTGAATATTCACTCGTAATGATAATTCTGATCACCACACTGTATTATAGTGTGAGCATGAGATCAAAATGTTTCCGCTTTGTTTAATATGTCAAACACATTTTGTAATGTTCACTCATTAATCAGCTCGTTGTCTTGAGAAAACAAAAGTCAGCGATCAAGTTACTGAGAGTAAAATCACTTGTATTATTCTGGGAACCTGATATAAACTCCAGTATCACGACTCTTCCTTTTGTTTTGGAGATTATTTTGTAATTTACTTTTCTCTAGTTTCTGTAACTTACTGCTCAGACGCAGAGAATGAAACGTTATTCATCTGTTCCCTTCTCCATGTAGAAGGTAAACTCTAAACCAGATGTTTTGGTGTGAATGCCACTGAGTTAAAGGTTAACACTCGTTCTCCACCAACAGCAGAGTTAATACACAAACTCAGTGCAGCCGGTGTCGTCTGTCTGTCTGACTCTGACTTCCATGTCACTTGTTTCACATAAAGAAGCTGCAACAAGTGAAGACAAAATACAAAAATAACCATCCAGCTGAAATCATGATTCACATCCCAACATCTGGAAAAATAATCACAATATGATATTTTTCCATATCATTCAGCTCTAACTCTGATATGATGAATATGATTAGAGGATAAATAAGGAGGAAGTGGTGATGTAGCAGAACTAAAAAGTAAAACTCTTGTTGACCAGGATCGATCCCTGAGGAGGACGATGGGAAGTTGTACAACAGCTGTACCGTGTTCGCACCTGATGGAGAGCTGATTCTTAAACACAGGAAGGTGTGTGTGCATCAGCTACACTGTTTAGTTGTTTGTAACTTATTTAAACCAAATCTTTCTCTTCGTCTGTTTCCTCTGTCAAGATTCACCTCTTCGACATCGACGTTCCCGGGAAAATTCGCTTCCAGGAGTCAGAGACACTGAGTCCAGGCGACAGTTTGTCAGTGTTTGAGACACGTGAGTGACGTCTCCCGAGTCCTGCCGTGTCCCTGCGGCTGGACGAGCATCCGTTTTGATCTGTGTGATTTCCTCCCACAGCGTTCTGTAAAGTGGGAGTGGGGATTTGCTACGACATGAGGTTTGCAGAGCTCGCTCAGCTCTACAGCAGGAGAGGTGAGTGTGCTGAAGTGACGGTTTGTTTGACATTAGTCACGCCGTTTTTAGTGGCGGGTAAAGATGGTTGATGTTGTTGTCCTCTGGTCCTCAGGCTGTCAGCTGCTGGTTTACCCCGGAGCCTTCAACATGACGACTGGTCCAGCGCACTGGGAGCTCCTGCAGAGAGGGAGGTGAGGCTCAGACTCCATCACCATCCAAAATCCTCTGATTAAAATGCACTTAATATTTTCTATTTATTACAGTCACTTCTTTTTCTTCTTCTTCTTCTTCTTCTTCTTCTCTATTCTAATTGGCTGACTGTTTTCTGAGAGATCCAATAAAAATATATCAGATTTCAGTTAAACACTCCTGTAAACGTTGGATGGTGGGTCCAGCTGGTTTTAAGGCTCAGTTTCTGAATACAGGCTGTGTGCATTTCTCTCTGGACTGAGGCTTTGATACTTTCACAGTATTAATATAGAAGCTAGAGCTGATCTATAATCACACTACACATGGACACAGACCTTTACACTGGATGCAGCTTTAACCTTTAACATCATAAAATAAGAGTGGAGGGACACTCCACTGAGGAACAAAAATAAGGAAATAGTTCAAAACCTGCAACTAAAGTTTAATATGTCACATGAGCTCTTGTTACGTTATTCATGTTAATCTGTTATTGATGTCATTACTGTCATGACCACTGTGTCCTTGTTGTTGTCTCCTGTGCAGGGCGCTTGATAACCAGGTGTACGTGGCCACAGCGTCACCTGCCAGAGATGAGACTGCCTCATATGTCGCCTGGGGTCACAGCACTGTCGTAAACCCGTGGTAAGAAACAGTCACATCGCCTTCTGTGTCATCTGATCAGCTCATAATGTGGGCGGAGAGGAGGGTTAGAAGGAGAGATAAGTGGCGGCGAAGGAGCTGTGACAGGAAATGAGAGGAAAGGTCGAGAGAGAGGGATGAAACAGGAGGTGGTGGAGGAAGTATTCAGATCATTTACTTGATAGTAAAAGTAGGAATACAACAATGTAGAAATACTGAACAGGAAGTCTTTAATTCAACAAGTTACTTTCACTGACAAGTTGAACTGAAGCATCGAAGTCTTGGTTTTCATCGTGCAGAGAAAACATCCCGTCAAATGTAAAATGTGATGACAATGTGATGGCTGCTTCTTCTGCAGGACTCAGCTGTGACCAACAGATAACACTGATAATAGAGGATCAATGAAGTGAATCAAATCATAGGCATCCAGAAAAAAAAATATAAATAAAATGAAATACAAAAAGCAAATAAGTAAATAGATAAAACATGAAATACAAAACAGAGAAGCCAAACCAATCCAGATAACTACAACAAAAAATAGTTCCATTTACGAAAAGGGGGCATGAGAAGTCAAGTCAGTTTTACTTGTTATAGGACGTTATAGGAATGATGCACAGGTGTTATGTATCTTATCCATGTTTCCCATATGTTCCTTAATTTGTCCTGTTGCAAAGTAACTCTTTCCACCCTAAAAACATTCATCAATAATGTCAATCCAGTCAGTTGACGTCTTTCCCGCCACCTGAGCTTAGAACCCGAAAGAGGCGCCCATCTACAGAGTCTCTAGTTCAAATGGGAAGTCTGTTTGTCCACAGTGTTTTCTAGTCTTATCGACGACCACTCGAATCGCTTCACCCGACGAGTCACATTCGAACCGTTCGTACGACGCTTCCTCCTCCACACACACTCGTGCGACGGTGGAGCAGCCATCAGAGGGTGTTTGGGGTTCAGTATCTTTCCCAATGACACTTCGACATGCGGCCTGGAGGAGCAGGGGATCGAACTACCGACTCAAACTAGACTGAGTAAATGTATTTAGTGATGTTCCACGACTTTAAAAAGAAACAGTTATGACTCTCCTCTCCGCCTGCTCTGTCTGTCTGTGGATATTTCCAGGTGTTGGGTTTTACAGAGTTGTGATTTTCTGTTTCTGTCGCTGCGTCTCTGCAGGGGAGAAGTGATCTGCAAGGCCGGAGCAGAGGAGGCCGTTATTTACGCTGATATCGGTGAGTGGAGGAGCGCTGGGCTCGTCTCTGCAGACTGAGCGTCAGGAAGATAAACGAGCACAGGCTGATTTCTGTCAGTGACGTCTTCTGGACGAGCAGCACAGTGGCACTGATAACATCTGGATGATAGGGCAGCGGCGCGTCTCGGCGCTCTGCTGTGGTGTTGAAACGTGATTGATCAGACCGAGAAAGATTAGTGGGATGATGCATCTCGTGTGGAGGGAGTTACATTTTAACATGAAACAAATTACACTAATCTTTTATTCAAATAAGTTTTATTAGAGAATCATTAGCTTATTAATCTTCTCCAGGGTTTTCCAGTAAATTCAACAATACACTGATAAAAGGCAACAACACTGACACACACTTATATAGTTTATATAAGAAAACACAGAAACAAGACGTATGCTGACCACGGAGGAAGAGGAGTTCCTCTCTGAGCATCAACTCTTCCTTTCCTCCTGATCTTGTGGGAGTGGGATCTTTTGTCCCTTAAAAGAATCTTAACCCGCCTCTTCTTCTAAAGAATTAGCATAAGTTTTTTAACTGATTTCTTATTTTGCTTTTTACTTCTATTCTTTATCCTCATTTTGTAATTTTCTCTTAAGCACATTGAACGACCTCTGTGTTTGATAATGTGCTGTAGAAATAAAGGAGCTTTGCCTATAAAGAGAGGAGAGATAAAAGGAACATCTGACAATGTTCAGAGCAACAACACAAACTACAGACTGAGAAATGATCCAGTAGAAACATTATTCTAACAGTCACAGAGGTGATTAAATCAGGGCAGCTGTACTGGATTGCATCATCGTGTCCACTTCCTGTGTGTGTGTTGACCCTGTGTTAAACCTGCGTCCCCAGACCTGCAGTATCTGGCCGACATCCGGCAGCAGATCCCGATCGCAGCTCAGCGCCGTGACGACCTCTACGCCGTCACGTCAGTGCAGGAGGGATCCGGCTGAGGAACCAGGAGCGAAGGGGACGAAAGATGAAGATTTACCTCTTTTTAATCTTTCAGAGAGAAACTATTTTTACAGGAATTATTTTCATCCCTTCACAGACAAACACTGATTATCTTGTTTTGTTCTTTCATCCATTTCACTTTATTTTGGCTCATGAAAAAAACATTTGTTGATCGTGGCTTGACAGTTTTGAAATGTACAAAAAATAAAAGAAATTATTGAAACATATGAATAGATCTGTGAGGTTAAATTAAACTTTATTGAATCTTTATTAAATGTTGGAAATAAAGAGAGAGAGAGAGAGAGAGAGAGAGTGTCCAGCAGGAAGTGAAGATGGTGGTGAGACACTAAATATACTTATCTATACAACCCCACAAAACACACACACACACACACACACACACACACATATTAAATAGTCAACCCAGTGGTTAATGTTTACAAATCAGTGCTCTGTTGCCTGAGGCTGAAAAAGTGACGGTTGAGAGATTGTGGTTTTAAACGTCGGTCTCTTTCGACTGCAGCTTCATGGCCTCGGCCTCCTTCTCGTACAGATGTCGTCTCCTGTATCCTGGAGACAACAGGACAGTCGTTTCAGTCGACAGCAGGAGGTTTTCAGCAGACACAGAGACAATAGCACACTAGAGAACGTGTTCCACTTCTGTCGAATACAGCTGCAGGTTTGAGAAAAGCTTTGTTAGTGCTGTGTTTACAAATCAGAGCTCTGTTGCCTCAGCAACAAGCACTTTACATACATGCAGGTTTAAGGATGTGAAATACTGATCTTGATGATGAGAGGTCACCTGACACTGTGCCCTGCTTCCTGTCACATGACACCATGTGGTCGACCAGAAAGTCTTTTAACTTTCTCCAGTTCAACCAGTAAATCTACACAATCCGTCAGCTGCCCTGCTCTCTCTGCTCTTTCAGCTGAAACATTGGAACATTTTTTTTTTGTTGCCAAAAATACAATCGAACACACAACGTATTTTAGTGTTAACAGTTTTCACAAAGCGCTCCAACGTTTGACAATCAAATCATGATGGTAAAAATGTTCTGAGCCGAGATCTGGAGCGATGGATGGATGGATGGATGGATGGATGGATGGATGGATGGATGGATGGATGGATGGATGGATGGGACAGGTCTGACAGACGTGGGCAGGATATGATGGATAGAACTGGTCGAACAAATTTTTCCACAAATTTTGTGGAACTTACGAAACTAAAGAAACACGAGTGACGGAGCAACCAGGTCAGAGCGCTCAGCTCCGTCCACTGCAGCAGAAAATGTTTATTATCAACGGTCACAAGGACGTTTTACTGTGAGTTGTGTGAGTTAGTTGTTTGGTGCCACTGGTCTGCAGGTGTCACCGATTGTTACCATGGAAACATGGTTCGTAGTTTGACTGAGGGGTAGAGTGGCAAACTTTTTTATTTTTTGTGAGAATTGAGACCAGTCTGAAAAATCCTCGGTCCCGCAGAGGAGAAACATCCAGGCAAATGTGTGGTTTTATTTTGGAACAGTGGAGGCTGTGAGCGGGTTTATTTGCATGCGAGGATCCTGGTTTTGAGTTTTATCCTGGTTTTGGATCTCATTCGGGATGTGACATTTACATGTAGCACGAGAAATGTTATGATTCATACCCATGTGCCCCTATGTTCTGTTGTTTACATGCAACAGTATCCTGCTCTCTGTAGTTTCCAGGTCACATTTCTGAAAACATGCACAGAACACAACCTGGATACTCCAGAAACCAGATCATAACTAGTGCACATGTAAACACACTTGATGTAGTTTGTGGCGCGTCTGTCCTGTCGTGAAGATCCCTACCTCTGTTCTGGCGATGTTGCTGGTATTCCTCCTTCCTCCTCTTACTTATCCTGTCCAGGTGGATCTGATAGGCCACTCCCGCTACCACCATGAGGCCAACCACCACACAGAGAGCTGTGCTGAAGATCCACATGCCCTCTGATGCTCGCCGGATCATCGGGCTGCCCTGCACGCCGTCTGAGCACAAGAACCAGAGATTAGTGAACGAGAGGTGACTTACAGGAGCGTCTGAGGCCTAGCAACTGACGGAGCGGGTGTCAGTCACTCACAGCTCGTGGAGGTCAAGGTTTGGTTCATGGACATGTTCTCTATGACGCACGACACACTGGAGTCTTTGGAGACGTTGACCGTCAGGAGGCTGGTGATGTTGTAGAGATGGGAGTCAGGGAGCGATGCTGCCAGGGTCCTCACTGAGCCTTCAGGGGGCTCCTCTGTGTCATTGATGAGCCAGTAAACAGCAGGTTCAGGAAAACCTCCGCTGGAGTGACACAGGAAGGCCGTCTCATCTCCTGGCGCTGCTTCTTCCCTCTGCAGCAGTGGGGAGCTGAAACTGGCTGCAGACAGCCATCAGAGACATGAGTTAGTTCCTCTAAATCATCCTCTGATTACTTCCTATGTGTCAAACACTGACCTGCTGTTCTGAGGCACACGGTGCACAGGGCAGCACTTTGATTCTCCCCTGAAATGAGGAATAGTCTATAAAACACTTTTTCCTCTGTGGGATCGACTGCAGGCAACTCCAGAGACAAGTTTCCAGTCAGTGCAGCGTCAGAGGAGAGTTTTGCGCTGTTCGTGCTCCATCCCCCAACATTTACATCCTCTTCCCATTCTGACCTGAGCACCACTTTATCATCTCTCCTCCACTCAATGGAAAAATTCACATGGGTTAATAATTCAGGGTAAAAGCAGGGCACTGAGACCGGCCTTCCCACTATGCCAAGGACACAGTCTTGCTCTGTGAATAAAGAAATGAGGGTACATCATTAAGTTTTATTAGCAGCAGTTATTTCAGTGTCTAATCTGCATGATCAGACAGAGTCCTCTTACCCAGACAGGCGCAGACACTGAGGAAGCTGAGCAGCAGTCCTGTGCGCCACAGTGCCACCAGCATCGCCCTCTGTGGGCACGTCTGTGCGCGCAAGACGCAAAAATAGTCAAAAACTAATTTGCTTTTTAATTTAAAGAACAAAGACATGTCTGTTACTAACTTATATCCTTCTAACTTAACGTCCCCGTCTTCTGCTGGCTCCCTTTAACAGCTCCAAGTCTTACGCACACAGTTCATCACGCTGAAGGAATCCACTGTCATGTTGCGGCTTGTTGAACCACGTCTGGGTTCTCTCTGGTCTTTTCTGGTTTCATTAACAAACAGTGTCGCCGTCGGATTTTTAAAATGAGCAGATTCCCAGGCTGAACGCACTGAAAAACACCGGCCTCCCCAGTTCCCAGAAACACTGCCGTTGTTACGAGCCACTGTGCGGACTTCAGTCCAACCTGTTTGACTTCTTTTCAGGTCACACACACCCACACACACACACACACCCGAGCTGTGAGGAAGGCAGGATATGACACCCAGCACAGGTTCACATATCAAAAGCGTGAGTGTGAGAGGATCCTACTCTAAAAGAGATACTGTTCAAATTAACACCAAATATTAAACTTTTCACCAAAAGTAATATAGATCCATGCTGTATATTCTAATAGTGAATATAATCATTTCAAATTTTGTAAAGATGATATTCAATCTTTACAAAAATGAATTTTTAATAGCTGCAGATTTTCTCTATTTTTTTGTCAGTTTCTCTGTTAGGGCTCAAAAAACAAACTCAACACTTCATTATAGTGACACTGTTTGGAGGATTAATGCAGGAAAAAACGATATGTTGCTGCAAAATATTATTTACACAAATGTAAATATATGATATAATGTTCGAAGTATTTAAAAACAACTGGTCATCTTTCTTAAATCTTTAGTTAATAGTAATTAACCTTAATTACCTTTTACAAGACATTTATCTTTTACGTTTTTACTTATTATATTATTTTCTTACCATTTATTTATTTTAATTCTTACTTGTTTAACTATGCATTTGGCGGTTATGTTTTCACTTGTAAGCTAATGTCTTTATCTAAGATGCTTGGTTTAATTTTTTAAATAAGGTTTAAAAGCTCTATATGACTGAAATCTATATCTACCTATAACCATACAGAATACATACAAAAACATACAGTAATATCAGCAGAAAATAAGAAACAAACATAAACCATGTTCAGATGAATTGAAACTTAAAGTGGCACAAGACAAGACAAACCATTTAGTGTAGGTGAAATAAAATGAAAAGTAATCATTACCTTCAAAATAATCTGAGATGAAATGCACCAAAAGCATGAAAATATCTGTCCTTCGAGCCTAATATCTCCAAGAGAAATTATACATAGCGTAACAAGAATGAAGCTAAGGCTAAGCTAGCACTGTAATGTCAGCCAGAATAAAAAGTCAAAATGAAAATTATATTAAACCTAAAAAATGCAATAACCCTGCAGTCCACTAGGGGGCAGACGGTAGCTGCGAGAAACCGATATACTTTGATAAAATTCATTTTGTACTTTTGTGTTAAAAGAAGTGTAATGTTCCATGGACAGAATTGTTTCCATATAACTTACGTTTTAGTATTTTTTCAATAAAGAAAGAAATAGTGAGAACAAACTGAGAGCGGAAATTACATAACCCGGAAGTAGACGACGACCGTTAGTGCGAAAACGTTTTCTGGTCCCTGAGTTCAGACTTCCAGGCGATTTCCTCATCCTAAACTACATATAAAGGCCTCATCCGGTAGGATTTAGGTAACAAACACAAACTCTACAAACCACCGGGGACAAATCCAGACATTTAACCACCTGCTGGTAATTGAGATTTGGTTTATTATTTATTTTGTTAGGCAGCCTGGGAGGAAACGCTGCCTGGAAGTCGTAGCTCGGGAACAAAATGCCGGGAAACCAAAGCTGAAAACACGACAGCACATGGACTGAAACACAACATACTGCCTTTTCAGCTCATATAGCTATAGCTGGTATTTAACTTTAGATATATGAATTGAATAGGTAAAATAATACATACAGTGCATTAACAATACTCACAGCTACAGTAGGTGGCAGTGTGAGCTCCTCGGGTTGTTCCGACCCTTCAGTAAACAAGAAGAAGAAGAAGAAGAAAACGTCAACAGTCGTGAAGGGTGACCTGGTGGCTGTGTTTTAGGATGATCGGTGTAACTAGTTTGCACTGTGTGATTGTGAGATTAAACTGCACCCTCGATGATACCAGTAAGATATCAACATGACGTCACTGAGGAGGATCTATCCATGGCTGCCCCTCCTGCAGCGACCCTGCACACAGAGCTGTCAGAGAGCAGCTCCACCACCCAGCAGCCCTCCTCCACACTCCTCACCATGCAGCTGCACTGACCTCCTTTAAGCCGCAGTGGCTCAGAGCTTCGCCCCCCACCCTCCAGTCCAGAGCGTTTGCACTCTCTGCATGCAGGTTCAAGAGAACAGACTCCTTCAACAGTGGACAGCGGACAGGATTCACAGAGGATGAGGTGGAGGAGCAGGATGGAGATTTCATTGAGGACAGTGAGGTGGAGGAGCTGTTCCAGGAGCAGGCCCCTGAAGGCATCACAGGGGGACAACACAGGGTCTTCATCATTCAGCCTGATGTGAAGTGGGGGAGAAAGAAGCAGCATCTGACCACTGGTAACAAGACGAGCTGTGGATGTGCGAGTGTGGATCAAGTCGGAGGGTTCATCTCACTAACTGCTCTCTCTCTGCAGCTGAGCTGATGATGGCCGAGGCCGTGGGGCTCGTCAACACTTTAGACAACTGGAGAGTGGTGGACACAGTCATCCTCTCCACCAAGACACCAGAGAAGAAGAGGATATTTGGCAAAGGCAACTTCCAGTTTCTTACAGGTATTATCCACTGTCAGTGTCCACTCGTGAATCTATGCGTTAAGCCGTGTCTTCATATAAGTCATCTGTGCTTTTGCCCCTTCAGAGAAAATCAGGCAAACATCAGGAATCACTGCTGTGTTTGTGAATGTTGAGCGTCTGTCTCCTTTGTCTGAGGTGAGCGTGTCTGAAAATCGCCCTCTGGCTGCACGTAGAAAGGAGAGCTGCACTGACGGTTGGTTTTTCATCCACACAGAGAGAGCTTGAGGAAGCGTGGGGGGTTAAAGTCTTTGACAGATACTCAGTGGTCCTTCACATCTTCCGCTGCAACGCCAGAACTAAAGAGGCCAAGTTACAGATCTCTCTGGCTGAGATTCCCTTGTTGAGGTCACTTTAGCTGCTTTACATTTTCCATCCTTTAAATAAACTTTCTTCTGTTGCACTGCTGCTTAAAACGTCTTAATCTGGTGTCATGATGCCATTGTTTGTATTAATTCTTGGTATTTCACTGGCAGATCTCGTTTGAAAAATGAAATCTCAAACATGGATCAGCAAGGTGGAGGAGCGAGGTACATTGGAGGTTCAGGTACTGTGGCGTCGCCTGCAAGTCCTCCTGTGTGGTAGTTATTGAGCTTCAGCTTGGTGATCGGTGTTTACAGGTGAGACGCTGTTCGAGGTCCAGCAGAGGCTGCTGAAGGAGCGGGAGATGAAGATCTGCTCAGCGCTGGAAAAACTGCGGCGAAAGAGGCACCTGCTGCGATCTCAGCGAACACACAGAGAGTTCCCCGTCGTGTCTGTGTTGGGATACACAAACTGTGGTGAGAGCGCGGCACCACACAACACCAGGTCCAGCAGTAACCGTGCTGGTGCAGTGTTTTTGTTTGACATTGTTCGGTCATGTCTTCGGTTTGATGGTGTTTTTCTCCGACTGTCTGCTCAGGAAAAACAACTCTGATCAAAGCACTGACCGGCGACAGCGGCCTCCAGCCCAGAAACCAGCTGTTCGCCACCCTGGATGTCACCGTCCACGCCGGCCAGCTGCCCAGCCGCATGACTGTTCTGTACGTGGACACCATCGGCTTCCTGTCCCAGCTGCCCCACCAGCTCATTGACTCCTTCTCTGCCACCATGGAGGACATCAAACACTCTGTATGTACCTGACGCTGACATCAGGGATGTGTGTGATGTGTCAGAGCAGTGTGTTGACCACAGCGCTCCTCTCTCTCATACTTCAACAGGATCTGTTGATTCACGTCAGAGACATCAGTCACCCGGAGACGGTCAATCAGAAGGTGAACGTACTGAATATCCTCAAGAACCTCGAAATCCCCGAGAGGCTGATGAGCTCCATGGTAGAGGTCCACAACAAAACCGACCTTGTTGACAGGTAAGAACAAAAATCCTGTTCCACCTGCAAATTTTCAACATCAATCTTAAGACTTTCAGAGATTTTTAAAATTCTATTTAAAGTGGAAAATAAGACCAGGTTCAGCCCTCGAGGAAAAACAGAGAAAATACAGAGATCTGTTGTCGAGCCTTTAAATTCTAGGAGGTCAGATTTATGATGGATTGAATTTCTTAAAGCGAGATCTTGCTTCATACCACAAATTTGAACTTTAAAGAGCTGAATGTAGGAAATAAAATGATTTATTTATGTGACTCAAAACCAGAGAAGAAATTCATGATCATCATTGACCTATTGTTTTTATGTGAATGGGACTGAGCCAGTGTTTCCTGATCCTGTCAGCTATCAGTCTGCAGAGCCCAGCGCTCTGCCCATATCTGCCCTGGAGGAGCGAGGCCTGGACCAGCTGAAGAAAGCAGTAGAAGAACAGATTGTAAAGTCGACTGGAAAACACATTTTCGATCTCAAAGTCGACCTCAGCACTCCTCAGTTAAGGTGAGAGCTGGTTTTCTTCACTGTGCATTTTAATAAATAACAAATCATCCGTAGTAAACGCGCCTCCTCATCCACAGCTGGCTGTACAAAGAGGCCACCGTTAGAGATGTGCAGGTGAATGCAGATGACGGCTCGGCTGTCGTCAAGGTCATCATCAGCAACGCTGCGTACGGACGCTACAAGAAACTGTTCACAGGCAGATAAAGTGGGGAGAGGAGCGATCCTCCCTCCTTCAGGGCAGCAGCTCCAAATACAAGTGGTGCATGTGAATCAAGAAACTGCAAAGTGACCACAAACGTCTTTAAAAAACTATGTATTGTACAGTATAATAAAACAATCCTGTAAACATATAAACTGCACATTAGAACTGTAAATTCAAAACATACAGAATGTTGTGGGATTAAAAAACACCTGAAATGAACGTAAGAAATTCAGAAACCGTTTCTATCTAAATATTTCCTCCAGTTCAAACTCTACATGTGGATAAAAGAGCAGATAGAAATATAGAAAAGAGAAAATGAGGTATTTTGGAATCAGTGGAATTAAATCACAGCTAGTGATGTTTCTTCATCTGGCTGTTCTTCTTCTGCACAAGTTTTTTGTTCAGTGCAATGACCAGAGGGCAGAGTGGAAGTGGCCCCACAAAGTCTCCCGCGATGATGTTGAGGCTCTCGGGGTCCGAGCCGGGCGCCTGCTCCTCCACCCAGTTCTTCAAACACTCCCAGTTACTGAAGGTCAGCGTCCGCAGGGATTCCTTCGTGTGTGTGGTGATGTAATACCTATCAGCTGTCAGGTTCAGGCCGGAGACGAAGAAGCTCTCTGGGGGTTAAAAATCCAGATTTAATAACTAGTATGTTCATGAAAACACTCCAGGAAACACATTTAATTGGCTGATAATTAGCAGTTTCTAATGTAAGGTTAAACTCACCTGGACGCCCCAGAGCTTTGTTCCGGTCCAGGTAACTGATCACTCCTTGTGCCGTGCGCTTGTTTGCCCACCAGTAGGGGATGTCAGGCCACAGCTCCTCATGTCTCTCTGCAGTCTGGGCGTCGTAGGACAGGACGACCTGGTAACCAGACGCCCACAGACTCCGCAAGGTCAGGACCGACTCCTGTGTGAGGAGGGCAGGTCAGATGTGTTGAGGCACAGTGTTGTTTTTACCCCGAACATCAGCATCGCAGGGAGGAAACTCACCTTCCGGGGACAGAGTTTAGGGCCGAACAGCTTCTTCAAGGAAAAAATGAAAGATTCGTGGCATCTGTCGTCCATTCCCTCAAAGTGGCTGCAAGCAAGAATAACGATCTCTTTTGGATGAGACTCCAACCAGGTGGCAGCAGACTTCAGCGTTTCCTGTAAAGGAAGCACATTTACTATAAACACACTATAGAAGCGTGAACTGAATCGTTTTTATTAATGTAATTAAACTCACCAGCACTGTTAAATGAGTGTATATGACGTGTGTGAAGTAGAGGTCGCTGGATGAGTCGTTGGGTTTGTGTGCAATGCGGAGATCAAAGAACCGAATCCCCATCGACAGCTGCTCCTCCATGCTTTTATCCTGAAATTCATTTTTATCACTGTGTTTCCGTTCTCCGTGTTTGTCATACAAGAGAGTTAAATATATTGTTTTACAGTCATCGATATCATTTGGCTTAAGAGCCACAAACAGACGCTGTGCTGAAATGACTGTTTGTCAAAATGTTTATATTTACAGTGGATCAAATGACTGCGTGAAATACGAGTGGGATCACTTGTAGTAATGAACCCACAGAAAACTACTATCTGACTCTGCAGTTCCCCTCAGCTCTTAATAATAATAATTATAAACTTTATTTATATTATACCTTTCATTCAAGAAATGCAGCACAAACAGATGTACAGCAAAGAAATCACATGAAAAGACATAAACGTTGTGTCCGCTGTCCCATGGTGGCCAAAAAAAATCTGTTATTACTGTTATTTAAAGTTTAAAATATATTGTCTATTAATCCAGTTTGTTGGTTCCTTATTTTCAGACTAAATTAACTTTGACTTGTTGAAACATTACTTCATAACGACTCCAAAATATTAACTACAACAGTTTGTGTAAGATGTAAGGAATAAGTGTCGTGGTTGAACTAAGGATGAGATTCTTTACTTTTACGCAATTTACACAAATTCCCCAGATGCTAGAGAAGGTGTTTTCTGTTGGACCTGTTGTTTAGATAGACAATGCACAGGTTGCCAGGCGTTTTCACAACAGAGCAGCAGTAATGTGACAGAGCTCCAGTCTCACAACAGCACAGTAGGCAAATCACAAGTAGGCAAATCAGAGGTGAGACTACAACAGAGACACAACTGGATAACCTACTACTCTCACATCTCTCTGCACCAACAGGCCGACTGATGTGTGGTACGAGAACACCACACCAGTCTGTCCTGTGGATGTTCTCATACCACATACCACAAGTTGTCTGACTGGTGCTGTACGTTACAGGTGTACCTTACATAAATACCTGTGTGGTGGCCCATCTGAAGATGGCAGGTCTTGTAAAGCAGTGGAACAGTCTGTCCAGGAGCCTGAAAGAGTCGGACTCAGACCTGAGCAGAGGGGAGTTTATGTCCAGGCAGTAACTCATGGCATCATGGCTCCCTGCATGAACAGGTGTGAACAGACACAGTAAAGCACCGCTCAACACACCTGTGATGTTAAAGCTCAACTACAGATGATCCTCACTGCGAGGAGGAGGGAAAAGAAATAAGGCAGGTACAATGAACATTAAGATGTAAACTGTCCAAAACCCAAAGATACTCAGTTTCCTACTGAAGAAAAACGGTAGAAATGAATTAGTCTCCATAAACTGCATTGTGCTTATATGTTGTATAGGTATAATAATAATCTGCGTTGGGAGGTTTCATTACAAATCTGCGGAAACAGCGAGATAAAGGTGTTGGATATACCAGGTATGGCCAGGTTCGTCAGAGGAAGGTCCCACAGCTCCTCGGGCAGCGCTGACATCCAGTCCTGGCAGCTGTGATCCATGTCGCTCAGTTGGTCTGAGACCTGCAGGAAAACTCACTAACACCAGGTCTGAAGTATAGATCTGAGAAACCAGCTGAGGCCGGTCATCATATGATCGGTCCTGATCGTCTCCTCAACGTGACCCACTGCAATGATCGACCACAGACTGCTGCACGAGGGAGGAGGAGGAGGAGGAGGAGGAAGGACAGAGATGAAACTTTGAATTTCCTGATTTATTTGCGGTGGTGACTGACAGGTGACGCCGCACCGAGTCACACAAGTGGAGCAGGTCGGTTCACCTGACGATTCACGGGAGAAAAACCGAAGACAAACCGAAAAAACGTGTCTTTAAAACACATTATTTACACTTCCCCTCGATCAAAACACCTCTGTGTGGCAGCTGTGACGTACAACGAGGGGGGCGGAGCAAACATCAAATGAAAAAAAAAAAGGTTTAGCCTGATTTTATTTGATTTAATTTAATTTTGTTTTGTTTTGTTTTGTTTATTGTATTTTTCCAGCTCTTTAAATTACTCGTAAAACCATTTTTCAATTTCAAATTAATTGTTATATGATGCTGATTTCAGTAAAACTTTTTTGGTGATGTGGGACAGTTTGGTTAACATGATGTTGTAATACTGTTGTCTTCTTGTGATTTCATCATGTGTATTGGAAATTGTTTCCAATGATAATGATTTTTCCTTCAGTTGTAAAAATTGACGTTTCCACTCAGGAATTGTCTGTTTTTTAAAATTATGTTCTTATAGATTTTTAAATCTATTTCATTGTATATCGTTGTCAGCTTTCTTACTTTGTCCTTTTTCTTTAAACAATAATAATGAATTTATTCCACTTCATTTGGCTGAGTTGTTCTACAGCCTGATGGCGGTGGGAACAAAGGATCTCCTGAACTTCTCTATTCTGCAGCGCAGTGATATGAGATGTTTCCTGCCGTAGCTGCTTCTCTGTCCTGCCAGATTGTTGTGGAGAGGATGGTTGGTATTGTTCAGGATGACATCCATCTTACATTGCATGCATTTCTCCGCAACAGTCCTGAGTGAGTCCAGACTCCTGCCAAGCACAGACCCAGCCTTTTTTACCAGCTTGTCCAGGACACAAAAAGGACACTGGCCACCACTGATAAATTGTCTCTCACAGAGCACAACCTCCATCTGGGATCCACAATAGTTTAGGTTTCATTTACTTTCAACTCGAGAACGTCACATACTTTTATTAGAGGCAGGTCTTTATGTCTAACTCCCTCTGTTTGCTATGTAAAGTTGGTCATAGCCGTTAGTACGAAGCCTCGTTACCAATGACTTCTCTTTCTGCTCTGTGTGTCTTATGTTTAGTTATTTTTCTGCCTCCTTCAGTAATAAGGATACTTCGAAACAAAGTAGTTTATTTGCTGTAATGGAGGCGAGGCTCAGTGTATTGGAAGTGCTCCTCCAATTCCCTGCAGTTCTCAAGCAGCCGGGAAACCAGAGCGGCTCAGTAGACTGAGACTCAGCACTCTGCTGACCAGTCAGTCAGTCAGTCAGTCAGCAATTATAGGGCTGGTCCAGCCAAAAATAAACATTTTGAATTGTTTATAAATGCATTTAAAAAAGTTATCTTATTTATTTTCATTTTCATAAAGCAATAAAATAATTAATTATCATATACACAGACCTATATTGTTTCATAATGCACATTTCATTGATGAGCCTTTTTTTTTAATTGAGCAAAGTATCAATCAATTATAATTCAACATCGTAGAGTCTATTATCACTCCATCATGGCTTTTACATTAAACTCGTGAATAACAGAGACTGACATTAATTGTTTATCTACTTTTCACCATGTTTGTCAATTAGGTGCATTTGAAAAAACTGGTTATACTGGTTGGCTGTAGATCTTTTTAAAAAGCATGTAGCTGGTAAACCTGACTGGTTATTACATAACAGCAGTTCAGACACACAGTGTAATACAAGCTATTGTGAAGGAACTGAAAAGCATTGAAAAGGAGGAACACAAAAGCTGGGACTTCATAGTTTGAAGACACTGTCACTTCTCTTGTGTGAGACAAGACTGTGACGGTCCAGCACAGGAAACATTGATCTGTCTGTCCGAATGCTGAGTGAATAAAATGACATAATTAGCTTAAAAATGCTCATGTTTATTTGAAAAGCTCATCTCCACAGGCACAGTGGTGCAGCATTATTTTAAACCAAGGCCTACCCTGCTGGCTCAAGTCAATTCTAAGTAGAACAGTCAAGGTTGTTTTCATGCAAATAACGTTTCCATGCATTTTGCATAAGTTTCATGTGTTCTCTACATTCTCTACGGATAAATACGTGTATTGTAGGTGATACAGTTTAGCTACTTCTTAAACTTGCTGCCCACATGTCATATTTAAAAAAGTCTACATTACAGTCATATGTGCTCTTTGAATACATTATTTGTGCTTACTCATTTAAAATGCCTACATTAAGGTGAGATTAGTAGTATCATTATTGCTTTGGTCGCCGTAACATAAAACGAGCCGCCTTGCTGACTTGTGAAAACTGATACAGTGCATTGCATAAATAGTGAACTGAATGTAAACAAACAAATGCAGTTCAAAGTAACAGAAGTCTGTTTCCAAGCAGCTTTAGGACTGAAATATACATTTCACTGCCTCCAGTAAGTGCATTTACATGTAAATGAATAGTTCAAGTACTCAAGTATTTTTTTCTGCCGCTCTTAACAAAACAAGCTTGTGTGTATTTCATGCTTTGATTCACTTCTTTTTTTTCGTAGAATAACTTGTAATGGTAAAAATTCATGAGGACCATTTCAGTAGTTTCTCATTCAGTGTAACAACAGTTGGTACAAAGTGGCTCTCGGTGATAAAGTCCCCAGCAATGATATTGAGAGAGCCCACTCTGGAGCCGGGGGTCTGCTCTTTGACCCAGCTGAGCAGAGTCGGGTACGTGGACACCACCAGGTCCTTCAGGGACTCTGTCGGGTGTGTGCAGATGTATTTCAGGTCCTCTGTCAGATTAATTCCTGTGACGAAGAAACCTCCTGCAACACAAAACGCACGTGATTTTATGAGTGGTGTAGGCCAATTACAGCGTTAATGCACAAATAACTGACAGGTCATCCATTACATGTCTAGTGGGTGGCGTGGCGTGGTGTTCAAACCAGCAGCAGATTACCTGGTCTGCCATGTTGCTTCCTGTGTTCAAACTCCTCGATAAGAGCCTCAGCTTTGCATTTATTGGCCCACCAGTAAGGTATGTGTGGCCACAGGTCGCCGTGACAACTGGCAATATTGTGCTCATAGGAAACAATCACTTGGTAGCCTAAAGCCCACAGGTTTCGGAGAGTTAACACTTCCTGAAATCAACAGAATAATAGGCTTAGTTTCATATTCTGGGAAGATATTTTTAGTTTCATTGAAAGTGTAACGCTGACATTATTTTATATTTTTCTTACCACCAACAAATCCCATGAAAAGATCAAAACCAATCAATGTGCCTGTCCGTAAGCCCCTATCCAATCAGCCTTGAGCCCATTGGTTCCTACTGAAGATGTAAATCTCACATATATATATTCAAAGTAGCTTTGTTTTTACCAAAGGTTACTCAAACAGGAGTAAATAGAGCATTTGTTAGAAACTAGTTTCAGCTGTGGATTAATCCACATTTGGTGCACAACCGTTGTGAGTATTTAAAAGGGTCTATTTGTAAGTTTCCTCTGCCAGGAGCAGGTGTTGATTGTTGCTTGACAAGAGCTTCGGCCATCGATGCGTTTATAAGACAAGGTTATAATACGTCTTCAGGGCAGATTGGAGGCTACAGTGAGTCGCTATTGGAAAATAACGAGACAGGTCGGGGCTAGCTTGTTAGCATGCTAACTTAGTAGAGGAAAAGATGCGATAGAAACAAGAGTTAATGTTGTTGCTTTCCACCGCCGGAGACAGATCTTGGTGATTAAAAGAATGAAGTTTGATGCTGAACTCACAATGTTTCTTCTAGACTAGTGAGTAAACAGCTGTTGATGCTAACGTTAGCTATGTAGCAATAGCAAAACTTACAAATAGCTCCTTTAAGAAAAATTGAAACATGTCCAGATTGTGGCTTGACAAGATCTTCAGCCAGTGTTGTCTTTGTAATACAAAAGGTTATAATACGTCCTCTGAGCGGCGTTATGTCTTCGCTACAGAGTCGCTATGGTTAGCATAGCTAGCTAGCTGCTAACTTCTTTGGACAATGGAGATCTACAGCACAGAGAAAGACACTAAACAAGGCTTGGTTTTAGCCTTTTGGCAGGATTTGTTGAGCAAACACAGAACATTGCCAACTTTATTCTTCCAAGTCCTTCTATAAACCTGTAGGAGACATCGTACCGTTTTAGGACAGAGTTTGGAGGTGAATGCTTTGCGTATGGTCGTTAGGAGCAGCATGTGGAGCTCCTGGCTCAGACCCAGGAAGTGGCTGAAGGAGAGGATGACCACCTCTTTGGGATGAGCGTCCAGCCACTCTCTTATCTCCATGAGAACAGTCTGTCGGGAAAACACAAGTACCTTAGTAACTTAGTAAGTAAGTTTAGTCTACAGCAAGACTTCTAATTTTAATACACAATTGACACCCTTGTTTAATAGTTTAATAGCACACAAGGAACATTGCCGGGATCCGTTGTTTTTTGGCATTCACATGAGTTTACTATATGATGGAATTTGCCAAACCTGCTCTGGCAGCTTTGTTGGAGAGCAAAGGTGAGACAAGCTGAAAGGTTTTAAAACTTATTCTGCAGCCCAAGTGACTTATGGACTTGTTAAGTATAAAAATGCTTTATACTGTATATCCTCTGCCTGATTTAATCCCTTTGGGACACTTAATATCCACTGTAACGTCACACAAAAGGTCTGTTTCGTGGCTTCATCACATCACTACGTGCAAGAGTGCAGACAAACCTGTACCTGCTTCTCAAAACTGTGTCTAGTTCCATACAAAAACACAGAAAACTGCCAGTTAATTCATGGAAGTGCATGTGACAAATGGGTTTAAGATTATAAATAAAAGTGTTCCTGCTGCAGTAACTGAACTGCATTTAAAACCTCCAAAATTACAACTTTAATGTTGATTTTGGATGTTAAAACATTTACAACCAATCAAATGAAAGGCTCAGAAGAGAGGAGCGACAGGCTTTAGTATCTCACTGCTGAGGATGAATGTGTTGTTTATGGTTATTCTTCTAGATGCAGATGGGCCTTTACAACAGGATAGAAGTCACTGTGGCAAACACTTGTAAACATTTGTGTTTGCATGCCATTACTGTACCTCCACAGTGAGGGTGGTGTAAACACCGTGGTAGAAGTAAAGATCAGTGGAGCTGTCGTTGGGCCTTTGTGCAATTCTCAGGTCACAGTATCTGACCCCACAGTCCAGCTGCTGCTTTATGGTGTACTCCTGCAAGACACAGTGTTGAGGAATCCATTACAGGAGGTCCACCATTAACAATGAGTAACCACCAGCTGGTTTGCGTCTTCTTCTGTGATTTATTACCTGTGTTTTCGCCCACTTGTACACAAAGGGGCGAATGAGCGGCTTCATGTATTTGTCCAGTTTCTGAAGCATGTCTGGTTGGGTGAGGTCAACGGGTGATCTGTCATTCATATCCAGACAGTAGGTTATTGCATTGTGGCTGCCTAAAAAAAAAAAAAGAACACTCATAATCACCATCAGACATATGTGTCATGTGATTCTACGGTGGCCCTGAGAGCTCAAAGTGCTGCAACTAAAGAAAACACATGCAAATAGACAACAAAACACAAGCAAATGAAGTAAACATCTTCAATTTCCAATTTGGTAGCTCAATGTGCAGCATTTCATCATGATGCAAATGCAAATATGTGTAATTGGTGAATGTATTTCTTATATTGCCCATGTTTTACTTATTTAAAGCATTTTTTTTTCTAAATGCTGCATATGTGCTGAGGTCGTTTTCTTCATTTGCATGTGTTTTTTCTTTGGTGTCAGTGCACCAAGCTCACAGTCTGTACTACACTGAAACCAGCCACCACTCAATTAACAATCAGCTTCATCAACACTACAGCGTGCTGTTTAGAGGCAGATTACCCGGGATGGACAGGTGGTACAGGGGGATGTCCCACAGAGCACATGGCAGGTGAGACATCCAGCTCTCCATGGGCAGCTCTCCCAGGCTCAGCTCACTCATACCGAGCTCCAGCGTCTGCACAAAGTCACACATTTAATGACCCGGTGAGGTGATTGGATGGTGTTTGGACATTCTGGTTTGGTTTTCTTTTTCGGGGGGGGGGAATGGTTAGGATAAACAATCAGAAACAGAAACTACAGCATCGTGTTAGGAGTCACACACAGTAACGTGAGAGGTGTTGTCAAGTGCATCTCACACTTACTTGATCACAGTGCAGCTGCTCCTGTCGCTGAACCGGCCGAACCACCACAGAGGCCAAAAGAGAAGAATGAATGAATTAAAGGCGTGCACCAGAAGAAGTCGTCCATTCCAACGCGGAAAATGTCATGGCTGTACATAAAACATGCATGATGTGATCCGCAGATAAAGCGTGGCCGTGTCCCTCTCCAGCAGCTCGGTCCGGTTACCTCTTACACCTGCATATCCCGGGATGGCGAGGACGGGGAGCCCGGCGCATGTTAGTTCCGATTATCGGTTATCCATAACGATTTGATTCCAGCGTATGTTTTACCGGGAGCTTCAGGTGCATCGGCGTTGAGTGAGTCAGTATGCCGGGTGTGAGTCGGTCCCTGAGGTGCAGCAGCAGCAGCAGCAGGATGTGCGGGGAGGGCGGCACCGCGCCTGCTGACAGATCAGCAGATGCGGAGTCTCTCCTCTTAAAGAGCCCGCCGACATGGCGGAGGGGACGGAGTCTGACAGAGAGGTGATGCTGCTGTGTCGCTCTCTGTGGCTGGAAACTCCCGGAAATACTGCACCTCTGCCCACATGCCCTCACTATGGAAGCCGGTTTCCACCAGCGAAAGAAAAATAAATATCCCCACGGTAAATCGAAAGTATGAGATAAAAAAAATAAATTGATATTATGAGATAAAAAAGTCCTAATTATGAGATAAGTCATATTTATTAGATAAAAAGTCATAATTATGAGATAAAAGTCATATTTATTCGATAAAAAGTCCTAATTATGAGATAAAAGTCATATTTATTAGATAAAAAGTTGATATTATGAGATAAAAAGTCATAATTATGAGATAAGTCATATTTATTAGATAAAAAGTCCTAATTATGAGATAAAAGTCATATTTATTAGATAAAAAGTCCTAATTATGAGATAAAAGTCATATTTATTAGATAAAAAGTCATAATTATGAGATAAAAGTCACAATTATCATATAAAAAGTCATAATTATGAGATAAAAGTCATATATATTAGATAAAAAGTTGATATTATGAGATAAAAAGTCATAATTATGAGATAAAAGTCACAATTATCATATAAAAAGTCATAATTATGAGATAAAAGTCACAATTATCATATAAAAAGTCATAATTATGAGATAAAAGTCACAATTATCATATAAAAAGTCATAATTATGAGATAAAAGTCATAATTATCATATAAAAAGTCATATTTTTCTACACCAGAGCCTCTTCTTTCTCAAAATCCCTTCAAGGGTGCGCTCGCTTGCTCAGTGCAATCCCATGTGAATTTACAAGCAAATGAAGTATTTCATTAGTTGTAAAGCCACATGAAAGTAGTCCTCTATGAACTTACAATCCATCTCAGTGTCAAATTGAATAGGAGATCTCACGCAAAAGAGCTGCTGCAACTGACGTGCTAAAGTATCCCATAATTTCGACTTTGGCTCTGTAGAAAAAGTAGTCCAACATAATTAACAAGACAAACAACAAAATATAGAACGTTTAACACAATCAAATACAGACTGAAAGTGGTACAGTAAAAGATACACATATAAAAAATAGATTAATATTTTAAATCTGGAGCACAAATTGAACGTTTTCACTGCTTTTCTGTTACGTGAGGTAGATGCTGTTCTGATGTAGGACTCTGCTTCCTTCTTACAAGTACAAAAAGAGGGTTTAGTTTTTAAAGTATTACATTTATGGATAGAAAAGTGTCAACATTTCAGCTTGTCCAATACTTTGGTTTTTAACTAAGTATTTTAAAAACTAACAGCATTATTATCAGTCTCATCTGTTCTTTGTTTTTAGTACTAATTACCAAATGTTAGCATGCTAACTTGCTAAAGTAACATCATGCCTGTTAGTATCATGCATGTTTTGGGCTCGATTGACTAATTATATAATCTGTAAAAGTAAAAATTAATTTCAATATGGATTGTAAAAGTATCATTACATGTTCTGAACATGTTGATTTGATGAGCTTATGGTAAATTTCCTATATGTAAACGTAGAGCGACAAAAATCACCCCCAATTTTATTGGATTTTTAATAGAATTTAGAGAATATATTAAGACTCTTATTTACTTTAAAAAGTTAAAATAATAAGAATGTAATAAGAATTTTTTGTTTTACAGTTTTATTGTTCTGTAGTTTTTTTGTAGGTTTTTTCAACTTGCCTTTTATATTAGCCAATTTTTTTTCCCACTATTTTTATTTTCTAATTTTTTACTACTTGTATTTTTTTTTTTTACTATAAGACTAAAGACAAAGACTTTGCTGTGGTTTCAGCTAGGCTATATTTACCTGTAAGCTTGTAACGACAGAATATCTTTCTTATTTTGTGTCTGACAGCTCACGGCCTCTGTCTGCGATCAACAACAGTTTTCAACAACTGGACTTCCTCAAAAAGAGACTGGGCCTTTGTTTACCTCAACTTCAGAAGGTAACACGCCTTTATCTGAGGCAGATCTTTATTTCTAATTCCCTCAGTTTGTTACTAGTGGTCAAAAACTCCACAAGATGCCTTTAAAAGATACATTTCTGATTCACCAATTGTGTTTATTTTCTGACACTTCTCTAATTTCTGCTCTTTTATTTTGTGATTTTGGATAGTTTCACCTCCTCAGACCACTACATGCAATTGAAATGAGACTAACTGAGGAGAAAACATCCCTTTCTGATTGATCTGCTTGTGCTGACGTACAAGAGGTCACGATAAGATCACTTTGCTTTCAAGGGCTATAAGTCAAAAAGATTGTGAACTGCTGATTGAGCTGATAACATCTGTGTCAGAGAAAAGTTAGTTGTCTGTAAAATATGAGTAAGATGCATAAAGGTAGGATTATCCTTTACAACTACAAATCCAAACTATATTGAGACTTTGTCACGTGTTTTCTTTCTGTGCAAATATCTGTCAACATACCTCAGCTTGGCTTGAAGATGACATCAACATACGCTGCAGCAGCTGCCTTTCGTCTTATTTCTCTGCACCGGGAGTTGACCTTTGCACTAAAATGGGCTTTCCAAGAGGAAATTGATTAAGTTGTCTGTTTGTTTGTGATAATTTGGTTGGTCAGGTCTGGCTCCACTTCCTCAGCAGGTCAATAAACCCTGAAACAGCACTAACCGGGGTGGTGGAGCAAACTACACAAGCTGCTCCAGCACTGCTGACTTCAGATTAGAAAACACCACAGCTTCCCCTCCTCCGTTAAAGACCCTTTCCATTAATGCATGTACATGTGAAACAGGCTCCTGGTATTTCACATCACAGCACGTTGACACACCATAACTGAATGAAGTTTGATTAATTAATGTTATTAGTTATAACTGTGATTTTTCTGGCTACAAAAAGAAAGGTAACACGTCTGCTGGAGCAAATACAAATAAGTGTGTGGTGGTGGTTTTAGTAAGTGTGGCATTGCTGCCATCTAGCTTTCCATCGGAATAACTGATCCACAGTCATTAATCATTTGTCTGCCTCCCTGATACGAACCTTCTCATCAACAGAAATTCATCTACACAAAGAACACGGATGTTTATTTTACATTTTATTTGAAAATGTATTTTCCAAAGGAGAAACGTAGCATGTGAAAATGCAAATGTAGATCCTTGTTGTTTGCAAAAAAAAAAAATGTGTTGAATGTTAGTGTTCAAGTGTGCACCTGTTTTTGCAATTTACAATCCACTTCAAGTGTTTGTTGTTGACATGGTTAAAAAACAAAAACAACAGAAATGCATTGAGACAGTATTTGTTTATGCTGCACAGGAGAAACGCTCTTCATCCTGTTTTGATGATTAGTCCTTGTTGACATCATTTTACAGTAACAGTCTTTTTGTGAAGTGATTACAGTGATGCAATTGAAAGCCGTGTTTCACAGTTTCTGCTCTATGGAACATGTAGTGCGTCCTCAGAGGTTCTGTCCCACTTCCTGTGCGTTGACCCCACGAGTGGGGTTATTAAAGTTCATCTGCTTTCTCAGTCCCTCATTTGGAAAGGTCATTTGGCTCGGCCTTGTTCTGATCGTCCGGCTCAGGTTGAAACATGTCAGCAAAGTGAAAACACTTTGCGACTGTTTACTTAAAACTTCGTTTATTATCAGATACTGACAACGTGCCTCAATTACTCTAAATGAATACTGGGGCTGCGGATCAAACTACAATTACACAATCATTTTTGAGCACAACTGCTGTGTCTGAATTACCACCTGTAGTTACCACCAACCAGTCACGTTGCAGTTTACATCTGTATTTAAGACTTTGAAGGAATTTGATAAAAAAAAAGGTTCTAACTGTATTTTTTGATTTGTGATATAGGAATATATGAACAAAATTCGTTTGATTTGATTTTGTTGAGCTTTGTTGTTCTTGTTCTGCTCCGTGTGGAGATCAAATCCCTTCTGTGCGTCAGCTACTTGGTCAATAAAGCTGATTGTGATGGATCACAAAGTCGTGGCCATGACAGTAGACAACGCTTCAAATATAGATGTTGCTGCAAAGATGCTAAAAAAATTAAATGTGGACCCACGAGATTTATGTCCCCAAATCAGTATCTAACCAAATTCGAAATATGGTCACAACCTCCCGTTTTGTTCCTGAGTTACAGCGTTGAATAAGTGTTTTTGCAGAACATTAGGATGTCACAGTGAAGCTGACCTTTGACCCTTTGGATATAAAATGCCATCACTTCATCATTTTCTCTCCTTGTGTCATAATCTGCGTATGAAATCTTGAGTTATGGTCAAAAACTTGGTTTTGTGAGGTCACAGTGACCTTTGACCTCTAACCACCAACGTGTAATCGGTTCATATTTGTAAAGTGAACGTCAAGTCGTTCCTGAGACATCGTGTTCACGGGAATCGCACAGACGGACGGACAACGTGAAAACATTGTACAGCTGTGGGACTGAGAGACACCAGATGTTTGGTGTTTATTCTTTGAGCACACATCCTAAGTGAAGTTGTTTGTATTAAGACACTATTACAGAATGATGCATTAGAGATGTTTGGCTTTTCTTGGTAAATAAAATAAAATAAAAGTTTTTTTTGTGGTAAAAATGAATTCATCCTTGGCAAAGCTCTTCAATTTTCAATGAGGAAAAAAAAAAAAAAAAAAATGACTCTGCTACTTGACTAATGTTCAATTTATCAAACTGGTGCAGGAGAGGCAGCAGCTCACGACTGAATTTACCACCCGGCACGTCAGTTCTAATTTCTGGGCACAATGACATTGAAGTATCAATAAAGTGGAACATTATTTACATGCCAATTTAAACATCTTATGACCTACAGCTTTAGTCAAAGGCAAACTGAACCTGTGTGTGTGGGGGGGGCAGAGCTGTTTAATACAAAGTTGTGCAGAGTACAAAACGTAATGCTCGCCACAAACGAAAGGCAAGAATGATAATCTCAGAAGACTGACAGCTTTGTTCCCCTCAAACCAGCACTGACAGGGTTACACACTTGGTCCTTAATCCTTCTGGGTGATGATCTCGACGACATCACCCTTCATATGTATCTTCTGCTTCATGTATACAGCACCATTAGCACGGGGTCTGGGGTCTGGTCCCTGACGGAGGTGTTTTCAGAAAGACAGCCTGGCACTTAGGAAGACTGCCAGAGCGTCAGGAGAGAACAGTGGCAGTGAGTGGAGTGGAAAGAAAAATAAAACAAACAAAAAAACCAACAAAAATACAGCTGTCACCTTTGCATGGGGTCTCTGGAGCCCAGCGACTGTTTCCCACGACTGACCCCTTTCCTCGGAGCGTCTGGCTGCGGCAGCCCGACCTGCCGCCGGTGCCTTCCTTTGGCCTCCGGCTCTGAGTCACTGAGCTCCAGGTCGGGACAGTATCCGTCACTGTCCTGGTACGATCGCGCGCTTTTCACTTTGTGCTCAGACACCGGCTTGGCCCATAGTCTCTCCTTGGCCGAGCCCTTGCGGGACAGTTTGTCGGAGGCCCGCAGGTCCTCCGTGGTCCGTACCAAGTTAATGGTCGCCTCTTTGAATGACCTGCCAAAGTGCTCCATGGCAGACTTACGAAAGCTGCTCTTGTCCAAAGCTTCATTAGAAGCGTCCTGGTCACTGGGTGTCTGGCAAGAACTGTCCTTCTGAGCCACAAACTTCTCTAAGAGACTTTTAGATTTGGCCACGCACGCTCGGTCTTGGTCCAGTTTGCCGTTACTGTTGGACGAGTGGCCGTGGAGCGCGGCGTGCAGGGCTAAAGGTTTGCCGGTGGGTTTAACAGGCAGCGCCGGGCTGTTCGAGTGGCTTGAGGAAGCCAGACGGCCGTTGGAGCGCTCCTCTCTCCGACCACGACCGTGCAGCTGAGGCTTCCCCTGACCCAGCCCTTCACCCGCATGTTCAGCAACATTCCCACTATTGTCCGGACAGAGCGGCCCATTACCAGATTTGGGATTTCCATTTCCAAGATTTGAGACTTTGGGCATTTTCAGCTTCAGAGTTATCCGTGGAGGAGGACGAAACAGCATATTCTCCACTGGGAAGGAAACAGGAAGGCCTGAGGACGAAGACGGACAGACAAACTCAAGTTCAGCTACGACTCAAATGACAACAGAATATTAATGAGAGAAGAATAACGCAACAGACGGCTCACCGGCAGACAGTTCCTGGTTCATGAGCTGCACATGCAAGTTGAACATCTGCTCCTGGGCTTTACTCTGCAACAGCTTCAGCTTCTCCCGCCGACTCACCATGTAACACAGATTCCTCACCTGCAGAATAAAAACATCACTCTCTGTCAGTTAAACTGCAAACTTGTTGGAGTTTCCATAAAGCTGGATACACCAAGTTTTCTGACTCTGACTCAGTCTCTACAAATTAACCCAAATTAAGTATAAATTAAGAATTAAGTCTCTGTAGCTCCACAACACTTATGGTGCTAACAATGCTCAGCAATGTGACACATTTTACCTTTATCAAAAAAAAAAGGAAAAAAAAGCAGCTTCTGTGATTTGGTTATTGCACTTGACCATTTTGTAATTTCAATTATATTTATATTAAATGTGCCGCCCTGGTTTTTCTAATAATAACGTTGATATTTTGGGCCAGAGCACAGAGGCAGCCGGATGCTGGTCCTCACTTAATGACAAAACAAGATACTTTAAAGATGTCACCTAGGGTTCAGGGCCTGACTTTTTATTAAACCAAAGGATTAATCCAGAATTAAACAGGCAGGATAACTGGAAATAGTAATTAGTTACAGCCCAACATTAGTGCAGTGTAGGACACTATGTTGATTGTAGCATATAAACTGACTCCTTATAAATATAAGAAACTTATAAAGAATTAATAAAATGAATAAATACTGCGTGTGCTGAGAAATGCTCTGTAACCAGACAAACACTCGGCTCTAACAGCTACAACACTGCAATGTAACAAAAAGCTCCCACCCTCTCCAAATCCTGACGCAGGTGCATGAACATCCGCATGCGTGTGTGGATGCTGTCCTCCTGAGGCTGCAGCACCAGGTTCTCCTCGTCCTCTTTAGGGGGCAGCAGAGCTTTGTTAAAGTTACTTTTCCTCTTCAGCTTCCAGTACTGATAGATGAAGTCCGCTAAGCGCTCTGAGAGCCCGAGGGCCCGGGCCAACTCCTCCAGCTGGATTAGAGTGTAGAACTCCTCCTCCAGCTCCTGCAGTCTCTGTGCCCGCTGGCCCACCTTCCCCGCCTCACCGGGGGGTTTGGAGCGAGCCGGGCTCAGGCTCGCCTCCCCGGCTTTAGATTTGCTGTGCTTGAGGCAGTAAGACTTGAACTTGACTTCATCCCCTTCGTCCAAGATGGTCTTCATCTCCAGGCTGTGCTCAAAGGCACATGTCACATGGAAAGGAGTGGTGCAGTTCTTTACAGAGCACTGGGAGCACAGAGGAAAAACAGGTTATGTTTAGATGGACTGTAACCCAATTACTGGGAAAACAAGATTACGTTAAGAGCAGGATTTAAGCATTTACATATTTTGAAGAAACCTAATTTTCCTGGTAACTTGAGTTTACATGATTTGTTTCCTAACTGTTACCTACTGTCTGGAGGGTTGCTGGTTAGTGAAAGGAAGAAAATGTCTTAAGAAGAACAAGGAGGCCCCTATGATGATTATATGTCATCCTGAACTTATCCTTACATCCTTATACAGCAGCTGAGAGGAAAATTTTGACATTATGTGAAATAAATTTGTTCATTTTCTTGCCCAAAGTTAGATGAGAAAATGGATGCAACACTCATGTCTTTAGAATATAAAGCTACAGTTAGCTTAGCTTAAAGACTGGAACCCGGGGGGTCGGTGGTCAAAGGTAGCAAAATCTGACAGGTAGCATCACTACAGACTCCCCCCGTTTCCAGTCTTTACGCTGAACTAAGCTAGTTAGCTAGCTGCTAGTTGTAGCTTCACATTTAGCTTATAGAGATGACAGTGGTATCGATCTTCTCACTCAAGTCTCAAGAAGAAAGTGAATCATATCATCATCCTGTTCCTTCTGTTAGCTACCGTTATTGTCACTGGCATGTGTGACATGAGATCTCTTATAGAAGGTTTGTTTATTATGCTTTAAAGAGGCTATTTGTACGTTTTCTCTGCCGCAGAACGTGGTTTCTTGCCGGGAGCAGGTGGTGATTGTCACTTGACAAGAGCTTCGGCCATCGATGCGTTTATAAGACAAGTGGTTATAATATGTCTTCAGGGCAGATTGGAGGCTACAGTGAGTCGCTATCAGAAAATGACTAGACAGGTCGAGGCTAGCTTTTTAGCATGTTAACTTCAGTAGAAGAAAAGATGCGATAGAAACAAGAGTTAACATTGTTGTTGCTTCCCACCGCTGGAGACAGATCTTGGTGATTAAAGGAATGAAGTTTGATGCTGAACTCACAATGTTTCTTCTAGACTGGTGAGTAAACAGCTGTGGATGCTAACGCTAGCTATGTAGCAATATGTTTATCCTTTGAAAAAAGTTCAGTTTCAATAAAAGTAACTGTGCGGTGGTTAAGTTTGATTTTCAATCAAGTTTATATGAATATTTGGATAATCTTTTCCCCACTACAAACTGCAGTAGAATCTATGTCACGTCCACCGCCTCCTTAAAGGAGCTGGAGTAACAAACTTCTTTAGGAGATTTTCTAAAAATGCCTATTTCCTTTCTGAACACGTTTTCACATTAAAGTTTTTGTCCGGATTAAACAAGCAAGATATAACGTGTTCATTAGTGAGTTACAGGCGTGGTTTTTTCACTTTGGACGGAAACTCACTTGCTTTTTTCCCCCCCATTTCTTTATGCTTGAAAACCAATGAGTGTATTTTCCCAAAACTATTCCTTTAAAAACAAAAAACTCCAGATGGTGAATGCCTGATACTCAAAGGATAACTTTCTAACTGAGCTAACTAACTACCTCAATTAAGGTTGATATTACTATTGACTGCACAGGATCCACACTCACCTGGATACATGCACCTGTCTTCAGTTTACACAGACTGCAGATGAGAGACCAGCGGCTGGGTGGGATGTGGGAGATTTTGGTGATGGGCTCCATCCTCTCAGGACAGGCAATGCTCACCTACAGAGCAGCATGAGAGGAGATTTATACCGTGAGGGTAGAACTTCTTAGAGAGGTCAGAAGGTGGAGCCGAGGACGCGAGCGCTTGTTTATTTACCTCCGGTATCCACAGGGCACAGCTGACATGTGCCCATTTGGTGCCTTCACGTGTAGCCTTCATGGCGCCGCCCTTCTGGGGACACAGGAGGCACTGCGGGTCGAGGCCGAGCACACACGTCCTGCACAGCCAGTTTCCTACAGGCACTTTGACTATGCCGTAGCAGGCCTGTGGGGAGAAGGGCATTCAGTAACTGGTGAGTGGACTGAACGTATACAGTCCTAGAGACCGCGCTGCGACAGTCGCTGTGTAACTGACACATTCACTGACGACACATGAGGCTGTTTTGCTAAAAATAATAAAGAAAATTTGCCTTTCAAATGTCCAACAAGCGAGCGGTCCTGACAGCTGTATTCAAATGTTTGTATCTGAACGCTAGCACAAGAGCTCGCTCTTATTTTCATGACTAAAACCAATTTATGAGGAAAAAGACTCATTATTGGTCAATGTTTTTACTTCAGACATTAAATGACCATTTCTACTGTGTATTTCTTAACTGGATAATCTCTAAGTTCTTTATTACAATATTTTTAATTATTATACAGCTTCATTATTGTAGTATAAATATTAAATAACTGATTGATCGAACGACTTGTGTTCACCTGGTGGACGCAGATGTTGCACTTGTCACAGAACACCATGTCATTCCCTTCCTCGCTGTCGGGGGAGCGGCACACGTCACAGATAACGTCCTCGTCGTACTCGATCCCCAGACCCTCCACCGTCTCGATGGCGTGGTTCATGTTGTCATGGCACTGCCTCTCCAGGGCTTCCATGGCGCGCTCCATTGTTAGCTCGTCTATGGGCTCCTCCCCTGTCGGGGTATAATGAGCACAAATCTTAATGCTCCCGTTTCTAGCTCAGGAGGACAGATGTCCGCAGCTGCAGACTGGGATAGCACAATGTGAATTTTAAGATGGATTATCCTTTTTACAATCCCGCTCCTTACCCATGCGGTCCAGCTCTCGGTTGAGCGCGTGCAGCCAGTAGAGGTCCATGTCGTCCAGATCGTAGCGACACATGGCCTCTGCCAGCTCTTTGATGTTTACATAACCTGGTTCGGTCGACTCCTGGCAAGAGCACTGAATGTACTTCCTCTGGTGGCTGTACAACACTTCCTTGGACTTCTCCGCAATAATTCTGAACAACAGAAGACACAAACAGAACAATCTGTCAGCACGGCTCTTCACACAATGACATAAGTACATAAAACAGCTGGTTCGTCATCAGGAGTCTGGTGACGGGGTCGGCGTTACCTGACTGACGGCTCTGGGATGGTTTCTGGACTTGCTGGCACCTGGACTCCCTTCTCCCACTCCTGCTTCCAGGTGTCTGCCAGCAGGTAGTAGTCCTCTGGGGAGACATGGTGGGAGTCTGGCAGCTTCATGGCACTGATCAGGTCTTTTCTGAACACCTGTGGGAGAAGGGAGAGAGGCCGGGGCGTATATAGTCAGTCTGACGCTGATCTTCACAACACGCAACACAGAGCCTGGTGGTGGTGGTGGTGGTGGGAGGGGCTTACTTCAGCTGGTTTCTTCGGGTTGGAGGCGGGGGTTCCAGGTTTACTGCCATACTTGTTGGACGAGCAGAAGGAGGTTGAGGGACCTAAACAGAGTAAGAGTGTATTAATAAAAGAGCTGTGGATAAAATAAAATGCAGTCCAGTTCAGGCTGTGGCGTCTCTCGGGCAGATGACTCACTCTCATTGTCAGAACTGTCGCTGCTGCTTAAGGACCTGAGACGTTTCATCCTGTAACATCCTGCAGAGAAGAAGAGACGACACACTTTAAAAAACACAGTTTAGAGGTTGTATAAAATAATTTAGGTATTCAAATAACCCTGAACCGGGTACAGAGAATAATACTTACTCACCATAAATTTCAAATTGAAAAGCATGCTAGTGGGTCCCTCTGATAAACAATGAAACCTTCACCACTTAATTTCATACCTGCAAATAAGAAATACAGGTGAGTCCAATAAGCATCTGTTCTGTGTACACGCAGTATACCACTGAGGCTTTATGGTCACTCCACCTATGAATGAAATATCTATCTATTTATCTGTATCTATCTACCTCATTGGGTCTCTGTTTGGCCTGTAACTTTACAATGAAATGTCCAGTTTACAAACCTACTAACAATATCAGTGAATAATTAAAATAACTGATGATTGATTTCTCTAGGATTCATGTTTAAATTTGGACACCACGAGTCCACGTTTCAAAAATACTTAAGGACTCCAACCCGGCGTAGCCCTAAATACAGTACTACAGTGTTTCAACAGACAGGACATGCCTCACATTCCTCATGAGGACAGGAGGGGCGGGAGGGGAGAGGGCACGAAGCCAAACCCACAGTATACCATAGTGTAAGTAAAAAACTGTACAAACAGTTTGTTACTAGTTATAAAGACTAAACTACGTCTGTGGATCTGGTTCAGTTGGACAATGCCAACTCTTCTGTGAGTCACACACACACACACACACTCACACACACACACTTCATGTCACAACCTCGCTATTATTCCAGGATGTTTCTTCACTAAAACTCAATGCTATTTTTAAGATGAAGTCGCTCAGCACAAACACGCCACAGTAAACTGTGTGTTCACCTCCACAGCAGAGTCTGCTGTAGCTGCACTCAGAGGATCTGGCGTCTGCCATTGACACGAGTGTTTCCCCTCTCTGAACACAGTGGACTTTGTGTGTTCAGTTACTCAAGGCCATTAGAGCTTGAAAAATTACTTAAACTACAAAACAATTTCAAATTTTCTGTCAATCAACTCATCGCTTTGACGGCTAATCGAGCTCTGATTGAGAGAAAACTTACAGAACCAGAGAAAACCTCATGACAATGAATGTTGAATGGACTTGCACTTATATAGCGCCTCTCTAATCTTGCTGACCACTCAAAGGGCTTTACAATACTTGTTCAGTATCTTGCCCAGAGACACTTCGACATGCGGCCTGGAGGAGCCGGGGGTCGAACCACCGACCTTCTAATTAACGGACGACTCACTCCACCTCCTGAGCCACAGCCGCCTCCAAAATTAATATAAAATACGAACAAATATATAATTTTTTCCACATCCCTGAAGTTAATGTCACTGCTCTCGTCCACCCGCTTCCATTCAGTGTTCTCAGTGCTACGTCAGTTAGAGCACAAACCATTAACCGATCTGTTGATGAATAGGAAATTTATACGCAAATATTTTGATTAAATGTTTGTCATTTTAAATGATAAAAAAACTGAAAACATTTATTGGCTCCAGCTGCTCAAATGTGTTGATTTGCTGCTTTTCTCTGATTTAAATGTTTGTAAAAAATGAATATGTTTGGTTGGTCAGAGAAAACAAGCGACTTGAGGACGTCATCTTGGACTGTGGATAAACATTTTCGAGACAACTAATTAAGAAAACGCTGAGTACATTTTTCCTATAATAAAAAATAATAATTAGCTGCTTCACCAAAGTACTCCCATCTCATGTTTTACTTCAGTGTGATGCTGCATTTTACACTATTAGTTTAGGGAGGAAACGGATGGATAAACAGAGTTCAGTATGTTTGACCATCTACTACTGCTGCTACTTTTTGTCTTGCTTTAGTCAGCTGTAGAAAATGTTAACAGGCTGCAGATAGAAAATAGTGTCAGACCACCACAGTTTATTAAGTTATAACTGTGCTCCTGGTTCAACAACACTGCTGCAAATGTTAATGTCATTACAACCTGGGAGCAAGAATCTCCCATTGAGTTGAGGCACAATGAGACAATGCAAGAAATAGGAAGACCACTTTAGTGACCCCCCCCTGCTGCCTCCCCACATACACATACAATAAAAGCTGGTGGTGGTGGGGGGTTGTAGGCTGTAAAATATGCACGGATATGACGTCATACTGTTCACAAACCGTTCATAAAACAGTAGCCATTGACCAAACTGTGCCTTGTTTACATCTCTCTCCTCATATACTTTATAATCTTGAACGTGTGGCTGTTAGCTGTGATTAGCCTGAGCTACACGTTTGACTGGAGGCTGTTACTGAAATAAAACCGTGAACAGCCAAGTGGCTGCCCTGCCCGAAGAGCCTCGTTGGCGCCAAACGCACACAGAGAGAGAGAGAGAGAGAGAGAGAGAGAAAGAAAGAGAGACAGAGAGAGAGACAGAGAGAGAGAGAGAGAGAGAGAGAGAGAGAGGCCTGGAGTGGGCTGCACTGCAGGCTGTGGAGAAATCAAACATGGGCGCCACCATCATACAAAGATGTCACTTCCTACAGCCATTAAGGCGAATATTTGTACGGCTCAGCTGGGGTTAACCGTTTACCGCGAAGAGCACGTTAACACGTCAGTTGAACATGTATGTAGTTCAAATGCAGAAAGAGTCCAGTAGAAAAAGCAGGAGGGCAGCGGGGCCCGTGGCCTGGATAATAAAACATCCAGGGCAAATCCTGGCACACTGAGCTCCACTGAACACACGAGCATATTGTTCACATTTCCCCCCCCGTCTTACCTCCAAGTCCCCGCGCTGCTGGCCGCTCCACTCCAACCACAGATCCGTCAGGATAACACTTCACACGGACACCTAGAAAACAGAAGCTCCGGCTCCAGCTATCGATTAAATTCAGTTTTTTTTTTTTTTTGTATCCCACCTCAGTGGGAATCTCCTGGGTTGCAATCTGTCCACCACCACGGCACAACAGCTCTATTGTACCGCGCGTCCCGCCGGGTCCTAAACCCCGCCGGTTTCCCTCCATCCTGGGTGCGCTCGATTTGTTTGCTTTAACCTCCCTATTCATAGACAACGGAAACAATGACAACAAACGAGTCCTTTACAATGATAACAGGCTGACATTCAATAACCAGTCAAACAGTCATTGCTGTGTTTCCTCTGGTTTTAATGTAACTGCCCTTTCATAAAGACAAGATGTGATTTAAGTGTAGAAACAACAAATTACAGACAGATGTGCATTCATAAAGACAAGTTGCTCTACAAAACCAGTACACTCCGATATAAAAGGTTTATAAATACAAAAGTACATCACAAGAAATCTCTATGTTTATTTATATTCTTAAAGGCAACTGTACAAAACCGTTTGATCTCTCTGGCTAATTTATTTGATTAGATTGACTTCAATCTGCAACGAGGCCTCAACACAGACTGGGGGAGGTCCAGCTGTTTGCCACTGGCTGGAATAATTCATAGTTAGTCAAATTGTTAATGAACTCACTGATGCCAAACCCCATTACTCACCCTGAATGTTCATGGTGTTTTCAATTCACAAAAAAAAATCTCTAGTATTTAAACAATGTGCTTCTACAGCAACACCAGAGAGAATAATTCACTAATCTGATGAGTGATGTTCAAACCTGATACACCAGAGTATACAGACAGTCAGACAGGAGAGTTTACATTTACAGCTTGTTCAAACATTTTAAATCACTTGAATTGAACTTTAGGAACAAAAAAAAAAAAAAAAAAATTGACAGGTTGATCAGGTTACAAACAGGAACCTGAATGTTTCCTTTAACCTTGTTGCCAGTTTCATTCTCTCTTTCTTTGTAACTGGCAACCTTAAAAAAAACTATACTACTCAGAAGGACAGATAATTTACTATATTGTGTTTATAACTGGGCTTTACCCTAATTGGCTCGTTTGTCAGTCCACAACCGTTACCACACAACTTTCTTTAAATCATTCAATCAGCCCGAAAACAAATTTAAGTCCAACTTAAATAAACTTTTACTAAAAATCATAATGAAGAACATGAATTTATTTCTATATAAAAATATCGAGTAAAGTATAAAACAAATATTACAAAATATATTAAAAAAAAAAACTGATCACATGAATTGCTTACATCACGATCCAGCATTTTTAGAAGTGTTTCCACCTTTAGTGTAAACACAACAATTAATCTTAACTTTGGCCTAACAGATGTCAATAACATGTTGTCACCTACTCAGCGTGTTTCAAATATACACATCTTAAATGAAGAAAAGTCAATTATCTAAACCACATACACAAATCAATTCGTACAGGAAACAAAAATAGGATTTATAAATAAAGTATTTTCCCTCACGCATTCTTGTGCTCGTGTGTTTTCCACTGCATGGACGGTTTCAGACAGTAATTAAAAACAAAACTTTAAATTAAAATGAATTACATTTACAGCAAAGATCTACATTCACATTCGATAAAAGCAACAGGATTATGAAATACATTCATAGAAATATAAATATTCACAGCACTCGTAGCAACTAATGGATGTTAAGTGGTTTACAGCACATGTTCTGGATGATGGGGGGGTGGATCTAGTCTGCAGACTCATTGATGAATTGAATTGTTTTTTCCAAGGCTTTATCAAACACAGTCCTTAATATTTTCCGTCCCTATCAATTTCTTTTTAAGAATGAAAAGAGGCAAATATTCAAACGCCACTCATATTCAAGCCGAGCTGGACGGCGGGAGGGGGAGGGGGAAATCAGATTCAGTGTCTGGCGAGAAGTTTGTTTCGATACGTATTCATTCACAAGCCCATCTGCATGTCGGCAAAGTTGAAGAAGCTGTCCACGTCTCGAGAGGACGTGTTTTTGTTGTCAGAGACAAAAACCTGCGGGGAAAAAAAACAACACAACATATTCTAAGCTTTTATGAATACTTTTTCTAAAGAATGTGGATCTATTTCTGTAAAACTAACACAGTGTAATTACCATGGTGCCACTGAACATTTCACTGGCGATGTTCTTACAGGCGTCCACAACTCCGTCACCATTCAGCTCCAGGGCGATCACAGGGCCTTTAGTGGTAAGATATGAAAGTCACAATCCTACAGAGCAACAACAGCACAGCTACACTCCACACTACAGCTAAATACAGGTCTCCCTCCTCAGTGCAAAACCCTGTTATATTTGCACACACTACGGTTATGAAACAGTAACTGCTTACTAGTGAAACGAGGATCATGAAATTCCTCAGTATTCACTACCAAATCTGAATGCTGATTCAGATGATTTTTGCAACGTGTACAAAGTTGACACTGGAAAACTAGTAGTCAGCAGTGTTTTCACATATTGACCACAGGACATTTTTATGCTTCTGAAAAAAAGGGAATTTAGTTTCTTTACAGTATTTGGGTGGAAGAAGGAATCCAAGAGAAACAGAACACAATGAGTTCTTGTTAAGATAATAGTCATTATTAATAGCAACCACAAACTGGCCCTATTTAGACATTTTAAAACACACAGTGCTTGTTTCACTCTGTTCTGCTAGAACAATGTACAACACAACTTGTTATTCTCATCGAAATGCAGAGCATGAATATGTCGTCGCTCTTTGTTTAATGAAACAGCTTCATCAGATGAGGTGTAACGTACCTGGCTGAGTTTCTGAGCAGCTGATATTTTGGAGCAACAGCAATAAAACAAAAAAAGATCATAAAAAAAAAAAGGAAAATTACCTTTGGTGATCCACTCCACCAGATCCTCTGCACTGTTCTGAAACACCCTCTTCACATCTTCAGGTCGCATTGAGACTTCCTTCGTCTGGATTAGCACGAAACCTTTGGCAGTCACCTGTGCACGACAGAACAAAAAGTTAAATGATAAACACTTTAATGATGCAGTGAAGCATTTTTTAAAAGAAACCTCCATGTCAACACACAGAGGAGATAAACTGTGAAGATGACTTCTTTACTGTCCCACACGTGGATCCAGTCTCATGCTTGTATGATAGAGCAATGCATATTTTGGAAAGAGCACAAACATAACTGGAATGTGGGTTTTGGAACACAGCCATTTCAGGATGGTAACACAGCACGTCAGCTTAACAAAAGAAAGCTAAGAAAAAAAACATATTACTCTAAGTACTTGGAAAATACTGAAGATATAACAAGAATAAAAAATATTTATAAACAATTTCTAATTAATGGCATATTTCCATATTCCAGATAGTAAACAAATGCTGAGGCAAATGCTGTGGTCACACAGCTGGAGAGCTGAAAAAAAACCCCAACACATTTAACACATGCAGGTGAAACAGCCTCAGCTGAGATCCAGTATTTTACACTCAAGGTCACAAATAGAGGAAATAATTGGGTGGTTTGATAAGACATGTTATCTTTAACCCACTTTGTTGGCTGACTTTTAACATAAGCTTCAGTGGTGATGCAACTCATTCGATTTGGCTGTTCACCAGCTTCAAGACTGTTCTGCTTGTTTGGGATTATTCCAAGAGGTTAGAGCTTGATTAGGATTCCTTCATTTATGGTTCTGTGTTAAACTTCTGTTCCTTCTACAAAATGGTGCCAGTTTTGACATTTAACACTGTGGTTTTGCTTTTATTTTTTATTGATTCTGCAACCTTCTGTGACAGTTAAAACATTACTGACTCACTCTCAAACTTGTATCAGTGTATTTCCCCCAGGCTCTTTAAACTCCAAGCCACATTAGCACCACCATTTTCCATTCACATACAAACAAAGACTTCCTCCTTTAACCAGCACTTTGTAACCAGTGGTGTCAAACAAAGCAAAACTTCTTTACACTCTCACCTCATCAATCAGTCTGCGGGCATTTGCAGTGGTGTACTCCCCAGCAAAGAAAACAAAGAGGCAGGACTCTTCACTGTCCTTACGCCTCCCTCCCTTTGTCAAAGGCACAATGCTGCGTGCAGGGTCAGCGGAGATTCGCACTGACTTGAACTCAGACTCCGGGTCTGGGGCTGGTACAAAGTCCAGAACCGCTGCAGCCTCTGGCAACAAGCTCCAGTTGTTCTCTCCGGACACTGGTGTGAAGTCGTGGATGTTGCTCCAGTTGTTGTTGAATATGCTGAGCCCAGCGTCCTTGAAGTGGAACCCCAGCTCAGGATAGAAGTACTGAAAGCAGCCAAACTTCATACCCGTAGATGACTCGATGATAGGCTGAGTGGCACAGCACAAGAACACCTCCATCTTTTTACAGTCCCGTGTGCGAAACTGCTGACAGGCCACCACACACTTGATGTCTTTACAGTCTCTGAAAAACACACTGCCCTTGACAGGTCCTAGAACAATGCGGCAATTGACACAGTCGTCGATGGTGATAGTCGCTGAGTGGTCGAACACGAAGATGTTGCAGTTCTCACACTCTTGGATGACAAACTGTTGCCCGTTCAATTTGCCAGAAAGACGGCCCACCGTGACATCTTTGAGCCCGGTTAGCATGTAGTCTTTGGGATCAACCTATGCAAGAGAAAGGTGACCAAAATGAGTATCTAAAAATACAGTTTATTTAGAGATGCATCACATTTTTAACCATACCAGTATCTAATACATTACATCCTCTATCATCCAATAACAACAGTCATCATTTTGCAGCAGAACATATAAGCTATTCAGACATGCCTGTGTCACTTATGCAGTTTATTTTCTTTATTTTTCTCTACAACTGTATTGAGTCATACTAGATTTGATCATGTAAACTTATAGTATGTGGCCTATCAAACTATTTTCAGCCTCCATTCTGCTTCGTGTTGGACATCATTCGGTCTAACACGGTTAAGATGAAACATTCACTGAGTCAAAACGGAAGTTGAACCACCGCTTGGTTAACGCCTTTTAAATGTGGTCAGCTTTAGTGAATAGTGAACTACACAGCGTTGTGTAGTAATCCGATAATGAGATAACGCTGGATACACGAAGTGAGCGAGAGGGCGAGGCTTTGAACCTAAAACTCAAAGAGTGTTGTCAATCTATAATTAGCACTGCATAAAGATCCAGGTTAGCCAAGTGTCAGATAACACATAAAGCGGAATATTTTTGATCTATACGTGACATTTTTGCTGCGAACTGAATCTCGGGAAAAAAAAAGTGTCCGTTTACCTTGACTGCTGCAGCACTCAGGAAATCAGTTTAAAAATACTAATATCGACATTAGTTAACGTTACAAGGTTGGTACAAGAGTCTCTGACACCTTTTGTAGATTTTAAAATCGCTACCATGGATGTTTTTGTTATATAACACTAGCTACATTTTCAATTAGCTGTAAGTTAAACCTGTAAATGTGGTTAGCTAGCTGCACTTCATGGAGAGTGTACATTAGCTACCTGGAAGCGAGTGAACACACAAGTTAAGAAGGGTTAAGCAGTGGGTAAACTAAAGCTAGCACCACTCGCTAACAGATATCGGTTTATTTTATTTTTACCACTTTATTTGCGTGTTTTTCTTTTAGCAGGTCTTTATTACCTTCTCTCTTTTATCCCAGCTGTATTGCTTGGGAGCCTCGTCAGTGTTGTTGCCAAGGGGAACGGCGTTGCTTGTCGCTGTAGTTTCAACAGTCGTTGTCGTCGGTGTACGATCCTCTTTGTCGGATGACTTCCCTTTGGATTTCTTCGAGAAGAAACACCCCATTTTGCTTTTAACAGGGGGCGAACAGATAAGCGCAGTTTTCTACCTGTAACGTTAGCTCGGAGAACACGAGAAATGTGAGGCTGAAGCTTACGTGCACTTTAGTTGACAAGAATTTTTTTTTTTTTTTTTAGCTTCCCGTTTCCCAGCTTCGTTTAGCAACCAATCAGATCCGCGGTGGTCAGTATAACAGCCAATCAGAGGCCTGGATGGAGTGACGGAATCAAGTAGAAGAGGTGTGCACCCATGAGGCGTTTGGGTACAAATACGAAAGATAACCCTGCAACATGTTTTTTTATTTTAAAACATTAAAATGCGTCTTTATGGGCACAACACAAACGTACAAGATATCGTTTAATTAAATGTGTGCATTTCGTGTGGCATTTATAGTTACATAATAGCTGCTGTTTTAAAATAAAATGTTGTTTCATACACAATGATATTAATTTCCCCCTACGCATTTTTTATGTGGCGAAATACAATTACACGTCGCACATCACAAAGTATTGCGCTTTCAAATTAGATTGAGCCTACCACGTTCATCGTTGGGTAGGAGGAAGGACCACCAAAGTCAAATAACCTAGCTTGATTTTTCCAGATTAACCTGAACGCACCGTTATGCACAAATTTGTCACACCCCTCTGGGTGTTGTCTTTATACCAAACAGTAGCTTATGCATATTGTTCATGTAAAAATTCTCATGAAAAATAATGATATCAAAGGATTAAATAAAAATGAGTGAAAATAGTGCCAAATTCATATCATGCAATATAATGCAAATTTTCTGATCATGGTGCTGATATGTGTTTTCTTTAAACGTGCAAAATTTGAGTTGCAGTTAAAAAAAAAAACACAATCGTGCACAAAAAACAACAAATAACATGAAACCAAGTCAAACCAGACATCAGATTAGCTTGCAACTTAAGCCACAAGGACACTCTAATAATAGGTAATCCCCCACCATGCTTCTGTGAAAGATGCTCTGCAGCCTGGCCTTCCTGTTCAACCCTTTTTCGTTCTGTGTAACCATATAGACAAGACAGAGTGGGTGGTGTAGGGCAAAGGCTCTGTTAAAGGAGTTCATTAGAATTAATTTAAAAAGATTCACCCTCTTCTCACATCCACAACACTTTCTTCCTCCACATATACGGCTTGCAAAATAGCACCGGAGCAGCTTGTTAAATCAATGTGAAACCAGTGAGACTTCTGTTATAGCACCTGATGGTACAAGGCATATCTGGACTAACCTGTCAGGGGGCCCTGGGGCTGAGGATCACCCCTCCCCCTCACACTCTCACTATCACCATCACCACCCTGTCATACACACCCTCTGTGCATCGTCTATGTACCCTATCACTTCAAGTCCCCAACTAATGGTCAGTCATCGCAATACAACTTTATTGAAGGATATGCACTGAAATGATTAGATTGCATTAGCCGAAGCTGTAAAAACAACACTGACATATTGTGGCCTTATAAAGTGGCTGTGGCTAATGTGTTAGCACAGAGTTACCATGACATATCTGAAGGTGTTCATAATGTCTGTGGGATCATAAACTAGATTACAGATATTTTAATGTATTCTATATTGTTCTATCTCCTGTGATACTGTTCTAAAATAAAAAATAAAAAAAAATATATATATATACATAGCTGCTAAATGCTCCTCTATAGTCAACCTTCGTCTGCTCCTCTGTGGGAGGGTAAAGTGTATTTACCAAAGCTTTTTCAAAGAGGTTGATGAGCAGTGAGAGTGAACTGCAGCCTGAAACCAAAACAATGAACTGAAGGAAGCTCAATCACCTGAATGAAACTGCAGCCAGGTATTAATTCCCTGTGGGTCAGTCACTACAAAATATCTTGAGTATATATATATATGCTGTAAACTAAGAATGCTTTCAAAAATGGAAGTGTTAATAGTTTATTTTCATCAATTAACAAAATGCAGTGAATGAACAGAAGAGAAATCTAAATCAAATCAGGGCTCTGTGGGGGCCGTAACATCACTCCCAGGACTTCTTAATGACATTGGCTGTATGTTTGGGGTCGTTGTCCTGCTGCAGAATATATTTGGGGCCAATCATACGCCTCCCTGATGGTATTGCATGATGCATAAGTATCTGCCTGTATTTCTCAGCATTGAGGACACCATTAACCAACCAAACTCCATTTGCAGAAATGCAGCCCCAAACTTGCAAGGTACCTCCACCATGCTTCACTGTTGCCTGCAGACACTCATTATTGTACCGCTTTCAAACAAACTGCCTTCTGCTACAGCCAAATATTTCAAATTTTAAATCATCAGTCCAGAGCACCTGCTGCCATTTCTCCGCACCCCAGTGCTTATGTTTTTGTGCATAGTTGAGTCGCTTGGCCTTGTTTCCATGTCGGAGGTATGGCCTTTTGGCTGCAACTCTTCCATGAAGACCACTTCTGGCCAGACTTCTCCGGACAGTAGATGGGTTTACCTGATGGCACTGCTGGACATCTTCCGATTTCAAAGGGAAATAAGCTTAATGTGTTTTTCATCTGCTGCACTAAGTTTCCTCGGCCGACCACCGCGTCCACGATCCTCAACGTTGCTCGTTTCTTTATGCTTCTTCAAAAGAGCTTGAACAGCACATCTTGAAACCCCAGTCTGCTGTTTCAAATCTTTGTCTGGGAGAGACCTCGCCGATGCAGTACAACTACCTTGTGTCTTGTGGTTGCGCTCAGTCTTACCATGGTGTATCACCTGTGAGATGAAACTGTCTTCCACAACCTCACCTTGGTAGCAGAGTTTGGCTGTTCCTCACCCAGTTTTAAGCCTCCAAACACAGCTGTTTCTGTTTCAGTTAATGTGTGTGCATATATATATATATAAATAAATATATATATATATATATATATATATATATGATAAAAGTAGTTATTAGTGCAGCTTTAAGGTTTTAGGTGGCATAGAAATGCCCCCCCCCCCTACTGTGCCCCTCAGATGTAAACCCACCTCTCACCCCACTACTCTCACTCCCAAGGCCGCATTATCCACAGCGGATATCTCCTCCTCCTTTTCTTTCTAAAGCCTGAGTTTTAACGTCCAAGCACAGACCACGTGAATTTCCTGTTTTGACGAGGGGGCAAGCACTGAATTGCACAATCATCAAAATCCCTGGACAATGACTCAGTAGCTTGAAATCGGCCGACTTCGGTGGCTGCCTGGGCGACAGCGTGATTTGGTCTCCTCCACAGGGCAGCGCAGTCTCACTGTGCAGCGGCTGCTCGCCTCCCGACGGGCGCAGTGTACCTTTAAAAGGTTGAACTCGCCGGTCTACGGCCTGAAAGCACAGGATTGCTTCCCCGCTCGGCTCAGCTGTGTAAACCTTCCAGCAGTGACATGGCATAGAGTCTCTGTGCTGACAGCAGCAGCAGCAGCAGCAGCAGCAGCAGCATCCCGCACCCTGCGCCATGGACGCTCTCCGACAGCCGAGGCGGAGAGGAGCCTGCGCGGCGCTGGACACGATGATGTCCGTGTGGATTTTACTGAGCGCGGTGTCAGGGCTGAAGGCGGAGGACGACGGAATGGAAGAACTTGCCACCGAGAAGGAAGCTGAGGAAAGTCACCGACAGGACAGCGTTAATTTGCTGACATTCATTTTACTGCTGACCTTAACCATCCTCACCATCTGGCTCTTCAAGCACAGACGGGTCCGTTTCCTTCACGAAACCGGGCTGGCGATGATTTACGGTGAGGCTTTTAGAGGTTATATGATGAAGGCACAAACACACGCGCACACACACACACACACACACACACACACACACACACACACACACACACGCACACACACACCGTCTCCTTCACAACTACCACCACCTTCCCGCAGGCTTAGCATGATTCAGTCTCTCTGGTGCTTGTGCTGCGGCTGCTCAGGGGCGATGAGCAGAAAAACCCGGAGACAGTGAGATGATTTCAGTCTGAACAAATGCACCGAGGCGCCTCCGCATTTCCACCAGCTCACATTGCTCCTAATTGGCTGGGCCGGTGCTAATTTCTAGAAGGTGCTTTGGGCTGTTCAACCTTGCCTACTCTCCACCAGGCTGCTGCATGTGCAGCTTTATCTCTGACTGACTGGGAGTCAGCGCCCTGACATATGGGAAGGCACTTATGCAGTGTCTGTGGTATCAATTAGATTACAATGATCTTAATGTATTTTATATTGTTTTATCTCCTATGACACCACTGTAATATGATATATATATATATATATAATGGCTGTTGTTATAGGCTACTTGTAGAAGACCCTCCAGGAATACCTTGTGCAGTAAAACATTTTAAATTTGATAAATCTGTCAATCTTTCAAAGTTCATAACAGAGTAATGGGGAAAAGAGCGGGTAGAAAACAGGGAACAATACATGTAATGCATGTGTTGTGTGTTCTCATCCTCCATATTAAATAACAGTGCAGAGTGCAGTCAGTACAAAACTATCTCACCAATATAATCATCATTCTTTTTTTTTTTTAAAAAGGGGAGATTATACCTTTGGTATTTGCTTGTTAAAGGCTCTAAGATGAAAACTCAGTAGTCTGGAGGTTTGTCCTCAGCTGGGGTCTGGATGTATTTTTGTGCCAGTGAGTTCATTATATTAATTTCTACAGGGACAAGCATGGGCTGTTCAGTGAACAGATTTATGCAGCATGTAAAGTCTACTGTAAACTGGAGCGCTGCACTGTGAAATCAACAGAGATCGGTCCCGTTTCCCTGCAGATAAATTTGCAGAGAAAACTCTTAAATCAACAAACCAAAGTCTGTGTTTATCATCTGAATTCACGATCAAACGACACGATCAGGCAGAAGCCACTGTCACAGCGTGTGCCAGGCCACGCTGAGCTGAACCACTTCAGAACTAATGCCTCAGAACAACATGCAGAATCACATCCGTACAGTGTTGTCCTTCACAGTTTATCAGAGTGATCCCAGCCAGTCACTTATTAACCAAAGATCTCACATGAAAAACACAGACTTTGATTTGTTTTGTTTTTTTATTAAGCTGGGGGTTTTTTTCTCTTTATTTCACTTCCATTTTTCAGTGTCACAAATATGGACCATGAGCTCAAGCGGGGAGTCACGACCTGGCAGGAGGTCAAAAACAAGAAACTGTATGTGCACATAGAGAACGTGTTTTACACGTATCTGTAGGACAGGTTGGATTATTAAGGTCTCAGTCTTATAACTTTAAGGATATTATTGTGTTGGGTTCAGTTTGATGTCATGAAGTTTAAACCTGCTCTGTGTGTTAGATCAGACTGTTTGTATTTGTTGGGCTGTCACCAGTATCAAAGCGCTGCGCAGTGGAAACCTTGTCACGATACTGATTATCTGCGTAAAGAGCAGCTCTACAGAAAACCTTATTTTTGTCAAATCAGTGATGTACAATCACATTGATAAAAGTCTGTGGCATCATTTTAAAAAATCTTTTCCGTGTCTTATCAGATGCTAATTTTCCTGTTGTGGTACTTTCCTGCTCCTAAAGTATAAAAGTCCCCACAATCCCACTATGGCTGGAAAGAACCTTCAATTTGTGATCACTGTAATTATTTGAGGATGTTGTTGCCTGTTGCAAAACTGTCACTATCTGGTGCCTGTCTATATGTGTGTGCATGTGCGTGTGTGTGTGTGTGTGTGTGTGTGTGTGTGTGTGTGTGTGTGTGTGGTTAAGGCCACAGGCAGAGTGTGATGTCTGTGGTAAAACCCTCTGGCAGGAGGAATCAGTGAGTGCAGTGTCGGCAGCTTTGCTTCGCCACGTCTCCTGCAGACAACTGCTGTCTGATCAGAGGATTTATGTTCTCTAACTGCCTCATTCATTTCTTCCTGGGTTTTGCTCTCCCCACAAGCTTCTGCTCACCGGCTCCCCATTTTTCTTTCTTTGCCCCGCTGCTCTCTGTGTGTCACCTGCCTGATCCTGAGGGCTTGTAGAGCGGCGGCACCTGGAAAATGATCTTGTGCTGAGTAATTCACGTGTTCAGCTCGGTGACATTTAGGTTAGGGTAATTGTAGATCCTCCGCATTAGCTGGTTAATTAAAAAAAAGGTTATACCCATGAAAGAGTGGCTATTTTTTTTTATCATACTCTCATCATCTCTCTTCTTCTGTTGTTCTCAGGTTTGCTGGTGGGTGTGATCCTGCGATACGGCATCCCTGCCACCAGCTACCACAACAAGACCCCCCCGAGCTGCTCGCTGAAGGAAGGACCTGCTAGCACCCTGCTGCTTAATGTCAGCGGCAAGTTCTTTGAGTACACCCTCAAAGGGGAGATCAACTCCCGAGAGATTCACAATGTGGAGCAGAATGATATGCTGCGCAAGGTAACAGAGAAAAACATCAGTAGTTTAACTCCGCCTGTTTCAAATTCACCCTAATAATGCTTTCTCTTTATTGTCCCTCCCAGGTGACCTTTGACCCTGAAGTATTTTTCAACATATTGCTGCCTCCTATCATCTTCCACGCCGGCTACAGTCTGAAGAAGGTGAGATGTGGCGTGTGAAGCTCAGGATGTGTGATTACATGGAGGCAGATTTTTTAAACGATTGCACCGTAACATGAGCATGTGAGATAATGTTGTTGCATGGCCCAAGTGAACGTTATCTGCTGCCACAAACTGCTGTCTCATTGGACAATATGCTCGGCTAAGAAAAGCGCCCATTGGCCCCGGCTGTGAGAGCTGACGGTGTGCGCTGAACATAAGTGGCCCTTTGGAGGGGAAGTCCAGAGCAGATGTCTTTCATTTCCTTTTCTGGAGTTTGTGCGGGCGAAGAAAAAACGGCTGACGCTGACAATGCGACCAGTTTCTGCTCCTGATTGTTGTACTGCAGCAGATTTGTTGTATTTTGGGGAGATCCTCTGCTGCTTTTCATTATTAATCCGTAACCACACAGTGTGAGAGATTCAAGTAGAGCAGGTGGCACTTTTTATGCATGACAATTGTGGGTAGGCGATTCCCCGTTTAGGTGCTTTAGTGTACCGACCTTGAAATAATGGAGAGGCATATGTGTTTAAACAGGTGGTGACATCGGATCCATGTTCTCATTGTGAGTGTTACTCAGACTCCAATCGTACAGTGATGGATGATGTATCCGATGAATGAGAGGAAATGGCCTCGTGGAGCCACTTCAGGATAACCCATCTTCAAGTGGCGACTCAACTGAAATATATTAGCAGCTATTTGATGTGTTGCTATGAGAATTTGTAGAAAACATTCACACTCCTCATGGAAGATAAACCCTGCTGTCTTTAATGATCCCCTGCTTTCCACCACCGAGTCAAAGCTTCATTTCTTTTTTTTCAGCCTTGTGTTTCCTGCTAATTAGCAATGGTTAGCTAGCATGCTAACTTCACAAAGACGGTGAACATGGTCGACATTATACCCGCTAAACATCGCCTCGTGTTAGCATGCCGATGTTAGCATTTAGCTTAAAGGAGTAGCTGCTAAGCTGTGCCCCAAACTACATATGAGTACACACTACACACTGTCACTGTCTTATGGGTTTGTGTACGAACATCTTATAACCACAAACATGTTATTACAGCAGACAGTGATGCAATACGTGCCACCATCAAACTGAGTCTCGTTAGATGCAAGTTCAATTTCACAAGAAAGCAAGAAAAATGGCTTTTTTTTTTTTTTTTGTAAATCAACCAACACCCACAATTTATTTAAATTTTTTCACAGCTGTGCGAAGATCCTCCATTTCCTTCCTGTATGTGGAAGAGCCGAATGAACGGGTTATACTCAGTTGGATCAATATAAACTACAGTATGCACTAAAAACCTGCTGAGAAATAGGATGTAACGTGGATTTGGGATAAAGTTTTAGTCTTGTTAATATAAATTATTAGTTTCATTATAGATTTATACTTTTAATTTAATTTTAATTTTAAAATAACAAATTTTATATTAGTCCATAACATAATATGGTTTAGTTTGTCCAACCAACAGCCCCGAATCCAAAAGTGTTCAATTTACAATGATATAAGCAAATCCTAATATTTTAGATGGAACCAGTACGTGTTTGGTATTTTTGCTTGATATGACTTAAACGATTGATCCATTATCAAAACTGTTGCTTAATCTTCTGTCAGTAAATTAATTAACCGATCCACTACTGATCAGTTATATCAATATTAATGTCACTGTTAGATTGATTCTGTTCCAATGGTTAGCACAGATTTTCTGAAAGTAAAAGACACCTTAACTGGGTTGTTTAAAAACTCTTTATGGTTTTTTAACTCTTGTCTTGACAGGTTTTTTATCTGTGTTCTTGTGAAGTTGGGATTCATAGTGGAATTTGCTGAACAAGCCTCAGGAAATAGGAAGCTGGAGGTGATGTCAGCCTTAAAATTACACAACTTTTTGAATCATCTGTTGCAAGAGTTGCAGAGTTCATTTTGATGAAAACATTTTCACAGCTGTAGAAAGAAACACAGACAGATGCTGTGTTTGTTTCTGTCCGTTCAGTGAATCTTGTGCTTTAGATCATTGCAACAAAACACACAGAAGAGTAATGGATATGCAAATGTCAGTATAATTAGCTGTGTGTCGTCTTAACTGAGCTGCCACAGACGATCTGTCGTGTGTTTCTTCACCGGAATCATTACAGTATTTTTCTTACATTCTTTTATGTTTTCTTTAACAAAAATCAGCATTTTAGTTTGAGACTGCAGAGGGAGTCGGGGGTGATCTGGAAGACGCCTCTGTGTTGTGCTGCTTGTTTGTTTTATAACCAGTCAAACAGCTGAATTTGTGTTTGTGTTTCTGGTTTGACAGAGAGTTACTCGCCCACCTGTGGCTGTTACTGACCTCCGGCCTGTTTCGGACATTTGTTTTGTAAAAGTAAACTAAAATGTGGTCAGATTGAGAATGTGTGTAGTTTCTGACAGTGACACAGCTATGCTAACTTTGTACAATTTTTCCTCTTCCAGAGACACTTCTTCAGGAACCTGGGCTCCATCATAACGTATGCCTTCCTGGGCACTGCTATCTCATGTTTCGTTATTGGGTAAGCGTACACTTCCTGTTTATGAAATGTCAGTTTAAAATCTGATCAATCACAACCCCGCTCAGGGTTGGATAAAGGTTACAACATGTTTTGCAGATAACTGAAAAGGAAATAAATCTAAAGACAAACAAAGCAAAACACAACAAAAAGAAACAGGTTGGAAGCCAGGGGGAAAGAGAGAGAGAGAGTGAGAACATAAGATATACAGGTCATGTCAAGTTCTTAGTTCTCTTCTACTGATGAAACATAGAAACATCCACAAAATCAACACAAAATAAAACATAAAGCAAAAAATGATTAATAAGAGGTGTATTTACATGCAGATATTCAACAACTATTATGCACAAAAGAATCAAAAATAATACACATACATATATTATTGATTGGCATTCGATTATGGCTAAAAGTTGCTATTCAAACAAACATATTCTTAAATGTATTTTAATCATAAATCCTTATTAGCTGTGCTTTGGAAAATGAGTTTTATTACAATATGATGACTGACTCATAATTCTGGGTAACACACCGTCACTCCAGCAAGACATAAAACTGATCTTAACAATTTATGGTCACAAAGACACATTTTTCACAATTTACAGTCCTGAATTCAATATCAAACCCCTTCTGTTCTGCTCTCCAGGAATCTGATGTACGGTGTGGTCAAACTGATGCAAGTGGTCGGACAGCTGACTGACAAGTTCTACTACACTGACTGCCTTTTCTTTGGTGCCATCATCTCTGCCACAGACCCAGGTGAGGCGATCGCTCTCAGTCACTTTAGAGAATGAAACAGAAGATGTCTGTGTATATGAAATTTGCCTTTTTAAATCTGTACTTCTGCGTGTAGTGACGGTGTTGGCCATTTTCAATGAGCTCCATGCAGACGGGGATCTCTACGCTCTGCTGTTTGGAGAAAGCGTTATGAATGACGCAGTTGCCATTGTGCTTTCCTCGTAAGTCACATTTTTTTTGTCTCATCAAATCTCAACACCTTCCCTCCTGCTACACCAGTGTGGGTTTTCAGCCCCTTTCTCCCTG
>NW_019525064.1:592952-723293 GCF_002814215.2 Seriola lalandi dorsalis | reverse complement strand
ACCCACTACAGTGCAGGTTTCAGTGAACTATTTCCCTCTGAAATGTAGGAGTGGAAGTGTAAAGTAGCTTGAAATTGAAATACTCCAGTAAAGTACAAGTGCCTCAAAATTATACTTAACTACAGTACTGATAGTAAATGTACTTCATTGCTCTCCACCACTGCTCATACAATTATTTAGCCTTCGGCAATCATTTTTAATATTGTTCAAGACCTTCATAAATAGTTTTTTGCAAGTCAGATGGTTTGGATCCATGCATCCTGTTCCTACAGAACTGCCTCACAAAATAGATGTGAAGTTTTCCCCTTGGAATAATATTGTTCAATTACCCAACCAGGTAAAACTATTGAATTCCTGCGTGAAAATAAAAGGGGTACCTATAAAAAAAAAAACTAAAAGACTAACTAAACCACCACAGACACAGAAATTATTAACTACAATTAACTATTAAAATAAAATAATAAACTATTACTACTACTACTCCAGCATTGTTTCACTGCTCATGACTGATCTATTTGCTAACATTAGATCATATACGACATTTTATATTGGTAACGAAATGACAAGCTAACGCTAGTAATGAAAGGGCGTGCCTCCAGCTAGCTAACATTAGTTAAATGACATTTCCTGACCTGCACAGTTTGTCTACACGGTACCTCAGGTGTTCGCTGACGTATCGAGGCTCCTCCCTTTCATCCTCTTCTGACGCCCGAACATCATTTAATTCAAACGTAATTTCTGGAAATATATTCATCTTTGTTGTGCAACGACCGACGATAACGACCGCTAATATAGCGCTAATTAACGGTTACACCTGTAAATCGGAGTAATAGATGTCGTTAAAAGTCTCAGTGCTGTTATACTCTATATCAGCAAATCAGATGTCTTGGTCGGAACTAACTTGTATCATTTAGATTGGTAACGATATGACAAGCTAACACTAGAAGTGAAAGGGCGTGCTATCAGCTAGCAAAAATTTGTTAGCTAAACTAACTTAATGTAAAGGTTAGAAACTAGCTAACATTAGTTAGCTAAACTGTAACTTAATGTAAAGCTTAGGAACTAGCTTACATTAGTTAGCTAAACTGTAACTTAGGGTGAAGGTTAGAAACTAGCTATCATTGGTTAGCTAAACTAACTTAATGTAAAGCTTAGAAACTAGCTTACATTAGTTAGCTAAACAGTAACTTAGGGTGAAGGTTAGAAACTAGCTATCATTAGTTAGCTAAACTGTAACTTAGGGTGAAGGTTAGAAACTAGCTATCATTATTTATCTAAACTGTAACTTAATATAAAGCTTAGGAACTAGCTTACATTAGTTAGCTAAACAGTAACTTAGGGTGAAGGTTAGAAACTAGCTATCATTAGTTAGCTAAACTGTTACTTAATGTAAAGCTTAGAAACTAGCTTACATTAGTTAGCTAAACTGTTACTTAATGTAAAGCTTAGAAACTAGCTTACATTAGTTAGCTAAACTGTTACTTAATGTAAAGCTTAGAAACTAGCTTACATTAGTTAGCTAAACTGTTACTTAATGTAAAGCTTAGAAACTAGCTTAAATTAGTTAGCTAAACTGTTACTTAATGTAAAGCTTAGAAACTAGCTTAAATTAGTTAGCTAAACTGTTACTTAATGTAAAGCTTAGAAACTAGCTTAAATTAGTTAGCTAAACTGTAATTTAAGGCTGAAGTTAGAAACTAGCTAACATTAGCCTTCATCTGTAAATACTAATTAATACATCTACTTCAGAAACTCTGACGGTGAGAAAGTAAATGACGGGTAAGAAGGATATATAAGGTCAGACCCTCCACAATCCCACCCCATAATTCGAACCCTTCAGGAGACAAATCAATTCAAAACATCATTTGAATATTGGTACATTTATGATATTTATTAACGTATAACTATTAATAACTGCCACCCCATGTTTTCTGTGTTTCAGGTCTATTGTGGCTTACCAGCCCAGTGGAGCAAACACGCACATGTTCGATGCTTCAGCCTTTTTCAAGTCAGTGGGGGTTTTTCTGGGTATTTTCAGTGGCTCCTTTCTTATGGGCGCAGCCACAGGAGTCGTCACTGCTCTCATATCCTTCTTTGATGCATGCTTTGAAATGAAATTAGAAAATATATAATGTCTAATTTCCCAAATGGACTTGTTTCTTGGAGCAGCGCCTGTGTTATAGTGTTTTTCTTTAACTTCACCTCCACGTCACCAAGTTCACCAAGCTGCACTGCTTCCCACTGCTGGAGACGGCCCTCTTCTTCCTCATGTCCTGGAGCACCTTTCTGCTGGCCGAGGCCTGCGGGTTCACAGGTGAGCTGCATCGGGGCACGGCTGTGAGGGAAGTGGTTGCAGTTTGGGAAGTAAGCACCAGACGTTTTTGTGCAGGGCGCTAGAAAAAAAAAAAATCCAGAACAAGGAAACCAGTGTTAGCTGTCTTACCTTATAGGAAAAAATGCCAAGTTATGACAAATTTAGAAGATCGAAAGCTGTGAGCTTTAGCGTCTTCTAGTTCTTTGTCAATGTGTGGGCCTTGTTTTTCAACATGATGGAACATTAAAAAGTAAATGGATTATCAAAAGACCCTTTAGTCATTACATATTAAAACAAAAAGTACAGTTTTTTCCAGATAGCTTTTAGAATTTTTCTGCTTATGATCGAGACAGAGTCTTTTAAATCCAAGCTCACTAAAAAGTCACTGATTGTGCTGAATGACATAATTATGGGCAGTTTAAACTAAGAGACCGTAAACCGTTCACAGAGAACTGAGTCTGTTTATACAAATGAAATGTGACAGGGACTTAAATACAGATTATGTAGCAGATGTGCAGAAATGAAATTAAAAGATAATATATGACATAGTAGCAAAGCATTGAGCGGACTGGAAATTATCACTGGAGTGGGTGAATTGTGCCACTGCGTATCATAATTATCCAGACTACCTGTGCAATGTAATCTGTCTGATGGAGTCATTGTATTAACCCCTCGTCAATATATGTGTGTGTTGTTCTGCAGGTGTGGTGGCCGTGCTGTTCTGTGGCATCACGCAGGCTCACTACACCTACAACAACCTGTCTGAAGAGTCCACAAAGCGCACCAAGCAGGTAGCATCTGACCGTTCCCTGCACATGTAGATCCCCACACACACACACACACACACACACACACACACATTTATATTTGGCGGTTGTGAACCCCCTGATAGTATGAAGCGGGTGCTCGGCCCCAGTGCCAGATGGCTCCATGATCAGCTTGCTGTGACCTTAATCGGGGCTGTCTGAGGACATCCCTCCTGACATGACTGTTTCGTTTCCCAGAGGGGGTTCAGTCTTGAGGACAGGGTACAGATTAGCATGTAGGCAATGCGCAGTGTGACACATTTTGAATCAGTGCTCAGAGTATCCTGGTTTTTCACTGTCAAAGAAAGCTATGCATGCACAGTTCACTGCGAGGTTAAAGTACTCCACTTAGATTAAGACAAAAAAAAGAAAAAGAAAAAAAGGTTGTTTCAATTCTTTTTCTCCTTCTTAATGGTCTGGTTTGCGTGGTCATTTGTCTCCATATGAGTGTGCTTGACCTTGTGTCTTGTGCCTCTCGCTCGGAGCCACAGAGATGCAGTGAGCTCTGTAATCATCATGGCAGCCAGAGAGTCTGCCGCTCTGTCAGCCTGGGAGAGAAAAGAGAAAACAACTCCCAAAGCTTTTCTGGATTCTGAGGGAATAGATGAGGCGCTTAGCTCAGAGAACCAGGCCTCTTTTTTTAAGCAGTGCAGTGTGAGAACATTTCTGTGAAATTCCCTTTGTAAGCCCAAAACTTTAGAGGCATCTTCTTGTGTTTTTTTAATTTTCATTCTTGCTGTGTATTCGTACATGTCCAAATTGAAACCTGATGAGTATTAAATGTTCCTTGCAGCTCTTTGAGGTCCTTCACTTCCTCGCTGAGAATTTCATCTTCTCCTACATGGGCTTGGCTCTGTTCACCTTCCAGAATCACATTTTCAGCCCCATTTTCATCATTGGAGCTTTTGTATCCTTTTGCTGTACAACGACCAGACATTTCTGCTTCCAGTTCAGACTATCGGGTATCATCCACAGCTGCAGAAGCAGGCCATAGTTGATTGGAGAATTATATGATGTCCCTGTAGACAGGCCATAGTTGACCCAAGATGGATGTAGCTCTTAAGTCAAAGTCGAGGTCCTCTGTGGTGAATTTTTGGGCTGTTTCCCTCCCAAAAACAACATCACGTCATTGTAGGAATAGATTTTTCATCTATTACATGGGTCAGGACATCCTGTTCCCTGAGTCTTGCGAGCATTAAATTGTTCAGTGAAAAATTTCCTGACCTGCCTGTCAGATTGCCATATTCATTGGAAGAGCTTTCAACATTTACCCACTCTCCTTCCTCCTCAACCTCGGCCGAAGGCACAAGATCAAGGGAAACTTCCAGCACATGATGATGTTTGCAGGTACGAAAAAAGCCCAATCGACTTTTGTTTCTTTCTCTGTAGATGTAATCAGATAATTATTGTTATTATTTTTTTTGGACGTGACCCTCTGCAGGTTTACGAGGCGCCATGGCGTTCGCCTTGGCCATCCGGGATACGGCCACCTACGCCCGGCAGATGATGTTCACCACCACGTTGCTCATCGTCTTCTTCACTGTCTGGGTGTTTGGTGGTGGGACCACGCCGATGCTCTCCTGGCTACACATCAGGTAACATCACATTTTTGTGCATTTGGATAAAAGTCCTGACAACTAAAACTTTTATGAAAGAAGAGATCCAAAAATCTTCAAACACAAACCCACAGTTTATCCTCCCTAGAGTTATTCCTCAGGTGTTATTTCTGTTATTCAGTGTGTTATTCAGCGTTATTTCTCAGGTGGTAAAAATTATGATAGTTGACAAAGAAAATAAACCATAATAAGTATTTTTCTTTTCATCAAGTGAGATCAAATGTATGAGTAAATTAAAACAGCTAACATTAGAGATGGGGAGGCTAACTGGTGCTAACCTCAGCTAGCATTAGTTGAAGCTCAAATTGAATTGAATTATTATTGGATATTATTATATTTTATTGATTACTTCCATACACCATAATGAGCCGGTATCTAAATCCAACCATAAGGGACAGGAAAAGAAAAACAGCTAAACTCCTGCTAAAGCTAATGCTAACTAGCTTAGTGTGAGTGGAATAGCAGTAATCAGCATCTCAGCTTTTGATGGAATCTGTACTTTTTAATTTGGTTAAACTATTTTTAAATCACATATTTCAATGTGTTAAACTGTAAATAAATGTATTATATTGACTTAAGTGTAAATATTAATAGCAGAAGTACCGACAGACACCTAGCAAAACAGACATAAATAATAAAAAAATCAAAATAAGGTTTATCTTCTTTCATAAAAACAAAAAAATAATTTCTTGGATTAACTGATCTGCATAAAAAGCTTTTCTCTTACTGAGTTTGCAAGCTGCCCTGAAAATGTTCTCAGTATTACTGCTTTTGTAATTACTGCTCTCTGTGCTTTCTGCCTTTTGCTCTGTGTTTTCTACCAGCTTTTTTCTGAGCTTTACTATTTTCTCCTTCAACACGTAATTCCTCAGCAGTTGACGTTATTTAATTCATCCTATATGTGGCGGGACTGTCCAGGAGATGGGGCTAGAGTTCTCCACTGCTGCTGACGTTCCATCTCCCAGGTCTTTAAATCAGAGCTTTTCAGTAACTGGGATTTAAGCTGCATCTTTGACGAAATCCCTGCATTTTCTATGATAGGAAGTAGAATAGTTTCTGTAAGATTTTAACACTTGAACTGTTAAAATCAGCCGTGATACTGAATCCAGTAATATCAGCTCTTTATCTCCAGGCTGCGACGGTGTAGGCGGTTCCCACTTGAGATGTTACCGGCGGCAGGACCGGTGATGCTTCAGAGCTTTTGCTTGTGTTGCTATCTGTCTGTTTGGAGCCCAGCCTCATGATGCAGTGGGAGCTCCTATTTGTCACGATAAAGCGGATTATGGGTTGGCTGTGTGTGTGTGTGTGTGTGTGTGTGTGTGTGTGTGTGTGTGTGTGTGTGTGTGAGAGAGAGAGAGACAGAGTGAACAGGCTCTGTTTAATATGGGTAATGCCTCCTCGGACCGAGCAGGAAACTATTGTGTTCGGTGGAGGTTTAGAGCGCTGCCAAAATCTCCCCATGAACTCATCGCCATGGTTACCGAGACGTGTGGTGCACGGCAGCCGGATATCAGTTGTGCTCCTCTGTGATCCTGGTATCGTCCCCTGTATACGTGCATATATTGACACATTTCTACTCTTCATGGGAAACACTTTCAAATCCCTGAGGAGTAGTAGGAAATCATATTGCAGAGGAGAAGTTTAATTCTATTCTGTTTATTGAATAATATTCAGCATATACATTTTATCTGAACACTGAGGATTGAATTTTCTAGATGTCGTTTACAATTTTTGAGACACAATCCACAGCAGCCCCTGGTGAGGCAGCGGCGTGATGAGCGCTGGGATAGCAGACGTCTGGTGTGACAGGAGACGCCGCTGCTTCCTGTTAATGGGTTTTGATGGATGGTCTGTATCAGGCTGGCATGCAGCTCGTCACCGATCCACAGACACTGAGGGAGAGAGACATCCTGTGTGCTCACGTCTGGTCAGGGAAGAGCTCCTAATCTCTCAACTCCAATGTGGAAAATTTCTCATAATATTATAAACACAGAGGAAATATTGCTTTATAAGTTTAGGTTAGATTGTGATAGAGCTTTGTCATATTGACTAGTAGAAGAAACTTCTCTCAAGTTCTCTAGCACAGTGGTTTCCACATGTTTCACGTCAAGGGCCCTAAACTGACACAAATTAGACCACAGAACCCATCTGATAAGATTTTTGCTTTTATATGTTTTATTACAGAAAGTGTTTGAAACCCATGACTAAAATAAATTCTAAAATTATATTGAAAATAAATAATTCCTCTTTTTGCTGGGAACCCCCAAGAACCTTTTTGGTTTGAGAACCACTGCTCTAGCAAACTTACATTTTTCTACAATGCTTATAGATATTATTATATTTGAAATGGTTGAAATACTGAAAGAAGCTGAAGTGGCATCAGTTGGTGTGAGAGTTAAAATAGAAAGAAGCTGAAAGAAGTTCGAAAGTGCTGAAACAAGCAGGAGTACTTCCTGAAGGAGGGGGCTGAGCTCAGCTATGTGGCCCGAACCTTTCTGTTACTGAAGCTATGAATGCAGCTGGTGTGGGTGTAACATTAGCTATGGTTGTCTTTGCACTTGCAGTATTTGCATTGGCCAAGATGGTGCGTTGTAAAAAGCTGCTTTCTGCAGGGTTTGAATCTGGTACTTGTGTCAGATACAGACGGAAGTGTCACCAGTGCAGCAGTGCAGGAATCTCTTCATAACAATGCTCAGCCACACGAGTCAATTCACATTAGCATGTATCCTATAGGTAAATTATTACACATTAAAAACACAGCCTTGCTAATCACATATACTATAGCATAATCACAACAACAGCAAAGCCCATATCCTCTGCTTGTTATTGTACTATTGCAATGGACTTCAGACACTGACTAACTTACCATTAATACCAATTAATCTACGGGGACTAACGCTAGCTATCGTTAACCAATGTTGCCGTAGTAACACCGCCACATTAGCAGGGTTTTGATTACAGATAAAAGATAAAACACATTTATCATTCAGCTGACATGACTGTTGGTGTCGAATTAAGTTGTTTTTCCCCGGCTCACCTGCCCCCACAGGCAGATCCACCCACTCCCCCTGGGCCCTGCTGAAAACACTCTGTAGGATCAGTCACAATACAATGAGTGAGAGAAGTTTGAAATGGCGTTTTAAACGGATGTGCTGGAAGTTGTTGAAATACTGACAGAAGTTGAAGCGGCAGTGAAAATACAGGTGCCACAGGAAGTGGTAATTGCAGGTAGAATGGATGCGCTGAAAAGAGGTGAAACGCGTCGTCGAATGTCGTCGTTATGATCATTTCTGAACGGTGATTCTCTGATGAGTTCTCTCGACTACTTTGAATACTATAATTTATAGAGAAGTTTAGTCGTGTGCGTTTATGAGGCTGGTGACCTTTTGTTTTAATGAGAGGAATCCAGAAGTGTCAAAGGAGCTCTGTGTGTTCAAGGCCGGAATTTAGAAAGTGTGTGTGTGTGTGTGTGTGTGTGTGTGTGTGTGTGTGTGTGTGTGTGTGTGTGTGTGTCTTAGGGCAGACAGCCTATTTGAGAGGTATAAATACTTGGTAACACAGATGCATCAGTGATGATTGAATGCTACTGACGTGACCTTTAATTTTATTCACCGACTGCTTTATACAGAAAATCCCACCTCGTCGAACAAGACATGAAGTTTGTTTTGAACTGTTATTGACATGAAGAGTTCTTATTTTATCCATTTTTTTTTTTTTTTTTTATGTGTTTGGCTGAACATCTGCTGATCCTCCGTCCAAGTCCAGGGATTAGTCCATGTTCCCAAAACAGAGACTCATACTTGACCAAGACTGTTGCCAATTACTGTTTTTAAAACAGTGAGTGGTCACTGTTAAACTCTCATTTATGTTCAGTCCTCCATTTAACTAACACTGACTGCAACACACCTTTTTAATCCTCAAATGATGGATGATGTGCTTTTATCTAAGGTGTAATTTTTAACACACAATCAGATTTGATATTTGATTTTGGCCATCACAATAAAGGCACAAAATGCCCCCCCAAAAAAATACTTTAAATAAGTAAATAAAAGTTCAAGCCGGGAGAGTTCCACATACTCTTATACACGAACAAGTACTAATACTCTAACTTTAATGTGCTTGATACTGAGTGTATGTGTTTGTCATGTGACAGCGTTGGGGACAGTGAAGCATTGCAGGAACAGCGATGCCAACGTGGAAAGTGGGAGTACTTCAGGTGCTGTATCTGAACGTGTTCAAACTCTGTGACTGTAAATGGTGTTGGGAAAGCGTGCGGTTGCTTCATATGGGAATCTTCCTTTTCACTGTTTACTTCTGTTTTTCTGGTGAAGGGGAACAATAATGAAGTTCTGTGGAAAAAGACAGAAACTCTCAAATACACCATTAATTATATATTTTTCAGTGACTTTTGTTGATTATTGTGAAGTAAAAGCAAATTGACGGAGTGTGTGGAGGTGCTGTCCCTCGAGGAGTTACTCATGATGAAGTTCTTTATTCAAGGCTTTTTCTCTGGATGACGTGAAAACCTCAGCTGGTTTTTTCTGTTGTGTCTCAGTCGACAGTTTTTCTATTTTTTTTTTTTTTTTTTTGGTGTGAAGAACAAACTCGGTCACTGTGTCCCCCAGAAGCAGCTCAACAAACAAAGTGAAAACTGATCTCAAGTATGTGCAACAGAGGAAGGCGATAAGCAGAGAGAGAGAGAGAGAGAGAGAGAGAGAGAGAGAGAGAGAGAGCTGCCTGTGTCGCAGTGGTTCCTCTATGTTCAGGATTGCGTGTGTTTCCTAAAAGACAGAAACCTTGCTGAAGAAATCGCTTGTTAGGAATATTTGTTGGTTTTGAGGAGAGGAGAAGATGTTTTCAGGATTAGGATTAAAGGTTAGTGGGTAAACTGAGGTCAGTAGGGGGTTTCTCTTATGCAAGTATGTGTGTATATGAACACGTGTGGCCGGCCTATACTGTCTCTCATCAGAGGAAATGTGTTCAAGGCTGGGCTTCTCCCTTCGTGGGCCCCCCCCCCCCCAGTACTTGTGTTTTATAATCTCAGGTCCATTCCCCGCAGATCCTTCCTGATGCAGTGTCTGGCAGGCCTCATACCTCTTTGTTTTTGCAGGTCCTCTGACCTCTTTGCAAACTCCACCTCCTTGAAGATCACACTCTCAGCGTGTGTGTGTGAAGACATTTTGGCCGGCACTCACAACTTCAAAGGGCTGTTTGAGGATTAAGACTTGGGGTTTTATGGCTCGGGTTAGAATCAGGTTGGGCGTTTATTTGTGATGGTTACATTTAGGGTAAGGGGCTAGAGAATGCATTATGTCCACGACAACAAGTGTGTGTAAGTGTGTGTGTGTGTGTGTGTGTGTTTGTGTATTTAAGAGAGATATTTGTGGCCTTCTCCTTTTCATGCTGCTGGAAAAAAAAATGCTGTTACTGAATTACTCAGAAGGGATATTCGCCCCGTATGGCAGTCATGGAAAAGTCTAAAGATAACTACACACATCAGTTAAACCCCCTACTGTGCAGTGTCAGTTGTAGTATCGGATGTAACCATGAAAGGCCGCTACGTTGGCGTCCGTCCACGAGGATTATACTCGACTGGTCTACAGCTTATGTGAATTAAAAGTGCCCCTTTTTAAAATCTGCTTGTGTTGGGTTTAATCCCTCTCTGTTGGTAAGAGACTCCATGGGTAAATTATTTATGTCCAGCCACGAAGACCGGAAACATGCGCCGTAGTAACTTTAAAGGAAGAGTTGATTGGGTATTGATGTCTTTCTCATGTTACATATGGTGAAATGCTAACGTCAGCATCTGGTTGGCTTATCTTTAGCACAAAGACAGGGAATAGAGGGAGACAGCTAGGAAGTGACAGCAACCAGCCAAGAAATAATCTGATGAATAACCCACACAATTCCACAAAATGTCGTTTTTACACTTTTGGTTTTTGTACAGATTAAAAAAATATATGTTAATTAGTGAGTTGTTAGTTGCAGTTCTGATAGGCCGATTCTCTTTACCTTCAGACAGACGCAGGTCAGTTCCAGTTGATATGCTACACTAAGCTAAGCTAACCAGCCGCGACTGTAGCTTCATATTTATCGGACAAATATAAGAGTGGTATTGATTTTCTCATCTAACTATTGGCAAGAAAGTGAAAAAAGCTATAGCACAGGCACTACTGTTTCCTGTGTTGCCAGTGTCTTTCTTTCTTTTTTTTTTTTTTTAAGCACCTAGCGACAAATCTAACACTTTTTGGACAAAGCTTATAGCTGCTTTCCAAAGACTCACCAGTTGTTGTTCCGTTCGTCTGACAACAGAAACAGAAAAACGTGTAAACGAGAAGAGCTTTATTAGAAATTCGAGTGTATTAAAAGACTGCACATGTGAGCACAGAGAGTAGGAGAGAAGCACGTAGTTAAAGGGCTGAATGATGTCATGAATATACTAATTTGCGTATTGCGACATCTAGCGACAATTAGCGACTTTTCAAGCAGCTTTAGTTACTTTCCATTGAAAGTAGTTGGCAACAGTGACTGTCCCATGTATCCATGGGTAAAAACAATTAAACCCAAGAACCATGGATAGTTTTGAAACAGTATTAGTGTTATTTCTTTACTGTGTTATTTATTACTGCTGGGTTATTTGCCCAAGCTGAAATACAGTTTAGATGTGATGTTAAAATCTACTTTTTTAATGATTAAATGTCTGTATTTGTTACTGATTGTTGATAATATGTGTATCCTTTGCAGTTTTGAAAGCCGTATGTTATTTTCTACATCCAACAACAAATTTGTGACAGTATTAAGTTAAAGATAAACCGTCACTGTGGGTTTCACTGGTGATCAGATGTTTTTTTTTTATCCACATGCACAGGGTAAAGTTAACCCAGTACTGCATCAATACTACAGTGTATTGACCCACAGTGGGTCAATTTTATAAATGCAGCATGTATGTGATGCTAAGCACAGACACACATGACTAGTTCAATCACATGATAGTTTTGCTGTTTAGTCCTTGCACACTGAACGGTCTCTGTCTTGGGGTCAGGGGTGACTTGATGGTGAATTTCTGTATTGATAAAAATGTAGTTTGCTCACAAGGTCTGGTTTTGTGTTACTTTCAAATCTCTCCCTCATTACTTCATTATAAAAGTGTGTAATATCTTGTTGCTTTTCTCTCTCTGTACTGGGTTGAAAGCTAATTCACAGCATTTTTCAGCCACTGAAAAATTTAGCATCTGGCACTTTGATGTGTTGGTTTTCAAAGCGACTTCCGACACATGGCAGAGCCACAATCAGGCCACAACTGCATCTGTAGTCGCACCTAGAAAAAGAAAAAGAAACTCTTTGATTTTTCACTTTGACTGCTCCGTGTCAAAACAAACAGTCTAACAAAACCATGACAAAATCCAAACTGCACCAACAACGAAGAAGGGAAACTACTGGCTGAGAAAAACTGCTGATTCTCCACGTGTGTCAGTGTGTGCAGCAGTTTGGTTGCTGCAGAGTTAATCAGCATATTTAGTTGTTTATATCTGTTTTCTTACTACTTTCTTCCTGTGTTGTAGGGTTGGTGTGGATCCAGATCAGGACCTGCAGCCCTGTGGAGACAGCTTCCAGGTCTTACAGGGGGTGAGGATCCCACTCTGATTATTTATACCGTCAGTGCTGCTCTCGCTGCTCAAACCGTTCTGCTTCCTCAGTTTTATGTTGTGCAGCACAGTCTGACTGCTCAGGAGGAAATGGGGTGAATTTCAGCTCCATTAGTTTTGGTGTCCAACGTTCTTTCACTTACTGTGATCTTTTTTTTTCATGATTAATCTTTCAAACTGCATCCCACTGTCCCGTGTAATTTAATATTAGCAGACCGATGTGAGCCTGGGATTACGGCTGTGAAGTGGGAGGCAGGATGTGATGGTAGTAACGACACTGATCCGATTGTCATGGACTTATATTATTTAAGCGTTTCAACTACTTCTCAGTCTTGTGGGGAGCGTCACACTGAGTCCTTTACTTGTGGATAACCTAGTTTGCTTTATTTGATTGTTGATGATGATTTTTTCAGTTTTTTCAGTCAATGTTTTAAATGTTTACTAAAAGGCCAGAACAATTAAATCAGAATTATGAGAGATTTTGGCAAATTTATGTCATAAGTAGAATGTTTTTTAAGGTTTGATAATCTGACTTGTTAATTGTACAGAACACAGACAGCACAGCAACATTCTCATTAGCAAGAATATAACCAAACATGCACATTACTTACAGTCTAAATGCATTCACATGTAATACCTAATTGTGTAACAAGGAGCAAGATGTAAAACAGTAATACTGTTACATTATATACTTGACGTCTTTCATAAGCACCTACCTCATGTTACTGCGTCATATGGTCTCAACTTTCAATTAATTTAATTACTTTATTTAAAATTAACAAATCAGTCTTCTAACTAAAGTTTAAGAACCAAATTTCCTCGTTGGGAATCAACAGGATCATTTTAGCCTGATAACATCTTGTTAGCTTGGTTTAGCTAAGCCACATTTGAAGAACTGGATCTTCTCATGGATGTGTGTGTGTGTGTGTGTGTGTGTGTGTGTGTGTGTGTGTGTTTGTTTGTTTGTTTGTGCAGCAAATCTAGAGGATTAAATTATGATTGTTTCCTCTTGTGTTTCTCCAGGATGGCCCTCAGGCTGAAGGACAGAGTAAAACCAAACAGGAGAGCGCGTGGCTCTTCAGACTGTGGTACACCTTTGATCACAAGTATCCTTTCTGTGCCCTGCTTTTCAGAAACAAAGAAAGCTTGTGTTTCATTTGCTTTTAGGCCACAGCTGTTTGAACTAGCACCGCTCTTTGTGGTAACAACAGGTCCCATATACAGTCAGAATAACTGTCTTAGGTGCACTGCATAAGTCATCAAAGTCGCAATCACAATTGATGTCATTATTAGATCATCCTTATGGGATCAGATTAACCTACATGAATCCATAAATGTTTTTTTCAGTCCCTGCTCAGTCTGGGTATAAAAACAGTCTTCAGTGAATGTGTTTAGCAGCTCATCCTCCCATTTCCTCCCTCCTTTCCTCCCTGCTGAACACTTGCCTCCCCAGGTGGCTGATTGTGTGGCTGCTTTTAACCGGAGCAGCTGTGTTTTACAGGGGAGACTTTCTCCCTGGCGACACGTGCACGCTGAAGTGAGCAGGGTGGATTTCTCATGTTCCAGCACTGCGGATGCTCAGATTAACACACATGACTCAGAGCTTTGGTGAGCAGAGTTCAGTGACCTTACATGTTTCTGGGCAGCGCACTGTGCATCCGACAGCTAGGTTTGATTTCTGTTCGGACGTACACGTTGTGACAGGGAGCAGACTGCCTCCTCCCAAAGGGACTTGTGCCCTGACCAGTTGAACATGGCCCTGGGTTTTCCCAGACTGCAGTATAGCCTGTCTAATTACAAACAAGAGGCATAGGAGCCCGCTGGTTCACTCTGCTGCTCTGCTGCCAAGCATCACAAAATTACTTCACCCTCAGCTGCTCGCAGAATCCTGTGCAGATTTAAACTCCAAATATATCCTGCTGGTGAACATCCCCCACATTATTAAGCCATAATTCATCACTTGCAATGTGTTTTTGTCTGGTTGTTGCAGGAAGAGAAGGGAAGTTGTAGAAAATCACTGGCTTCAAGGTCTATTTTTGTTAAAGTGTATACAGCTAGTGTAAACTGTTTTTATATTGGAATTAACTTGTGTAAACTGCTTGATCGTGTATTTAGCTACAACTGTCTAATGAGTATCCTTTGTTAATAAGCCATGACAAATAAATAATCTGTCAGTGCTTTATAGATCAGCTATTAACAGGAACTACTTGTGAGTTACCAGATTGACGAAACTCCTCCTTCTGCATGACACCTGTTTTATTAAATCAGCCCTTAATGTCTGGAAAATGGCTGCAGGACGTTCAGATCAGTCCATTTATAAACAGCTTATTAACATTTACAACTGCACACCTGTTAGATTACTGTAAGCACACCTTGACATTTCTAATTGCAGGTGACTGACTAACTTTTGCTTGTGGCTTATTTAGAAAGTGAGAATCATAATTAAGCCATCAAGTAATAAATGTTAGCAAGCCATTAATGAAGGATAAAGGCTCTAATGAGTTAATAAACCATAACCATTCTGCAGTTATAGACGTTATGCCCGGCTCATTTAAGAGCATAACCAAGAAGAGAGGTTCACACAGCGACCATGTAAAGAAACCAAATTTATTAAGGATAAGCCAAGTTAACCTAAGCAGACTAACCATATGTGAAGTCAGTACTGGAGATTTGGGTGCTAGGAAAATAAAGCCAACTTAAGTTACATGTACAGAAACTGAGGCCTTAACCAACACTATATACAACCAAACAGAATTAAGTTGGGTGCTGAAAGGCATCAACCCTCCAGGAGGGCTGAGAGAGAGAGAGGCCATTGAATTTCCCAGGTAAAATCTGCCAGGTAATCAGGAAGTACCTGAAAAACACACAGGAAACAGGAACAGGCCAAAACAAAACAAGGGCCGTCACATAAATTAATAAAAATCATTAATAAAGGATCACAGGTTCCTTCCTTTCTCTCAACTGCATTTGTAAATCTTAACAAATCATTAATAAAGGGTGGTTATACTAACTATCAAATCTGCACCTGTGTCATGTTGGAGGAGGAGTTTTCACAACCTGGAAACCCAAATGTTGTTCTTGTTAAATTCTCTATCCAGCATTAGTAAATGATTTATTAACCATTATCAAAGCAATTAGTTACAGTTTAAAGATGTTTTATAAAAGGTTTTCTTATTAAGAAGTAGTACAGATACGGAACATTAACTCCATTAAACCAGCCTTTGCTCAGTGTGTATAATGTTTGAGCTCTGCAGGTCATCCTCCTTAATAACTATCCAGTTACCTGAAGCCCATTCTGACACATAGCGGTCCGCCTCTCACCTCCACTCTGCCCAGCTACTGTGGGCCGCTGGCGAGCTGTCTGACCAGCCCCCAGGCGTACGAGGTCAGTGTCCACACGCACTTCCAGAACAGTAGATGTGCAGCAAACAAACAGTGACACTCCCATGTGACAAGTGGTCTGTGAGAAACCCATGTCCACACTGCAGAAAGTGTGGAAAGTCTATTCACTGCATGTTGTTGTAAATTGGGAAAGACATATTTGCTTTCTTGATAAAAGTCAGATGAGAAACCTGATGAAATTTAGGTTATTCAGTTAGCTTAGTTTACCACAAAGTAAACAGCTAGCCTGGCTCTGTCCAAAGCTAAAAACACTTGTCTATCATAACCTATAAATCACTCTAATTAACACCTTATTTATCGTTTGTTTAATTCCTACAAAGTTGTAAAGGTGTTTTTTTTCTTTTTACCTTTGGACAGAGCCAGGCTAGTTGTCCTCCCCTAAGCTAAGCTAAGCTAAGCTAACCAACCGCCGGCTGTAGCTTCATGCTAAATATGTGTCAAATAATTATTTTTGAGTATTTTTCTTTATCAAGATGCCTCTCGTTTGTCTTCCTGTAAAATATTTTGATGACTCATCTTGAACTTGGGGGCAGTTGTATAAATAAATCAAACAAAACTTGGGTATTTGGGGTGACTAGCTAAGCTAAGACAAAACAACACTTCAGTGTTAGCTAGTAGTTAGCTAGCAGAGCAAAGTCATAGAGGTGTGTGCAGTTTTCTCCTGGCAAAAACTTTAGCCACATTCTTTGGAAATGTTAACAAAGTCTAATTTATTCTTATTAATAATTAAGAATAACATATTAGTCCAGACATACTTTTAAAAATATCGTTTTAACTGTGGAAAGTACAGTGGGGTCCAAAAGTCAGAGACCAATTTCCCATGTTTTGGTGCTAAGGTTAAAAAAAAAAAAAAGAAGCTTAATCGGAGATATTTTTGCCAGTGAACAAAAAGTGGTAGTTTTTCTTTCCCTTCTTATATTCAAACCTGAGGTTGGTGCCTCAGGGAAGGCTCTCTGTGAATACTGAAGGTTTCTCTCTCAGGAGGATTGTGATATTGTCAAAATATTCTCAACGCCTGCCAGTAAACACACAAAGCACTGAGGCCTTCAGTGAGGAAGAAAATGGACGGTCAAGAAGCCTTTTTGCATTCAGAGGGCAGCACAAAAGGCCCTTCTCCGCCCCACCTCCGTGATGATCACTGTTCTGTAAGACACTGTGCTCTGATATTTAAAACACAGGAGCACCCATTGAGGGGTCGGTCACACTTGGATTCACTCTGTCAGATTCTCCTTTTCATTTCATGTGAAATACTTTCACGTAGAGGCTTTTTGCTATTAAACTCTCCTTTCACAATAACCCACAGAGCCTTTTACACCGGGGTTACTAACTCTAAATTTCCTTAACACAAACTAGAGTGATTGTCTCTCATTTAAATTTAATTCTCTGTGAGCTCCGTCTTAAGATCTACAGCCGTAAATGTTTTCCTCTGCTGCTGTGTTGCTGTTGGTTTTGCCAGCGTAGTGCTGCGTGCCAGAGGAGCCATGAATTTAGATGGTAGTTCATATTATCAAGGCTGTCCAGTGCTCAGTGTCTCCAAGTGTGGAGAGACAGGGTTAAAGAAAGCTCTGTGCCTGGTTCCTCTTTAGTTATGGATATTATGAAATGATTTCATTGACCTCAAATTGTAAAACAGCTAAAATGTGGCTGTGGTTTATAATTCCCATGATGGTTTTGAAAAGATAGTACTACAGAATTCATTTTGAAGGATACGGCTGGACATATTCTATATTTTTGTCTTACTGTTAAAGCATCCAAAGAAAAAATACAACAACAACAAAAACAACAACAACGTGTTAGTCCATCTCTCAAGACTTTCTCACTTCCTCTGGTCTGACAGTGGCACTCAGCTCCGAGAGACCTGGTTCCTACTAAAGACATAAATCTTCAGTCATTGCTACGGTGGCACATTAATGTTTTTAGTAGGTTTTGAACAACAGTGGAGCTCAGTGACAGAGGAATGAGCTCTATCAGTAAATATTTAGGATCAATTCATTGTGATTTTTGTCTTTTCATGGAATTTGACAATGAAAAAAATAGAATATAATACTACAATACCACTTACACTTTAAATTTCTTCTAAAAGCTTATTTCATACATGTTGTCCCCCTTAGTCTTTATTTTATTTGTATTATTTTTCGTTGGCATCTTGATAATTATTTAAAATAAGTTAAATATATTCATTTTAACTTATTCTTATATAAGAGGTTTTTTTTTTTACTATTTTAATTAGCAAGTAGCCACGTCCTTTTTAACAACATAAAATGCCTGATGGATTCGTAAGTTAATTGCTGGAGAGCGCGGGTTATGGGGTTATGTAATTTTTTTTCAGATCCCTTGATCTGAGTAATCCTGTAGTGACCCGAAGTTAACTCATCCTGTTCTCCCCGGGGACATGGAAGGACTATTGATCGTCAGCCAGTCAATTAGAGCTGGGAGAACCTTATGCTGCAGTTCACTGTGGGCTAGGTCCGTGTTTCACTGTGCAGCCTGTGGTTTCGTGTGCTTTATGTTTCAGCTGCACTGTAATTCAATTGCTGCAGTGCGGGCCATTAAGTGAAAGTCTCCTCCCTTCCCTACTGTAAATCCATAGTGTCCTCTCTGAGCCTCTGCACCGTTGATGTGTGTTCGTCCGTTCACTCCACACGTACCCACACTGTATGTAACCCCACCCCTCCCCTCATGTTCCACTGTGGATGTGTTTTCAGAACCACGAGCAGCTGAGGGACCACGACTCTGACTTCATCCGTAACGACAGCGACCTGACCTACACGTTCGGTGACACTGCCATCACAGCCAACGGCGCGTCCGGCGGTGGGGGGGATGGTGCCGGGGGCTCAGGCTGGAGCGCCAACGGAAAAAGGAGCGGCAGCACCTCAGAGGAGGCGCTGGAGCGTGAGCTGGACTCCCGTGAGCAGGAGCTGCTGAGCCGTGGCACGCGCCTGGTTTTCCCCATTGAGGATCATGTCTGACCCTCCCTTCCTCCCCCTCCTGCGCCTCTTCCTCCCTGACCTGACCCCCAGACCGCATCGCCCCCAGCTCTCTCCACATCCTGCGGGCAGAGCGTCCAGTCCTCCAGAGATAAGACAAAGTGGAGATACGGGAGTAGACCTGGGAGGCCTGGGAGCAGAGCTCAAGGATCATTTCATCCTCATTACAGGGAGTTTATTCTCCAGGAGACGTGTGTCCTCAAGAGCGTCAGAAGAGAAATTCTCAGTGCTGTTATACTGTGATCCAGTTTCCTCTGCATAAACAGGAGGGAAACCATTATGCAGGATGTGGGGATGAAATATCCTCAATCAAGATTGAATCTGCACTTTTAAACATGTGACATTTTGTGTGTTCAGTGGAAAAGAGGTAGAAAAGTGAACTATCGCCCGGCAGCGCTCTCTTCTCATATGATCTCACAGGTTTCTCATCACAGCACATCAGAAAATGCCAAGTGGCTTCCTGTAGCCACAACCCCATTTAGATGCTGCAAAGAGGCTCCGCAAACCAAAAGTTCATAACGAGTTCTCCAGTAAATGCGTTCCACTGATCCCATGTAATGTTTGGTGTGTGTGTGTGTGTGTGTGTGTGAAGATTACCTTTGTTTCACACAGAAGCGTCTGTGTGGAGGACGTGACATGTGAGCAGCACAGACTGGAGACTGCGTTGCCTTCTCAGCCACCGCAGCCCGTCATGGGTGAAGTAACAGGAATGGAGAATGCGAGCGTGTAAATAGTCACAATGATGAGCTTTGTTCCTTTTTGGAGGCACTGCTCCTTTCAGTGGTTGACCTCCCATGACTGTGACAGACAGCATCTGTGTGTCTTGTCTTTGAGTTGGCTTGGATCTATTTCTTTGTTTTAAAGTAGTCGACTGGTTGTCACAACAATGACACGAACAAGGAATGGGAGTGTTTCAACGCTAATTACATTGTTTCTTATGAAACAATGCTGATTTCCCAGAACTTAAAAAATAAACTGACATGAGATATATGCTCTAATACAGTTGAAGAGCAATTTCAACAAGATAAAATAAAGGACAGGCTTTCATCATAATTTTGATTCCTTTAAAAAAGAAAAAAAAAAAAAAGATTTTGTGTACTGATTTTTAAAACATTAAAAAGACCAGATGCATCCGGTAAAGTAGGGCTGCAAATTATTTTCATTGACAATTAATCTGATGATTTTTGTGATTAGTCAAGTTTATAAAAGTCAAAAAATAGTGAATAATGTCTATGACAGAGAATAAAGTGGCATCTTTTTTTACCTGCAGTCAAAACCCCCAAAAATATTCAGTTGACCATCATATGTGAAAAAAACCAGCAGTGAAGTCTCACACTGGAGAAGCTGGAACCAGTGAATGTTTTTACTTTTTTCTTCTTTTTTTAAATCATTAATTTTAATTAATTTCAATTAATCAACTTGAATCATTTCAGCTTTGCACTTAAGCCAACTTCAGTAAGTGATATGATGACATCATGCTGGCACAGGTCACACTGAGTCGATGCAGGAGCCGCGCCGACAGCAAACTGGTTCTTCAAACTCTGAACAAGATTTCACCTGTAAACTTTATACTCAATAAGTGTTCAGGTTTCCAGACTGATGCCAAACACCGACAACCACAGATTAGCAGTGGATGTGCTTGCACATAATTTCACCCTTTACCTTCATCAGCAGTATGTATACTCATAAACAATGGTGTCTGTGGGCTGTTTCCGCCATAAATATATTAACCTCAAATGTTGTTGAAATGTGAGCACGTAAACAGAACGATGAGGTGAGATCGTCTCATAAATCACTGAAGTCAAGTGTAATTTATGTTTTTGTAAACCTCATGTCTCACTTGTTCTTCCTGGGTTTACAGTTAAATATATTAACATACATAAATTCCTAATTTGTGTTGTCCTATTATTGTTTCAAGGTTTGGCTTTTCTTTTCTTTTCCACATTTGTCAGGATACATCTTTATTTTGTTATAAGATCCCGTCAGTAGACAGATGCAATACGTAAACTTGAATGTATTTTGGAAATACGCTTCATAAGCTTTAAATTTCCTTCAAACAAGATTGTTTTCTGGCAGATAGATGAGAAACTTGATGCCACTTTACTATCTGTCCATTGAACATGAGGATACAACCAGTACCTGGTTAGCTTAGCTTAGCACAAAGACTGAAAAGATATTCAAACTGAGCCAGGCTAGCTGTTTCCTCTTGTTTCTAGTCTTTATGCTAAGCTAAGCTAAGCTAAGCTAAGCAGCTGCTGTCTCTAGTTTCATGTTCACTGTACAGACATGAGAGTGCTGTCAGTCTTCTCATCTAGCTGCCACAAAGTCAATGAGCATGTTTCCCAAAATGTAAAATGATTTCTTTAAAGTGGTGCAGCTCTATCACTGCACATACACACTGGTGATATAGAAACTTCCACTAAGATTTAATTAGACTTCACCTGAACATCCTTTTTCTTAAACTGCAGTCCACTAAAATCACGAACCTCCTGGAGTTTTTGTTTTGATATCAAACATTTAGATAGACCCTTGTGTTTACATCAAATAAGTGGTGTAACGCTGCAGCAAGTCCCTGATAACATGCAGTGGCTTTGGGTTTCCGGATTTCATTAGCTGCAGCAGACCACTGAACTTTGTTTGTCCTACAGGTTGGTTTGCATCAACTGTACGTGATCAATAGTTTTGTTTAACTATTTACACTGCATCGGTTACTCTTCGGTGACCCTCTGACCACATTTCCTCTCTGTGTGCAGTTGACATTTTGCAGGTCAGAGCTGCACTCAGCACCTTTTTTTTCTTCAGGCAGGTGGAGCGGCTGGTTAAACCCCGCCACCCTGCATGGAAGTAGGAGGAAGGTTTTTTCCACTCGGTCGCATTTTGGTGTTCCCCCTTTTACCAAGTCTAGACATTTGATCCGCTCCCTGTTTTAAATTCACCGCACAGCGCGTGTCGCCTTTTGTTTTTCTCGTCCGACTGCACACGGCGGCTGCTGCATTTATGTATGAGTACACAGGGGCAGGTGTGAAAAGCGCGATTGTGCAAGTTGAAACCCCACATAAGTTCCACGGCTCACCGGGGACCTCCAGGAGGAAGTGAATCTAGTTACGCAAGCCGTTGCCGAGCTTTATGTGCACTGTGGGTCATTTTAAACTTAGCTGGAGAGAGAAGTAATGTCGTCTCTATTAAAGGCACTAAAATAATCACTTGTTTGCCACCTTGTCACAACAAACCGCTGGTGTTAGACTTGGACTCATCCCATCTCCTCTGTGGTGTATGGACGGGTCACACAGCCTCCTCTGTGTGCAGTACAACCTGCAGCAGATGTTAAAGTGTCTCTGAAAGTAGAAGACGGACAAAACTGATTGTTTTTCCTGCTGTGTTGACTCACATAAGACAAAAAAAAAAAAAGGGACTCACGTTTGTTGACATGTCCAGGACAAACTGACTGGAGAGGTTTGCTTTGAGACGTGGGAGCACTTTATGGACAACAACACCGAGGACTGGAGTGACGGCTGCAGGCAAATACATGAGCAGAGGAAACTCCTATATAACCTTCATGTGCACCCTCTCTCTCTCTCTCTCTCACTGTTGTGCTGTCAGACGTCTTGCTGGATATATTTACATGCTCTCTGTACCTGACAAATATGAGACGTAGCTCAATTGTCAATATGTGGACCTGTTGTTTCTAGTAGCAGCTGGCTGCCAGAATCTCCCTGCCATGGTTTGCATGTCAACATGTTAATTAAAAACTGTCGAATAATGAGCCACCCAGTGTAGTTTGTTTCAGTCTGTCAAAGGAAGTGGTCTACATCTTAATTTCTTCTGTGCCCATTCTGCTTACCTGTCAACACCATCAACAGTTTCCTGGAAACTTTGAATACAATCACATGTTGAATAAGCTTTTCCTAAAAACATATCTATTTATTGATACTTCTGCTTCATGTCCCCTCCTGGTTTTAAGTCATAGGTCAAAGTGTGTAATTCTGTTACACTTCCTCAGTTATTAATATTTAAACAGACATAATATTTCAGCCAGTGTACAAAGTCCAAAATGCTTAATTATTTACCACTGATTGTACATTATTTAATTCTGAGGACATGTACAGTTAATGAGTTATAATGAGAAATATATTGCATTTAAGATTATGGAGATCCACTGCACATAAGCAAATGATTATGGTTCACATAATATATTTTAATGTATGGAGGCTCGGTCTAATCCAACTCCATTCAAATGACAAGATGCTCACATATGTAAACTGATCACCTGTCAGCTCATTATGACGGTATGTACAGTGGAGAACTTCAACTGTAAATTGTAATGCAGGTGTGTCTTAAAGCCCCCGTTCACTTCCACTGGATCTCTAACTCCGCCAACACATTAAAGATCATGTATTTTCATGCAAATCCTGCTCATCATCATCATCATCATCATCATCATCAATGTGAACAACAGACATGTACATTTTCTTCAGGAGACACTTCTCTAGTTTTTACTAACTCTTTATTGCAGTCAGTTTCAATGGTCTAAAAGTTATTTCCTTCTTTGACAAGAGAACTTCAGATATTCCAGCCAGAACAATTATTACAGAACCAACTTCTAAAGTTGAACATGTGGACGCCGATAAGTATTTTACCCCTCCCCCGACACATCCTTTAACCAGAGGGATATCACAGCATTTTACACCATTTTCAAACAAAAACTATAAACAGTAAGAACGGCACCTAATATGAATCAGTACCATCTGTTGTATTTGTGACAACCTTTTTCATAATTCACTGGCAGAGGACAGAGGCAGCTCTCCAAGACACGTCCACGGGATATTCAAAGATTTCACACCCATGCGAATGTTTTGTCAGTGGGGCGCTGCAGCTGTCCGGATTCCTGAGGGGCCGGGGGTGGAACAACTGTTCCTCAGTCGGACCTCTTTTCCAGTAAATACAGTACTTTCTTCTTCGAAAGCTCTACATTAGCACTGTTAGTGAGCCAGTTGCAGTTAGATATCAGTAATGCTCGAGATTGCTGCCACACTTAGTCATAGACTGGACGGATAAGTCGCGCAGGTGAGAGCGAACCTGACGCTGCCACCCTGGATCTTGGCAGTCGCCTCCAGAGAAGGACCCATCTTGGGCTTTTTCTGGCCCGCCTCTCGCCTGCAGGGGATTTGAGGAGGGATTAGTGCTACTAAAAGGACAGAGGGATGGAGGCTGGCCAGTGTGACGGCAGAACAAAACAGCCCCATCTCTCTCTTCTGGTTTATTTCCCCTCCCCGCATTCTTTCTATTTGCACAGACCCTTTTGGTGTTATCCAGGTAACACTGTAAAAAATAAGCTGCCATCTTCCTGTTTCAGATTCATCTGTCTGTGATTGGCTGCTCTTTCCACTTGGATTTTCTCCAGTTCATCGACCCGGCTGAGGGAAAACAAGCCCAGAGTTGTGCTCGCGAGCTCCCAGTGGACCACATTCCAGCTGCTTGTGTTGTTATTCCACCTTTTGCCCTCAGCCCTGGATACCAGGCCCCTGGAAGAGGAAAACAATCAGCTGATAATTAAAATAAAGCCCTCAAGTTATGACACAGCTGTACAGTGAAACAGATACACGGCATGAAGACTACACACACACTCAGCAGGATTACTGTATGGATCCTCTCACAATAACTCTATCAGTACCAAAATCAGGGTGGAGGCAGAAAGACAAGGGGCACCCATCGCCTCCACCCTTGCGTCTGCTGCATGCTGACGGTTTGCAGGCAGCCCAGCTCTAAAGGGCCTCGCTTGTGAGAGCTGGCGGTGACAGGCTGGTGGTAACCCTGGGAGCTCTGTCCTGTCGTGGACAGCCGTATACAATGACCCCCTTCTCGACAGCACAGTCTGAGGCCCAGCTGCACTCGCTGCCAGCCCCCACACTATCCATGAGGGGACCCAGCATTGCCAGTTAGAAAACAATGACGCCTCTATTAAACAACAGATCGCTCGCTCATTAAGGAGGGAGAAACATTTCTGACTATCTCACTCTGAACGCTACAAAAAAACAGTTACAGTGGTGTCACTTGTGTTGAAAATGGCAGCGCTGTAATATCTCATCTGTCTGAAATGTTCAGCCCTTTGAGAGACCAAATACATTTTGTTCATTTAGCCTGAACAACAGGTTCCATCTCAAATTGTGATTGATTACCTTGTAGGAAAACTAAAAGAGAAACAACCACAACACTGTCACATATTTATAGGTTGGGAGCGTCTGGCTGAGCTGTTATCTCCAACACAAGAGTGGAGTTACTGATTATCTGAACAACACAGTTAACATATAATATGAGGCCAAAAAATGAAAAAAAAAAAAAAAAAAAATCAAAATAGTGCTGAACAATTATCTTAAGTATTATCAAAATCACAATATGTTAAAAAAAAAACAAGGAAGAAATCAAAAATAATAATTTCAAGTGAAATCATGACTCATATCACAATTGCAATATCTGCCAAAATAATTGCAATGTTTTTTTTTTGCATATTGTTCAGCACTAAATGAAAAGTTGGATTTCATTAAGAAGGTAAACAAAGTCCCGTCCACATTTTTATGATTTGACAAAGTTACTGTAAAGTCTCTATAAATTTAGTGTCTGATTTGTTTTTAAACAAAAAACTGAACTTCTCTTAAAGTTAAAGAATAGATTCAAGTCTCCACATCTCATGTGTGTGAGTTGTGCGTTGGATCATGGTTGCTTCCAAAAAAACATCTCAGTGATGTCGAGAAATTGAGCTTTTTCTTTACGGGAAAAAAAGAAAACCGTTTGCCAGCAGCAGCTGAAAGCAAGAGCTGCCTACACATTCATCATTCTGCACAGTGACCGTCAAGCAAGTCACCAACAATAAGTAAAACCTTTCTGAGTGAAGGGAACTTCGCTTTTAATTCATCAAATTAAAGCCTATATGTTGTTTGTTGCTCTCATGTCAAACAAATACAAATGTGAGACTGCTGATCCCCATATGGGCGCTCTGTTTTCAATTTGCCTCTTTCAGATATTGGTCGAAGGTCACGGATATGTCAGAGCAGCAGAAAGACCTGGAGCCTGTGTCAGATGGTTTCTGTTCAACCACCAACTTCCTGCACTGACAACTGATGTTGACTGATGCAGCTGCAGATATAAATCTTCACTCACGCTTGAATAACAGCGCCTCTGAGTGAGCTGAGCATACCTTTAACCCATCGATTCCTCATGCCACATCCTCATGTTGTTTTGTCCAGGCTGTTTCTCTGATAGCCCAGCTGCCTCATGACTTCACTGCAGTAGGCCTCCACCTGATTTATCTGCTCCACACTGAGCCGCTCCCTCCAGGCATATATAGCCTCTTTTGCATCCCTAGATGATATAAGGAAGGGCTTGTCAGATGAATACCCCTGTCCGTGCGTCATGTTCAGTGCAAACTTCTCCAGAGCAGGGGAGGTGGAGAGGTTGGAGAAGCGGTAGAGCCTCTGGAGCTCCTCCATGGGGTGGAGGACCAGGTCCTCGTAGCGGATGCGGAGGTAGTTCCTCCTCACCCAAGGGGGCGCGTTCATCACCAGCATCATGTCACTGAGCCAGTTGTCACAGATAAGCTCCATGGCGCTGGAGACGTAGCTCTCAGCCCGGTTCACCCTGTTGCTCGGCACCAGCAGCCGCTTGTACTTGTCGGTCTGCTTCTTACTCCTGAGCACCTGGATGCTCTCCTTCACCAGGGCCTGCTTGGACTTCAAGCGCGAGTTGTGCACGGCCCTCGGGTCTCTGAAGAGCTGAATAATCTGGAGGTTGATCGCCGGGTCCTTCATCAAAGGAACCAACGTGCTCAGGTCCAAGACGCGGACTCCTTTGATCACCATCACTGGGTACTTTTTGCACTCCCTCTCCAGCTCCCTGATGTCCCTCTTTTGGCACTTTGCGCACTGGTCCTCCTTCACCAGCCCGATATCGTGCCGCTTGTGCGCACCACACAGCGGCTCTGAACATATCACCTTGTTCATTTTCCAGCCGAATATGAACGAGGTGGTGATGTTTTGCGTGCCGGCGTAAAGTTTGAGGACGGAGAAGTCGCAGCGGTACAGGGCGTTCATCATGTCCCGCACTGCGCCCTGGAGACTGGCCGCATCCCCCGGGTACAGAGCCTGCCATATGTGCCACATCGGCTCGTACAGGTAAAAAACATCGGGGTGCTGGTTGAACAGCTCCCCCAAGAACGAGGAGCCGGTCCTCCAGGTGGCATGCAGGTAGATGTTCATCCGTGACTGGCTCCTGTTGACGGCGTACTCCGTCGTGTCGCTGCCGTTGAGTCTGTAACCGTTATCCCACAGCAGCGCCACCGTGTTCTCCAAATCTGGGCATCTGGGCTGTTGCTGCGGCAGTCCATGCTTCCCGCGTTGATAGGATTTATCCCCGTAATCTAACACGTACGGGATTAGCAGAAGTAAACCTGAATATGCCAGTATCAAAATCAAGTATTTCTTATGTAGCCTCCTCTTCATTTCCTTTCGGCGGGAGGGGGCGGCTAGCTTCTTCTCTGATGGTCAGCACAGCGCTTTGTGCAGCGCCGAGGTCTCTACAGTAAAGTTATGTGAATGCTCGAGAACTGGGAGTGTGTGCGGGGGATTAGCCCCGCCCCTTTAAAGACAAAATAACCAGATTATTTCTCCTTCCTGTCCGTATGTACGTACGCAGTCGTTCAGAGCGGCTCGGTGAAATAAAAATTATTTACCAAATGGTTCCAGCGGGGATAATTGTTGTCAATATCCCTGTAAAACCGCCATAAAATTACGTGGGATGCCGCGCGCGTGGGCACCAAGTTAAATTGGGAATACCAAAGAGCCTTGAAAGGGAAGATGTTTCAACGGCTACCGTCCATCGTAACACCTCTGTCTCTGTACCGCAGTGAATTATGGGAGATTCCTGTGAAATTACCGCTCCCTTTGAATTGGCGAATTAGTCGTTGTTGTATTTTTTTCGCTATAAAATTAACTTTTTCGTGCTACAAATTCACACTTTCAAATATTAGCTTTTCCATTATGATGAAAACAGACCAACGATTTTTTTTTTTTAATATTCTGGGTTCGCGCATGCGCACACGCCGTCGTTTGTTGTCAGGCGAGCACTGCGCGGTTCTGGTAGAATCAATGGAGGAACGACTGAAATTTTTTTTTTTTGGCTTTGCAACAAATGGCGTATTTAACACATTCTTGCTTGTGCTAACCACTTAGCCTGCAGAGTTACCGATCCAGCAGCAAGCCTGACAGCTAGCTAGCTAGCTAACACCAGTGGATGCTTGTAACGTCAAGCCAACTGCAGCACTGTCGACAGCAACATGACACACTGGAGCATCTTCGAAAAGGAGACAGAGAAAGAAACGAAGAAGTTGATCAGATGTATCAGCGGGGTCGAGGATGAGGAGGACCAGAATTTTCAGCTGGCACTGAAATTCGCTTCGTCAAATTTTAAGTGAGTTAGCCGTGGACAGGATGGATGCTAGCTTGTGAACTGCTAACATGTTAGCTACAAGCGGCGAGTATAGTAATAGTCTGGTTTGTTGACAGGTTTCATCGTTACCTGGATGTGGACAGCCATAAGGTCCAACGCAGTATAGGCGGGTGAGTGTTGCCTGTGGTATTATTGCTGCTGCAGTGTCTTTGCGGGGGCGTACCAATTACTTTATATTGTTTATATATATTATTATATAGGACTATGGGAGTATCCACCTAGAAAGTGTCTAGTTTCCTTTAGCATTTGGATGCTGTAAGAATGTATGTTTCACACATGCTTAAGTAACAGAAACTTTGGCATTGGACCATACCATGGTAACATGAGTAAAAACTTTCATGGTGCATATTCCCAAATGAATTTGTGTTTAACCGAAGCTAATTTTGGCCCAGGACCAAACATAGCCAGCAATGGACCTGCAGCTCTAACATAGTGTCAAAAGTTTTTTAGACTGAATCAGGACTCATCATCACAGCACAGACAATGCTCTGATAAAACTATTCTTCAGCACTGATGTTCCATGTAGATGCTCTTCCTCATGGTGGAACAGACTGGAGACAATTTTACTTCCAAAACATGCATCACACTTTTGCCAGTTTTAACACTGTTGTCAGTTTGCACACTTATTCATAGATGACTGTTGATTCTTGGTTTTGAGGATTCAGTACCCAGATGCACACAGTGCAGAGGAGTGAGTGTGCTGATTCATTTTTATAGATGTACTGTACTAAATAATAAAGACTCTAAATGAATATCACATGTTTTCCAGAATCTACGAGAAGCTCATGGTCCACTCCGACTTGAGCAAAGCAGGAAGCTGGATGAGGCTGACTGAAGAGTTCCTTAACTCACCTTTACCTAATACTGATGGAACAAAGGTGTGGCACAGACATGAGCTGACAGAAAATTAACTCATGGGAGGAGGAGGAGGAGAAGAGAGAGGGTTGATGCTCTGACATTGACACCAAGACAAATCCCCAATAGATTGTTTCCTTCAAGGCTTCATGTTTCCCTCTTTTCTTTTTGCAGACTGATGTACACTACAGCGTCCTGTCCCTGCTGCTCTTCTTGTCCGACTCCCCCTCAAACACAAACTTTGTTGAGAGACCCAGGGTGAAGGAGGCCGGTGAGTCGATGTTCCACAGATACTTAATGTCCCTTTATATTGACTTAAGGATGCTACATGTCCATGTGAATCATGATCCCTCCAACTTGTCTGTGCAGAACCCGAGGACAACTTTGACTGGGGTAAATATCTGATGGAGGGCGAGGACATAGACATCGGACCATACCCGGATACTCCTGTGAGTAAATCATGACCAACCCTTTGTGGACGTGGATTATCACAACACCAGCACCGCATTATTTAGATCCTTTTTCATCTAAATCAGTCTTGACTGCTTTTCAGGAGTGGTCTGAAGAGGAGAGTGAGGACGATGACAGCCAGCAGCCAATCAGCAGGGAGGACTCTGGGATCCAGTTGGACAGAACCCCCCAGGAGGACCAGGACAACACCAACAAAACAGTTCCAGTCACATGGACAGGTGCAAACTTATCACACAGTGAGATAACATAACAATTGTAAAATAGCTCATGGAAGCCTCGGTGATTATGGAATAACGTAAAAACGAGACGGGACCAAAACAAGCATCAACACTGAAGCTGTTTTTGAGTATAAAAATAATTGCAGTTTTTATTCCAGTGGGGGAGCCTGACGCCCGGGCCTGGCTCGAGCAGCATGTGGTGACACCGTACTGGGTGGCTCACGCTCCTCGTTTTCCCCACAGCTTGCATTTACACTCCAACTTGCTCAATGTGTGGTAAGACTCCAAACTGTTCAAAATGCTTTTACTTTATAATATAGTATTGATTCACTGATCATTTTTTTTTTTACCACTTACAACAGTGTAAGTATTTGTGCCAAATTTACTATGACTAGGTTTCAAGCATAAAGTCTTAATAGAAGAAGATTCTTAGATTTTAAGGATATAACAGTGTGTACATTATCATGAGGTTATACGTGCTGGATTTAGCTTTTCCTGACTCTCCATAGTTACTGTTTCCTTGCAGAAGACTTGTGTTTTGTCTGGTACGACTGTGTACAGCTCTGGTCTGTGTCTCCTCCCACACTGAGCGTAGTTATTAAAGTTGATTAGTGTCCTAAAATCTGTGACACTCTTATTGGTAAAACCTCCACATGAGGCGGACGTACTTCTCCCACCTGTTTACTATGTTACTTTATTTAGTTACGCTCATAATGAAAAGACTTATTGCTAAAATATAAAAATATTTTCTCACAATATTGTGACTTTATCTTTAGTAGATAGGACTTTATATTCTGGTCATTGTGAAATCATCTTTCTTTATTTGCCTGACTTCATGTTTGTTTGTTTTTACCATCTTGTTTTCAAAGTGTCAAATTTATAAACTAGGCTTAAATGCTAGGCAAAGTTTTTTAAAGCAATTATTCTTTGAGGTATGACAATGTTAAGATAATGAAGTGGTCAAAAAATAGCATGATAATGTTTTTACTAGCTTTGCTTTTTTATAAAATGACATTCTCCCAAGAATTCCATATATTCCATAATCATCTGGACCTGGAGTGATATGGTTTTTAATAGGTTCATATCGGTAAAGACTGATATGATTAATGGCGGGTTGAAGTTGACTTTAGGGGATTTGTGAAGTTGAAATGTTTCAAAATGGTCAGATGTTAATGCGCAGCGTCTCTCCTCTCAGGGATCAGCACTTGTACAACACTGATCCATTGTATCTGCCAGAAGAAAAGGCCTTTGTCACTGAGACCCAAGTTATACGGGAAACACTGTGGTAAGTTGTAACGATTCTCTGATGCGTGACTGTGCTAATCGTACGAACTTGCAAAGAAATGCATCTCCTGCTTCCTCACAAGTGAAACCCTGTTTTATCTCGTAAATCTTCAAACATTTGAGTCCTCGTTGTGTCATACAGGAAATTCCTTGTCATTTACAGGCTCAAATTGAGATAATTTATTTCTTAATATCACGTAGTTAAGCTGTGACTTCTGGCTGTCGTGTTGCAGGCTTCTGTCCGGAGTGAAGAAACACTTTATATTCCAGCACCATGACGGAAAAGTGTCAGTGAGGAATAACGTGGTGGTCACTCATCTAACTAGTGTAAGTTCTAAATCAGAAAATGACTTGTATTACACCTCAGTAAACTCGTCCTCTGTGAGCTGTGGGAAACAATGTTTTCGTCTTTTGTGCTACAGAACTGTCTGCGCTCCGTGCTGGAACATATCGCAGTGTACGGCCAAGCTGTGTTCAGGCTGCAGAGGTTCATAGACGAGGTGACCGGCTACAGCTCGGAGCCTTGCCCGCCCAGCTCTGGTTCCTCCTACGGCTCCAAGAAGGGCTCTGAGCCTCCCTTCAGGACCTACCAGGCCTTCGTGTGGGCGCTCAACAAGTACTTCACCAGCTTCAAAAAGGAGCTGACCTCAATTGAGAGAGAGCTCATACGCAATGGCAAGTACAAGTGTGTTTAATGGGCTGAACTCGTCGGCTAAATCCTGATAGAACTGTAACTATATCTCTGCATTCCTTGCAAGACCTGCACGATAACTGGGATCACAACACCAACGATCAGCCTGACACAGAGACGAGAGGCAGGGGGAAACGTCTAGCTCGGCTCTGTCTGAAGTTCAAATAGATGCCTACTTCCATATCTGAAGCTCACTGATTAACACAGGCCCCGCTCAGACCTGCAGTAACATGCATCTTCAGTGATCCAATCACAAGTGGACAGCTCGAAGAACATCATTTCACACCTGGCTTTAAAATGTGTTGCCTCCAGTGACCACATGTGATTAGATCTGACTTCCTGCTTCATATGCAAATGAACAGGTTTGTGTTGCTGTTTTTAGCCAATCTGACAAGACTGTCAATTGACAATGTGCTTGTGTGTGTGAGCGACAGAGAGAGAGAGCGGGGCACAGAGGAGGTGAGCGAATCATTGCTCTGCTCACAGTTCTACCCTGAAATAAGCTTTTAACCATGTAAATACTCAAATATTTTCCGTTCGTCATGAAACTGTGTTGGGACTAATCAGACGTCAGTGGAGTAGGCGGTCCTTCAGTATGACTCATTTGCGTTCACTCTGCTAAAGGAACGTGGACACCTGTGGTCTGAATGTGGTCTAGGTGAGCGGATCTCAAATGCGTCCTCAATGCATCTTGGGTGCGTTCACACCTGAAGTAAGAGCTGACCACTTGTGATCGGATCGCCTGAGACGGATGTTAATACGTCACAACACACCACTTTACTGCTGCTACACTACAGCTGATGTGCACAGGGTTTTGTAGTTCCCCAGTCTGATGTATAAGTACTATTCATCAAAGGATGCAGGATGATGTATCACAGCTTGTTAAGATATGTGGTGTGGTGTGTAAAATGGTTTTTCCATTTGTGGCTGAACTTCCAGAAAGTCCAAAAGTTTCCGATTGTCATAGTGTATCTATGAAACCATAACAAAATGTATTACAATTTACTGTGGTGCTTTATATATAGTATCCCTTAATTCTGAGTATTTGATCCCTGAGTGGTTTGTTTATTAAGTCCGTTACTGTTTGATGAGTCCTGCTCTTGTACAGATGAGACGGTCACCCTGTCTGCAGTCCTGGAGCGACTCAGCCCTCACTTGGCGCAGATCAAAGTGCTGCACAAAGTCTTCTGTACCGGAGTCGCAGAGGTCCCCACTGAGACGCCAAATGTAGTGCGGGCGTCACACTTGCTCAACACGCTGTACAAAGCTATCATTGAGTACGACAGTGTCGGGGAAGCGTCGGAGCAAGCGGTGAGTGTGTCCTGCCGATTTAAGCTCAGCGAACTCAAAGCAGAAGGCAGATTTCATGGGTCTTAACAAGGAAACATTACTGTCTGTCATCTTTCCTTTCTAGGTGGCTCTGTTATTTTCTCTATGGACAGAGACCGTCAGACCATATCTGGAGATTGTGGATGAATGGATCGTTCATGGCAACCTGTTTGACCCTGCCAAAGAGTTCATCATCCAGAGGTATGAAACTGTTTGCAAGAATCCTTAAACATCTCCTCCAACATGACTTTCCAAACACTCACTCTTTTTCTCGTCCAGGAACAAAGACGTCCCAGTGAACCACAGGGACTTCTGGTACGCCACCTACACGCTGTACAGCGTGTCGGAGATGGTGGACAACGAGGAGAAGCTGAACGACGCAGCCAGCGGCAGCTCCGGAGGGGATCAGGGCTCCAGCAACAGGCAGCTCACCATGGTGTCCTTCCTCAAACCTGTCCTCAAGCAGATTATCATGGCGGGGAAGTCCATGCAGCTGCTCAAAAATCTGGACTGTAAGGAGGATGAGCAGGCGGAGAGATCCTCCAGAGGTCAGCCTTTAATCTGCGAATGATGCTTTTCAGTGTCTGTGTTCTTAAACTGTTTTTCTAGTTTGGATTTGTTTCAGCATTTTTTTTCAACATTGTCAAAATTTTGCGTTGCAGATGCGGAGAGGAAAAGTTTATACACACTGTTTTTAGAGTCAGTGCAGTCACGCCTCTGCAGCCAAGAGAACTCTCCGACGGACACGGTGACTGAACAACAAGTCACGAGGAGGAGTCTCATAAAGATGCATTCCATCATGGCTCAGCATCTGGAGATTGATGACGTCCACGATCCGCTGCTGGCCATCAACTTCGCCAGGTAAGCAGGAACAACATTAAAACCACAAGTGGCTCCACAGACGACGACACCAGCTCGTTCTGCTCAAAATAATAAACCATGAGGCAAATTTAAAACGCCGGGGCAGAGCAGGTGGTGAGTTTGTAATCCACAGCTGTTGTCCTCTCAAGAATAAAGCTTAGGCCTTCAATTTAGCCATCGTTACATTATGCCTTTTTGCAGCTGGTGGTTTTATCATCTCTCAGATGCTCAGATTTTGTCGTCCCAGACCTGCAGGGTTAAAGCAGTCTGGTCTTTGTTCGCCCCCAGGCTCTACTTGGAGCAGAGTGACTTCAACGAGCGTTTCTCTGGAGGGGATTTCATCGTGGACCGCTCCTCTCAGTCCGTCACCTGCCAGACATTTGAGCTCACCCTGCGCTCCTGCCTCTACCCCCACATCGAGAGGAGGTACATCGAGTGCTGCGGGAACCTGATGAAGACCCTGAAAAAAGACTACAAGTAAGCATCATTTTTTGTGAGCGAGGACTCTGAATCACTTCCTGTTGCTGCATATGGAACATTTGAGTTTGCTGATGTGTCCGCAGGCTGCTGGAATACCTCCAAGCCATGAGGAACTACTTCCTGCTGGAAGCTGGAGACACCATGTACGACTTTTACACAGCCATCTTTGACAAGGTGCAGGAGAAGGAGAGCTGGCAGCAGCTGTCTTTTCTCAACGTGCAGCTACAGGAGGCGGTGGGACAGCGCTACCCAGAGGACAGTAGCAGGTACTGCAGGCTTATGTTAGTGAAGAATAACTGGAGATATGTTAATAATTAGGAGGATATCTTATTTTTATATGATTGAAAAGTCGGTGTGTTTTTCCTCATCATTTCATGTTTTATAGGTTGTCAATCTTCTTGGAGACTATTGATCCTTCCAGGAAAAAGCACCCGGTGAATAACCTGGAAGTGCTGACTCTCGGTTACAAGGTCAGCAGAGTGAATGTGTTTGCTTCGATTTTGTTAATGCTTTTTTTGAAACTGCCATGTTAACATATACTCATTTCCACACAGGTTCCCTGGCCTGTTGACATTGTGATCAGCACTGAGTGTCAGAAGATTTACAATCAGGTGTTTCTCCTCCTGCTGCAGATCAAATGGGCCAAATACAGTTTAGACACTCTTCGATTCAATGGTAGGAGTTAGTTCAATCATTTTTCTGGCAAAATCGCCTCAAACGTGGCTGTTTCTGCTCCTTTAACGTGAAATCTTTCTTGTTTTCTCTGTTTCATATCATTGCAAACTGAATGTTTTGGGTTTTGGACTGTTGAGACATTTTTTTCAGACCAAATCCATTAGTAAAGAAAATAACTAATTGATGAAACTAATTGTTAGTTGCAGCCCTGCTTAGAATGGCACTTTAAATTGACATATATTATATTCTGTCCTTCAAAATAAAGGTTGTTTAATTGATATGTGAAACGTATCTTTCTCATAGAGTTCACCGCCATCAGTAAGAAACTGGAAGGAGCTCAGGCTGAGGAAGTAAAAGTCAAAGAGCCAATCAATCAGCAGATTCACCGAATGTGTCTGCTGAGGGTCAAACTGATGCACTTTGTCAACAGCCTTCACAACTACATCATGACCAGGGTGAGAGGAATCACAGAATAAACCTTTCTCACAGCAAACATGCACAACACCAAGACCCTGAAACTGAAGCAGCTAAATGGAATTGAACCGTCCTTCATGTGATCAGTTGCTCTACCGCTCTTCGCACTGTGATGTCAAATTTTAATACTGCAGGTAGAATGAGAGACTGTAGAAGAAGAAGAATCACCTTGGTGGTGCTTTTGAGAACGGTCTAATGTCTGTTGACCTGTCAAACGGCAACTTCGTTACAGCAAGCAGTTACCAAATTTGTATTGTGCTATTCAGAAGTCTGTAAATTGACACAGCACATGGAAATGAATAGAACACAATGGGAGGCTTGAAGGTAGAAAATCAACCCAAAAACTTATGATATGTTTTGGAAAATAGTCGACAGTAAAGAATACAGTAGCTAATGAGCCAATTAATTTGAAACCGCCGTGGTCTTTAATCTGTCTGCTCTCTTTTCTTGTCAGATTCTGCACAGCACAGGACTGGAGTTTCAGCACCAAGTACAGGAAGCTAAGGACCTGGACCAACTGATCAAGATCCATTACAGATATCTGGCAACTATCCATGACCGTTGCCTGCTGAGGGAGAAGGTAAACAGAACTCACAGGGAATATAGTTCACTGGGGATCTTATTAATTATACAATACTTAAGTGGTATTTGCCCCTCTGGACCAAAACACTGAATCTCTGTCGGCTCCAGTTTTCCTTGGCTGAAGCTGCGCTCCGACCTCAGGCTACGTCCACAATGTGTTTCAGTTTTGAAACGCATCACTCTTGCGTCCACAATAAAAACAACAATACTCCAGAGTTTTCGAGCCACCTAAAACGGAGACTTTTGGAAACGCTGCTGTCCCCATTTTTGGTTCGAAAACTCAGGGGCTGCATTTTAGTCTGGACGGGCAGAAATGGAGACTTTCAGAAATGATGATGATCAGTTCTGATTGGGTCTTATTGTAACTATCACGACTTGTCATGGCGTCCAGCGTTGAATGCAACGTGGATAAAGAATTACAAGTGTTGCTGACCTTGTTGTCTTTGCTAGCAGCTGATCTGCAGTTCAGCTCTGCATTTTAACGCTACAACTGTCTGTGCAGAGTAGACAATCTGCTTCCTGTTTTAAACCTGCACATGCCCAGTGTTCATTAATGGTCATGTGATTGGAGTTCTCAGGTATTAGTATGGACGGAGATTGTTTCTGATAAGGTCAGATTGTTTTCATTTTAAAACAGCGTTTTAAAATGAAAAGATGTTGGTGTGACGTAGCCTCACTGTGCGAGGACGGGGGCCAGGAAAGGAATTTCCCATTAGGGATCAATAATTTAATACTCATCTGTCATCCTATGAAATGTTTTTATCTTGTGATCACTTCATTATATTCCCTCTTCAGAATGATGCAGCTGGTGAGCTTCCTACATACATTTATGACAGTTCATGCATCTGCTGTTGTCTAATGCAGCTGTGTTTTCTCAGGTCAGTTTTGTGAAGGAGGCAATAATGAAGGTCCTCAATCTAGTCCTGATCTTCTCTGACCGATGGCAAGCTGGATTCGGAGCCTGGAAGTAAGAGCTCTCATACAGACCGGAGGGAAAAATAAAATCTAAGCTGTAATTTATAAAAAATGCGACACAAACATGACGTACTGTCTGTCGTCAATACATGTGTGGTGAAATGTTTAAACCTGACAAGGAGTTCACATACTAATGTGTTTTCTTGACGAGCCTTTTGTATCTCACTGTCGTGTTTACGTCTTAATTACAGGATCGAGTCTATTGATAAAATGGAGTCGGACTTCAAGAACTGTCACATGTTCCTCGTGACGATACTCAATAAGGCCGTGTGTCGCGGCTCCTTCCCTCACTGTGAGTAAACTGACTTCATACATTTTTTACTTTATACTTTTTATGTACACGCAGGAATAATTAACATGGAAGTGTTTCCTTCTTGTGCAGTGGAGTCTCTCGCCCTCTCTCTGATGGCAGGATTTGAGCAGTGCTGAGGAACCATCCATGTTTCATTGTTTTGGCCTGATGGACTGAACACAGTTTGGTTCTGTCTCATTACTGTCTATTCTCTGACTGCTGTCATTGTTCATGATGATGTGCAACATATGAGGTCACAATGTGCTGCGACTGTTGGCGACAGACTTGGACTACATGCTGCGTGTCTTTTCAGAGCCATAGTCAAAACAAGCTACTTGTGAATATACATCAGCTTCTGTATTTAAAACATGTCAACTTTTGTAAAGTTTTTTTATCTATGAGCTGTTATGTTGATTGTTAATGTGTAAATTAAGCACAACAAATCTTGCACAATGATGTAGGTATATGTTGTTATTCAACATAATGTTATATTGCTTTATAATAAAAGTTTATTAATAATCATATCGACAGTGTAATCAACTTATTAATTCTACATTTTGCGGTTGATGCCTATACTAAGAGTCTTTGTAAAGAAAGAACTGATAACAGATGAATAGATTTGTGGAAGGTCTTGGGAATATGGGTTCAATTTTTGAGTTTTAGGGCAAGAGTATAGTTTATTTACATATTTAGTAGAATGAAATTTCAGTTGAATTGTGTTGCATATTGATGGTGGGCCTCGGTCAAATTGAGTATTGCATAGTGAGATACTTAAATAGTTATGGAAACTAACTAAAAACATAATTTCTGCCAAGTGAGTGAGTTATATTTATTTACAATGTTCTGTTACTGGTGATAAAGCAGTATTAATGGTTTAATAAGTGTAGCGTGTGTGTTAGCTCTGGCCTGTAGCTGTGAAAGAGCCTAATGAAGTTGTTGACCCGTGGGGGAGCAGTCAGTGTCAGTATGTGCTTTTATTCCCATAACCTACTGTAAGCTGTGATTTAAAGGGTGTTTAAAAGTGATCTGTACAGCCATTGTTCCAGTTGGACCTCATAGGGTAAAAGCACTCAATGACTTTTCAAAGTGGTAAATTGCAATGACTCATTGCATGAACTGTAATGTTGCTGTAGCTGAAATCAAACTGACAACCTTATAAATACAACACTGAATTTACTTGTTCCTTACAGTGGTGCCTTTCTGTTTTTTCATTCACTAGGTATGGTATAAGAGGGAGATCAGACTTATCCCATTAGCCTGGTTTATCTTAGAGTTCAACAATGACGGCAAAGACTCTCAGTGGTTAGCACTGTTGTCTCACAGTCAACAAGATGGCCCTGGGTCATCAGCTGTATGGTGTTTTGGAGTCATGCTGTGTGACCTTTAATAGAATAAGATTTTGGAAAGAAAAGGATACCAGAAAATTAAAATTTTCAGAAAAGTTTTGTGTACGAGTAAAACAAAAGATGTTGTATGAGTGCGACTTAAACTTTTATTTAATTTATTTCATGTGACTGTGTTTTTTTTTTTTTTCTTTATTTCATTTTTTTACTATGATTTTCTGAATATACTTATAGATTATTTTGTTCTCTAAAGCTGTTTGCCTTTTATACCTTTTGTATATTAAGATTATTAAGATTATCACTAAAAATTACTTTTTTTTGTCAGTGTACTTCTGTCTAGTTTTGGCAAAAGTTGTAGTCAACCTTACAATAATATTAGCTGCTTGGACGTAAGATCAGTACCTCAGCTGTTTATCCTAACAAATAATTCAGAATGAAAACTAGGTATGCAGGTAGATGAAATATAATTAAATCTATCCACTACTAATAAAGAGAACATAGTAAACTGTTAATTAGTCAGTAGTAGTATAAAATTGATAAACAGTATATAAATATACAAATGTTATTATATTTTTAAGAATTAAATAAATTTTAAAAATTAAAAAAAAACAAAAAAACAACAACAACTTTGAATTTGTTCACTTCAAGATTTTTGTAAAGTCAAATCCACGCACCATGCTGTGTGTAGCTGGAGATGGGAGAGGGAGGTTTTTGGTTTTGTTGTGGCACTAATCACCCTCCATACCCCCGGGCAGGTTCTTACTGTACATTCCTTTGACTTCACCTTTTATCCTCCGCGTCCCTGCCCTAGCGGAGGAGGCTAGCACCGCAGCTACGAGTGGAGTTTCCTGTTGAGTTTCCCTGTTTGAGGGACAGGAACTCCCTGCTCTACTTCTCTCCCCCGCCCATGATAATAACACCGACCGGGGAAAGATTCCTCTGGCCGACGACAGAAAGGAAAAACTTGGATCGAGGATCTCCAAACCCGGACTCCCCCCCAGTCGTCAGAGGGCTCAACATTCCGGTTAAATGGCGTTGTAATCACGTCTGTGAACGCGCAAGTTTTCCCTGCTAACCAACAACCAGCGGGTGAGTAGGAATGGTTTATCTCGAAGTTGGTTTTTCATGGTGTGTGTTTCCAGCTAAGTCAACTTAACCCACGGTGGAAAAAAAAAGAAAAAAGTTGCGTTGTGTGTTGCGTTGTCTCGGGTGTAGCCTTTCCTAACGGCGCTCCATTAAAAAGTTGACCGTTAAAGAAACTTAACCGACGCCGGTGTCAGTTGGAATTTGAAAAAAGTATTAGCGCGAGGAGGTTTAACAGCTTGTTGCAATGCAAAGCCATTTTCCTGGCTCACACACACACACACATACAGGCCCGAGCTGTGACTAATCTCAGGCCACGGCACGGAGCAGTGATACAGCCATGACCACGGTTACATGTTGGAGGCAGGACTTCACGTCATATCACATCCAAAAAATCACTATTATCAAATGTATATATTATCAAATTGTCGCTCTGAGCTTTGTTTCCGCGGGGGTTTTAGTAACTAATTGCGACTTGGGAGTGGAGAGTTACGTGTCTGCCAGGTGTGATAGCCACAGTGGGAGAGAAGTTACTATGAGAAATGTTAGATTATTAGTCAAGCTAACTGTGCGCAAGTTTACTACGTTTAAATGAATCACTTTATGTTTCTGGTCATCCTTTTTTTTTTTTTCGCCCTCTTCTGTTTGTTCCTTTGGGAATTAACTGTAGCAGGACATTTGGGTTGTACTCGGGTTGTACTGCATTCCCCACCCTCCTGATGCTGCGTTCACTGCTCAGCCTAGTCACTGTAAATGCCAGTGCCAGTCAGCCTTTTCAAAAGTTTGAAATTTTGAACGTCACATAAATATGTTTTGGGGGAAAAAAAGTCTCACATTTTCGTACAATGGCATTTGGAATTGGAAACGTGAGTGCCTATTCTAAAACACTTTTGCCTGTGCACCTTCTGTTGATTGTTTTATTGCTTTTGGTAGTCTCTTATCATTGTCAGCTCGGAGGACACAAGGGAAGGAAGGAGTAAGATTAGGTATGAAGATACTGTAGGTAAAACCGCACATGTTATTTTGGTGACAGTCAGATGGTTATTTTTCTATGTGGTTTTATTTCTTCTTCAATCTTGCTGGAAAAACCACATTAGAATATCACAGCTCAAGTGAGAAAGTGCAGTTTAATCTGCACATTACGGCAGTGAAGTCAGTGAAGCTGTGTGACACGTTTGCCTTCCCTGCTGTTCTGTAGTGATCAGTGTCTTTGCATTGTTAGTAATTCCTAACAGTGATTTAAAATGCATTCTGGGTTGAAGATAAGACTTGATGTATGCACCACTGAGCAGTCAGGAAGTATTGTAACATTAACATATTGGGGAAGTCATTTGTTATGCATTGACTTAAGACAAAACTGAAATACCAACAGATTAATATGGCACTGATAAGTGCTAACTTTGGTGTGCATTCCTGCAAAATAAATGTGTTGAATGGGGGTTTTCACACCTCAATGTAAAGAAACATGTGCAACTTCCTTCAGAGTGGCACCGTTTGGTGCAGCTTGGTGATTAAGTCACATTGAGTGGCTTTTATTGTGTCTGTGTTTGTTTGCCATCTCCTTGGAAATGTCAAAGGTACATGTTCTGCAGGGAAGCGGTTCTTGTTATTGCATCTGTTTCTCACTTGAGTGGAATAAAATGCACACATGGCTTCCTCACTGTCTGCACGTAAGAAAGAATATAGAAAAGTGTGATCTACTGCAAATAGTTTCTAGCAGAGCATGCTAAAGTGTCAGACGTGTCATCTTTTCATCTGCAGAGGCAAGACAACTGTATTTAAAACATTGCAATTCATAATATCCAACAGACAGTTCTTTTTGCTTTTGTTGAATCTGGTGTTGCATGACTACTGTTTGCATGCAGTAACTACCTTAAAAGTTCACATCAATGACTTGAATTCCCTTACTCACTGGGGGTCCTGTCAGATATATAGTTTCAGTTTGATCCGTGGAGGTTTTGAGATATCTGTCTTTAACATTTGTGCTCCCACTCCACTACAATGGAGGCGAATGGAATTTCGTTTGTGCTGCTCACACCACAGAAAAATTACAAGTGAAAAACTCAGTGGCACTTCCCGACTACCTATTTTGCATTTGATGGTCTCTCTATGCCAATGTCTTTTCCTGTTTATCTCTGCTATGTGAGGGAGAGAGGGAGGGAGGGAGAGAGGGGATGCTCATGTACAATTGTTTGTGTTACTTTGGAAAAAATGCAAAATCTAATAAACGGATTGATGAAAAAAAAAAAGAGAAACTCAGTGGCAACATGTCTTCAGAACAATGTCCTGGTTGGTCTAGATTAATGGTTCACAACCTCTTTGTCTGGAGCACCCCAGCAGGCCTGTCAGATGAACTCAAATGCCCCTTCATCAACATCATCAGTCATGCTCCAAATCTTCATTTGAATTGATTTTAATTTGGTTGTTTAACACTATTGATTTTATAAAAGTAGATATTGTTCCATTTATTGTTTTTTTCTTTTTCATCCAGTTGAACCGTCAGTGATTAGGTTGGTTTGGTTCTCTTACCACTTAGTGCCAGAAACGGAAAGTTTAAAACCTTAATCCACTATTTCAGCTGTTTATCCATTACTTTTAGTTAACCATTCATCCATCACCTGTATCTATCTAATTCAACCATTTATCTATTACTTTTCAACCATTGTCCAGTACTTTGAACAAACTATTTCAGTTGTTTATCTGTTACCTTTAGTGAAGTTTTTCAACGATTTATCCACGACTGTGCAAAATCACTCCCTCATTCACTCATTCATCACTCTCCCTATATAATAGACACAAAATAGTTTACTCAGTAGTTAGTAGTAAAGAGCATTGCATTGTGGGATTGTTAGCAGAAAGTACTGTATATACTTGTTGTGTAATTTATACAGTGGACAAATTTACACACTCAGGATTAAGGACACTCAAATAAAATGGTGGACAGTAAACGTAGTGCACTACACAGTGAATGGGGAGCCCTTTATCATTTTAGTTGTCTGTTTCAAACATTTATCCATTATTCTAGATAACTTCCATAGATAGTTTCTAGATAATCCTCCTCTAACTATTTTAACCTCTCTGCTAACCAGTGTTCACACGCTGTCGATTGCAACATGTGTTGTTGTTACAGCTGACTGATATTTTTGGATCAAATGATGATTAATATTTTTTTCAAACTTTTCAAACAATAGTCTTTTGTCATTATTTACCCTTCAGCAAAGGCACAATCGCCCCCTCACTTACAACCCGGCTGTGAATCACAGGTGCAGAATAACCCGACCTCACTGCAAACTGTTTTCTTACAGACTGTTTGTCAGGCAGAAACTAGTCTCCCTTATTTTTCACTTTATTTCTTTTCATTTATTTCTTGAAACTTAACGTCTTTTAAACATTGGCCTAAATTGCTTTGTGTGATTGGTAGTGGCTTGTGTTTGGCCTCTGCTCGGCACACCTAGGTTACCTACTTGAGTCCGGTTTAAGCTCCTTACTGTGTAATTATGGAGCGAGCCCTACAAACACATGGTGTGCAGCTTCAGCAGTGGGTGTAATGGCCATCACCCTGGCAGGCTAAATGATACTTGAAGAGGCATGGCTCTTCTAATTTGTCTCTTGTCTGTCTCTTAGAAGAGGAGACATCTCTAGACAATGCAGTCTGAACAGGAACTGTGCTCTGAAGCAAAAGCCACCAAGGTTCCCTTTTTTTTCAGTAATGGACATGGTTTCTGTCCAGAGTTAAAGTTGACGACTAGGCTCATCAATAGTTGCACTTGCTGTAGGTAAAACGTTTGTTTCAAATCTACTTTTTCCTTTTTAAATTTTCTCTATATTTCAATATGAACAGTTTCTAAGCACAGAAATGCATAAAAAATGCAGAACTGTGTGTGTGTGTGTGTGTGTGTGTGTGTGTGTGTTCTGTTTTTATTGGTTACTTTCAGTTTCTTGCACATCAGCTTAAAAGCTCAGGGCCAGTCGTTCCTCGTCTTGAAGTGGACCCTGCATCACATGCTCCCATTGTCTGTGATTCATACTTCCCTGTTTTGTCACTAAGATGATGGATCTGCAGTCTGAGATGCTGCCAAGTTGATTCTCTGCAGCTCAGCTTGACAAGCTAAAAAAAAAAAGTATTTTTGGAAAGTCATTAATGAGACATGCTCTGAAAACTGCTTTTCATACCGTTTCCCATCTGACTTCCTCCTCTCTATCAAAAACTGTGTTTCGCAACTAACCACACCTATTTTTACTCCCTGTACCGTGGAATGACTTTGGTCAGTGTGTTATGTACTTTGGGTACTTCCATGAGCAACATAAACGTGTTAATTTACTGATTTCTTATTACATTGCTGGCAGCACGATCTGTCACTAGTAGTAAAGTAACACATTTTTGGTTTTGTTGGCTCTGTACTCCCACACGTGTTAGACGTCAACGCGCTGAAATTAAAGCTGAAAGTCAGCACCTGAACCTCAGTCACTGTGTCATGACATGTTCATTGTGCTGCAGTACAGAGCCAGAACAATAGGAAATATTTCACTGTCAAAATGTAGGAAGTGAGTTATATTGTTTATATGTTTCTGAGGTCACATCAGTTTGTCAGGGCTGTGACGCAGCTTTTCAGAGCATCAGCCTGTGAACTGACGTGGAATTAAACTACTGCTTTTGTACAAGTAGTAATTAGGGCTGAACAATTAATTGAAATATAATCTAAATCACAATTCGGCCAAGTGCAATATACAAATTGCAGAAGCTGCAATTTTTTGTTAAAGGTAAAATGTGTCACATTGCAATGTTAGCACCATAAGCGTTGTTGAGCTACAGAGACGCCCCGACCTACAAATCATATTCATAAGACCAACAAACATCACATCTTCATTTAAAAAAAAAAAAATCGCAAAATCTGCCAAATTAATAGCAATATGATTTTTTTTGCACATAGTGCAGCCCTGGTAAAACATACCATAAATGAAGCATTGTGGTGTTACAGAGAATCCCCCAGTTAACAAATCATATCCTCCAGACACAACGCAAGAGCACAACAGCACAACAAAAATTACATGGTCATCAACGAAATTAAATGCAAAAATGACCACTCCAACTGAAACTGTGACCTGTCGCAACCGCACTATGATTTTTAAAAAATTTTTTATTGCATATTATTCAGCTCTAGTACTAATCAGTGTAATCTAAAGATACTCAGAAGTTTCCCAACAGGCCAATTGTGCTTTAAAAAATGATTTAGTGATTTCACATTGTTTTTCCATGTGCTCTTCAGATATCTCAAAAATGAATGAGTCTGATCACACAAATATATACACAGGTATTTTTAGCCTGTGAAGTAACTGTTATTTTACATAATTGCCTGAATGCACGGAAGTCGCACAGGAACCACACTAACCAACGTAACCAACGTAACCAACGTTTCTGTTCATGCTCCTTCTCCGTCATCACAAGGAGCAGCTGTCTTTTGTAATCTGACACCTTTGATGGGGGTCACTCACGGTGCTCATACTTTGTAGAAATCTTTGTGGAGCGCAGGCCTGGACGTGCATCAGGTGCTGGTCCTCTGCCTGCTTTGCATAATGCTGGATAATGAATAAAAGATTATTTGGATGAAAACAACGAACTCGTGATATAGGGAAGTGAAGTTATATATCTTCTTTTTCCTGTAGCCTCTCTGACTCAGTTTTTTATGTGTATGTGGATAACAACATTTGAGCATATTGGCAGTTTAACCATGATAGAAATGATGACTATATTATATAACCATGTTTTTCATGAGTCAGAGCGGTGGGATTTGGGCTCTGCATTTGCCATAACAATTTCCAAACCTAAGTTCCATGGCAACTGACATTTTTCTCAAATGACGTCACAAACAAAGTAATCTGGCCGAGGTGATTTCATGTCACTGAACAGCTGTGTCACTGTGTGTAATATCAACCATTAAAAACCCACTATCCTGCATCAGTCCTTTAATTATATGGACTCGCTCCACTTCACTCGCTCCACCTCCATCTGCAGAGGAGGACGTAGGTGGCCTCGTCTGACCCTGAGCCGGTACATGCACCGACTGCCAGGCTTTTGTGTTGGTGGTCAGTCGCTGGGGATTGTTTGACTCACTGTCAATTCTGATTGCAATGGGTTTTTTGATTGTTCAGTGTCTGTGACGTCCGAAAATCAGCAGTCAGCAGCAGCGTGAGAATGCAAACCGAAGCATACCACACCACTTACTGATACAGAACTAATCTATTTGCATTTGATTTCATTTTGTTGACTCCACGGATCATGTTCTCTGTAGCATTTGAGGAACGGGAGACTGTATTAACGACAGTGTTTGCGTTGGCTTGATTTAAAAAGAGAAGTTTTGTGTTTCAGTGTTTTTGCTGGAATTGATGACATACTGTAAAATGACTGTAACATGATCTAAGTGCAAACATGTTTTGGCCAGATAGAGAAGTATATGGAAGAAAAAAGGTGGCAAGATAATGCCAGATAGATGATGCAGACGTCACGATCGAGCACTAACCTGATTGGTCGATCAGAGGCTTTTTGTGCAGGAAGCTCTGTGCAGCTTGATAGCTGTTTGCATCAAAGGGGAACCTGAAGCACCACATGAAGCTCCTTTTGAAGGTTGTGTTCAAAGGTGAAGGTGCTGCCTGCAGTTGCATCAGTTTACTACTGGTGATGAAGTTATTCAGTTCAGTTTGGTTTTACCAACCCCTCCCCCTGCTGTGCTGCTGGTGCCTCAGCTTGTCAAACCTAAACAATGTCACTATATAGATATAGCTTGTGCATAAGGCTGCTGAGCTTCATCCTTCTTTATCCAAAGCTTTTCAACATGATTCTTTGTGTCTCTTGCAGCAGCATGACGTCCACGGTGACTTTAGAGGATGCTCTCTCCAACGTGGACCTGCTGGAGGAGCTGCCGCTCCCAGACCAGCAGCCATGCATCGAGCCCCTCCCTTCCTCGGTCATGTATCAGGTCAGTGCTGACAGCTCATCATCTACGCAGTCTGATAAGACACACTTCCTGTGGGGCATGCAATTACTGCATGGTAATACTTAGAGATGTAGTTTTTCTTACTGTTTACTTGATACAATGGTTTCTCTCCTGACTGTGCTGCAGTTACACAGAAAAATATAATAATTAATAATAAGGATAGCAAATAGAAATAATGTTATTGAAAAACATCAGGCACTAGTATACAAACACAGCACCATGACAACAGTGATAGACATAACCTCCTCTTTCACCTAGTCTATGAATGTCCCCTTCTCTTCCTTTCACTGTCTCCCCCAAGGTTCCCATCATCAGAACAACATGATAGATGCAGTAATAATCACCGTCAACACAACTTTCTGTTATAGCTATAAAAACACAGTGAATAGAGTGTAGAATCATTCATCTCTGAATATTGATCATGAATAGCTTTCAATATCAGTGTTTCCCCAAAAAGGCAATAAGATCATGTATAGATCAGCACATAAAGGAAACACTTTGTTGTCCCTAAATAAAACAAGTTGAACAGAAATCTATTGTTACAGTTGATGTAGAGCTGCTACGAGAAGCAGCCCATGCAACACGTCACATATAGCAGAGACGTTAATAGCAACAGGATCAGTTAGTTGCAACACCCACTGTAGCGTTTCCTAATGGGTATTTCCTGATATGCTTATCTGTATTCTTTAAAAGATTACAGCTTCTTTCCCTGTGTTTAGTTCCTGTGCACAGAAAGTGAATTTATTCATTTCTGATTGATTGATAATCCAGATATTTATGTTACAAATCAGGATAAGAATTTATTTGCAGGAGGCTGCAAAATGGCATTAAATACATGAGCTTACTAAAGATAGCACATGAATTCTGGCCATCTGTTTAATTAGATGAATCTACATTTCCATGCAAAATCAAGAAAGGAAGAAATAATATATATATCATATCATGAAATGATTTGGGTGAATATTTGTGAAATAAATTCACTTCACGTGGAACATTGAAAATCTTAATTGTAAAGAGGACAAATTGCTTTGCATTGGTAACTTGGAGCATGCATACTTCCTGCTCACTGTATCTTACACACGTCTTGCCTGTAACATACCTGACATCTTAACCTGTGTCATTTGTTGTGAACACACTTTCTCCATCTTCCCACAGCCAAACTTCAACACCAACTTCGAGGACAGAAATGCCTTCGTCACCGGCATCGCCAGATACATCGAGCAAGCGACCGTCCACTCCAGCATGGTATGTGATATGACTTATTAGTGTGTCCCTCTTCTCTCTCACCTCAGTGACGACTTGATGGGAAGAATAAATTCACCAGAATGAGGTCAGGGGCTTGTTGGGAACAGGATCTTGTAAGGGACTCTCCTGTCCTACCAGAGCATTTGGTATTGTGTAGCAGGCAGCTCACAGGACCCAGGCCCAGAATCAAATGGCCCGTGGACAAACGGATCCTTTGGACCATCACATAACAGGAATAGTAGGGCTTTGTGTCTAATTAGTGAGGGACTAATTGCTCAGGGTCAGAATCAAACAGCACTTTGTACGGAGGCAGCGCTGGTTTGAAAGCACTAATGCACTTTCCTGCCACCCACTGGGAATAAAATGACTTGCAAAAGAAGCAGTGGTGCGTGCACGTTTCAGTCCTTGTGCATTGTGTCTGTGTTGTTTTGTGTTTTGATTTAGTTTGGAAAATGTGACCCAGTTTGGAATTTATTGGTCTGATTGATTTGTTTTGTTTTTTTTTTTTAATTAGAATGAGATGTTGGAGGAGGGGCAGGAGTACGCCATCATGCTCTACACCTGGAGGAGCTGCTCACGTGCAATACCACAGGTAACCACCGTGTTTCTGCTCACAGAGCTGGCAATTTTCAAGTGCCATGTTGTAGACAAAACAATTAATCGGGAAAATAATATACAGATTAATATAATAATGAAAATCTTATATGGCAGTATCTTGGTGAACAAAAGTTGTGTGAAGTTTCCTACGATTCTTTTAAGGGTTTTTGTTTCTCTTTTTCTGTTCTAGGTGAAATGCAACGAACAGCCCAACAGAGTGGAGATCTACGAGAAGACGGTGGAGGTCCTGGAGCCTGAAGTCACCAAGCTGATGAATTTCATGTACTTCCAGGTAAATGCATATATTTATACTGTATATCAGCAGAGACTCTTTGACTGTCCAGTCTCCGGCCTGGTTGTATAAACTTGATCTTTCGTCTCTCCCAGCGCACAGCAATCGACCGTTTCTGCGGGGAGGTCCGTCGTCTCTGTCACACTGAGCGCAGGAAGGACTTTGTGTCCGAGGCTTACCTCATGACCCTCGGGAAGTTCATCAACATGTTCGCTGTGCTGGACGAACTGAAGAACATGAAGTGCAGCGTCAAGAACGACCACTCCGCCTACAAACGGTACCCAGAGTCATGTTACGGCAGTCTGTAGTCACACTGTTGATCACAGCAACAGACACTAGATGGCAGCACCAGTCTAACTGCTTCAACAGTATGTGTGAAACCAGGAGCTTTCAACACTATATAGATTTTGTAACACTTATTATTATTATTCTGTGTTTTACTTTAATAAGGTTTGGAGCTACAGTTCTCATTATCTGGAGATGTAAACAGGAAGTATGATGTTGCCATGGAGTGAGTTAATTAGCTGTTGACTACAAAGCCATGTTTTTTTAAGCCAATACTTGTTTACAGCTCGGGTAAAGTGGCACATCTAAAAGTCATACCTAATTAGCAATTAGCACTTCCTGTTTAATAGTTAATATTCGGACAACTATCACTGGATTACTTTGACACTGAATAAAAAGTCTTAGGAGAGTTGTGGAGTGATAAAGAAGGTCTTTTTCTCAGTAGATTTATGGATGTTTATTTGCAATGTTGACCAGAGATAATGATATCCTCAGGAAAGTGTAAGTCACGCTGAATCTTAAAACATGTGCTCGTCTGTGTGGTCAGATGTGACAAACGTGTGACTCTAAGAAGGACACGAATCATCGCTCACGCCTCACATCTCTCTCTCTCTCTCTCTCTCTCTCTGCGCCCCCCCCCCCGGGAGGTGTGCCGCACAGTTTGAAAACCTGTGTCAGAGTGACAGAATAGATGCTTAATGTCTGTCTGTCTTTTTTTTAATTTATTTAATTTATTCATTTATTTTTAATTAAAACAAACCTGTGTCTTCTCTTCGTCTAGAGCTGCCCAGTTCCTCAGAAAGATGTCTGAGCCCTCGTCCATTCAGGAGTCTCAGAATTTGTCCATGTTCCTGGCAAACCACAACAAAATCACTCAGGTTTGTCACATGTGCATCATACTGTCCAAAATATTCTTAAGATGAAATAGTTTTAATATGGAAGGAGTCTCAACAGCGGTGTCACTGCTGTTTTCTTTCCAGGCTTCACAAGCAGACGAGCATTCATTTTTTGACTCTTAAATTATGATGTATTTAGAAATTTACACAAGCAGTTTAATTAGAAATATGATTTGAAAATAATGTTGAAATATTCAGTGTATTTTAAAGCTTGATGTGAGGCTTACTGTGTGATTAATAGCTTTATAAGATAATAATCATCTTTGGTGTCCTGTCTGTCAGTCTTTGCAGCAGCAGTTGGAAGTGATTAATGGTTACGAAGAGCTGCTGGCAGACATCGTCAACCTGTGTGTCGACTACTACGAGAACAAGATGTACCTGACTCCCAGTGAGAAGCACATGCTGCTCAAAGTAAGTAAAGCCCTGCACCTGCAGCTGCTGCACCATTTCTTCTAAACTATTTACTGTGGCATTGTTGACAGGAACGGACGCCCCTTTAGAAATAACCGCTGTTCCTCTTCCACAGGTAATGGGTTTCGGCTTGTACCTCATGGACGGAAACAGCAGCAACATCTACAAACTAGATGCCAAGAAGAGAATCAACCTCACCAAGATTGACAAGTTTTTCAAGGTACAGAGACTTAGACGTATGTCAGATACACACAGGAGCATATTCTGTCAAGCTACACTTGATCTGCTGAGTATTTTCTTGATAAATTGATTTATAGTTAAGAAAATAAAATACCAGGGAATCTTCATAATGACAAAACAGAGAGAAGTAGCAAATCCTCACATTTCAGAACCTGAAACGAGAGATTACTTATTTTTGCTTAATAAAAAAAAATGACAATTAAGTAGTTATTGATTATCTAATTTATTAATTGACTTATAATTTCAGCTTTAATATATAATATTTAATGTTATCCTAAATGCAGTATTGCGTTGTAGGAGAGAGAAATTATTTTACATATTCTCATTGGGATGGTTGTTTTTATTTTCTGAGTTGCTTCAGTCCATGAATTTGTCTTTTGTTGCTTCTTCTTTTTCTTCTTCATCTTTTTTTTCTTCTTCTTTTTCTTCTTCTTCTTCTTCTTTTTCTTCTTTTTCTTTTTCTTCTTCTTCTTCTTCTTCTTCTTCTCTTATTTTACTTTTGTAGTGAGGCAGACTCATCCAGCGTGTTTCCACTGTTTAATACGGTATTAATTATGCAAATGTGTTCTGTTCTTGGTGTTCACAGCAACTCCAGGTGGTCCCTTTGTTCGGCGACATGCAGATTGAGTTGTCCCGGTACATCAAGACCAGCGCTCACTTTGAAGAGAACAAATCCAGGTGAGATGAACGCACACACTCTTTTTTGTGTGGTCCAGATGTCTCTGTGAAGTAGGCTCATTGGAAGATAAATGGATTGTTACCAAGTAAAACTGGTGATGTTTTCCAGGAGCTCGGACACAAAGATATAAAGAGTTGTGTTCAGTGGTTTGTTGAATGTTTTCACTGTTTCCAGGATGTAACGCTGAGAAAACCAGTTCCCACCGTTGATCTGCCCATCAGTCATTTGCTGTGTATCATGATCTCGAGCTACAGGATTTTCTGTGTGGATAATGTATAGATACGATGATATGATACTAGCATTTATCACAGATATTGGTTTTCATAATGTTCATGAAGCTTAGAGAATAAAGTATTATGTATATTTCTGTCAGTGTCAGTAAATCCCATGAAAAGACCGAAACCAATAAAGAGTTAATCCGTCTCTCAGCACTTTCTCACCTGCCAGCCCTGGACATGTTTTCTAACAAACAGGTCACACATATATAGTTTTATTTTTAGTTTTTTAAATGCTCAGTAATTCCCTAAGACTGCTGGGTACTGTAGTCTTTCTTTAGCTATGCTTGCGGCGTGGCTGAAGGGAGAGTGATGGCAGTCTGTCGGTCAGTCCACCACCGTCGTCCACACTGAAACATGTCAGCAGCTACTGGATGGATTGCTTTGACATTATACGAGAGGGTTTTAGAGTTTCCCTCTGGGGTGGGCCTCTGGTTCCAGTGAAATGTCTCAGCTGTGTCTGGATGCATTGCCATGAACTTGGTATTTAGAGCAAAAATTCATGTCCCCCATCAGGGCGAATTCTAATAACTTTGTTGATCCATTCACTTTTCGTCTTGTTCCATCATCAGGTCAAAATGTCAGTTAGACTCAAAACCCCACTAGAGCGGCTTCAGACTCTTAGTCTTGTGAACAAATGCTACTCAAACAGAAGAAAAGAAATACATTACTTGACAAAAATAAAAATCCAGAGTCTCACCAGCCTTATTCTTTATGTAAATCCAGTTTCCCGCCTTAAAGCACACATTACAGTTGAACGATGCTATTTCTGGCTGTTGTAGCTGTGTGAATTGTGTTTTTCTTAAATGCACTGATATATACTGTTAGTATTATTGTTATTGCCATTGATGTTGCAAGGTGATTTCCACTCAATATGACAGTAAATTAGTCACAGTATAAAAATATAAGTTCATACATTAAAAAAAAAAGTCAGACTGGTGTTTTTTATTTTCCAACAACCACCTGAAGAGACAAAAACCAACAATGAATTTATCCTAACAATGATATCTGTGCAGCCGCAGCCTGACACCAAACACAGCGTTTCCCTTTTTAGATTTGCTCTTCTGTCTTCTCCATAACTCTCTGGCTGGCTTTTCTTCCTGTCAGTAATTCTGTGTCTTTACTCCGTTAACATGTGCCCCCCCCCCCCCCCGGGGGACCTGCACGTCTATATCGAGCAGCCCCCAGTACAACATCTGTGAGCAGATGATTCAGATCCGCGAGGATCATATGCGCTTCATCTCGGAGCTGGCTCGCTATAGCAACAGCGAGGTCAGTATGAAATTCCACAGGGTTTAAAGTGAGACGTTCGGGCACAGCACTGGTGAAAATTGGTCATCAGTGTGGTGTTGGATTGTCTGTCATGCTGCTATAATGCTGAAGAGTGGAGCAGTGCATGACATGCATATATATATATATATGTACTGCTGTTCATCTTCGTGTCAGATGTGAGCCTGTTAAATAAATAAACATACAGTACATCGGCCACCTGGCTATTTCAGCTGACAGTCTTCTACATAAGCAGGCTTTAAGAGCTCTTTCTTATGCGAGAGGTATTTAAATTCCCAGCAGTGATGTAACGAGCTTTTGAGCAGATGCCTCGTCCCAAAGGATTTCCAGAGGTCACAATTCAGTGTGATTCAGATCGAGGTTTAGTTGTGGATCATAACTGCTGATGCACAGACAGAAATGTTGAGAATGGGGAAAGTCATTTTAATGATCACACCACGAATGAATGAGTGTTTTTACACTCGGAACATTATTAATTAAAGCACTGAGCGGTTTGTTTTTATACATTTTTTTCACCCATACTGTGAGGACATCAGGGTGTTGTGGAGTGGGCCTTCAGTGTGTGTGTGTGTGTTTGTGTTAAAGTGTGTGACTTTGTGTCTGTGTAGGTGGTGACGGGATCAGGGCGGCAGGAAGCCCAAAAGACGGATGTGGAATACAGGAAGCTGTTTGACTTGGCGCTGCAGGGCATGCAGCTGCTCTCCCAGTGGAGCGCTCACGTCATGGAAGTGGTGAGGAAGCACAGATTGGTCATTATTTATTATATATATATATATATATATATATATATATGGAAAGTGATGGAGATTAATGGAGAGATATAGTTGAGACTTAATTAAGTTCTTATTTCTTTTGTTAATTCTTTGTGACTGCGTAGAGCTGCAGGGATCACCATGGTAACCAAGTACTGCATGATTTTTATCCATTTACTCTCTGACTTTGCCCGCAGTACTCCTGGAAACTGGTTCATCCCACAGACAAGTACTCCAACAAGGAGTGCCCCGACAACGCTGAGGAGTATGAGAGAGCCACCAGATACAACTACACAAGCGAGGAGAAGTTCGCCCTCGTAGAGGTTAGTTATGGTTACGGTACGAGTGGATGTTGAACTGCTGCAAGTCTTCTCACTGATTTAAATGTTGTGCTTTTGGCAGGTAATTGCTATGATAAAGGGACTGCAGGTGCTGATGGGACGCATGGAGAGTGTGTTCAATCACGCCATCCGTCACACCATCTACTCAGCTCTGCAGGACTTCGCTCAGATCACTCTGCGTGACCCGCTGCGACAGGCCATCAAGAAGAGGAAGAATGTCGTCCAGAGGTAGAGATCCCACCGCAGTCGCAATTAACTGATCACATTCACACTTCTTCAAAACACTTCTGGCCATTATTTAACGCTGTAACTCGGGAAGAAAAGGAGAGGTTTTGCCCATATTTCCTGCAACTTGACTGGTTGGTGAAGGTGCACAGGTGTTAATTATATCTCCCAAAGTTATCATGTACGTATGAAACGCTCAGTTCCTGAACCCTGGAATGCTGGGAAAAACTTTTTACTTGTCATCCTTGATTGAAGAATGACTGCACAGAAATAAAAACAACATGTTCCAGACATATTGAACTTAGGAAGTGGGTCCCTCATTATGGATTATGCAACATAAGTAGTTTTAGAAGTTGAGTGCCTATGAGTGGCTGCCATCAGTTCCTTCATCAGTACAGGATGTGAGGACAAGGATACAAGTCATTGGTTTTTTGGTCTGGTTTTCCAGGCTGTGGGATGTTTAAAGCTGCTATAGTCATGTTTTTGTAACAACAGTGGGCGGTGTTGCTCTAAGTGATGAGCCGACAGATAAATATCAGTTTCTCTCAAATCTATGGAGCTTTATAGCGTCTTTCAGCCGACCCACAACTTTACTGTTTCGATTCCATCTCCAATATTGTGGATTTCAGCTGTTGCAGGTCGTAGATTTCAGCGATGAAGCTTTGCTGCTCTGTGCAGCTGCTCCTTTAGAAATCTCTGTGCTTTATAAAAAAATGAATCCCACTGAGTTTCTAAACCTCAAGCAAATTTGCCCTAAACAACAATGTTTTCTGCGCCCTTGACATTCATAATTCACAAGGGAAGCTGTTTGCAGCTACGTCAGTTTGTGTTCTACGGTTAACCAGAAAACTCACTGAAGTTTCTGAACTGTCCTCTTACCGCAGCGTCCTGCAGGCCATTCGGAAGACGGTCTGCGACTGGGAAACCGGCCGCGAGCCTCACAACGATCCTGCCCTCCGTGGAGAAAAAGACCCCAAGGGTGGCTTTGACATTAAGGTTCCTCGCCGCGCTGTGGGACCCTCCAGCACACAGGTCTCACCTCCCTGCCTCTGCTGATAAACCCAGTCTTTATCTTTAGCTCGCTTTAACCCTTCCTCCTCTTGTCCTTCCTCATGCCTCCACGGTCTTGTGCACTGTGACCCTGGTCCGCATTAATCATATGTCTCACGAAGCTCGCATCAGATCTGAGCTCAGGTCTGCAACATGTGAACAAGGAGATAGTGAGCTCATAAATCTGTATATTCTGTAGTGTTGTCTCTTCACTTCACTTCTGAATGACTTACAATAAGCCTTACCTTCAAAAGTGTCCTAGGGTGGCTCTGTTTGAATCCATACATTCACACTGCTGAATAGCAGTTATGTTACATATCACACTTATTGTCATTATTTAGTAGCAACCTTCATGTTGCGTAAACCGCACAGATCAATCAGCTTAGTGCTCAATACCAAGAACTAATCTTTACTCCAGGTGCAGCACTACAAAGCCCTAAACAATCACCTGTGTTCATCTACTCTGAAACTCATCTGAGATGTAAGTGCCAGAGATTATGAAAGCAGGTCTCAGAACATGTTCCCCACTGAGGTGAACTGTGATTTAGTGCAGGAAAATGTACAGCAGCCTCCCTGCTGCTGCGTGTCGGCTGTGAGAAAAAAAGAAGAAGAAAATCCACATTCCTGCTAAATTTTCAGGTAGATGTTCCATGCAGGTTTTTCAATGAGATAATATTCTGTGACATGTAGGAGGCAACACACAGACGAGCTTTTATACACGCCACCCACCTGTAATGAGATTAGAAAACCGTATTTGAAGGATATGTGGTGTTTGCAGGTGATGTGGCCGATAAAACCAGTGGGTTATACACAGTAATTAGACGTCACTTACATTGTTTCTCTCTTTCTTTTTTTTTGTACGTGCATGTAGCTCTACATGGTGAGGACCATGCTGGAGTCTCTCATCGCTGACAAAAGTGGCTCAAAGAAGACTCTGCGCAGCAGTCTGGAAGGACCAACCATCCTGGACATTGAGAAGTTTCACCGCGAGTCCTTCTTTTACACCCATCTGCTGAATTTCAGCGGTGAGAGGAAACAGCAGAGTCCTTCCACTGCTGCACCACTGCCGTGAGAGTGACACTTGTTTTATAACAGCCTGTTTTGTCTTCTGTGCAGAGACCTTGCAGCAGTGTTGTGACCTCTCCCAGCTCTGGTTCAGAGAGTTCTTCCTGGAGCTCACTATGGGGCGCAGGATCCAGTTCCCCATCGAGATGTCCATGCCGTGGATCCTCACCGACCACATCCTGGAGACCAAGGAAGCTTCCATGATGGAGTAAAATATGCAATTTTTGTTTCCTGTAACAGCTGTAATTGTGCAGAAACATTCCTTTCCTACTACTTCCCACATATTTCCTCCCATCTTTGCGAAATTTTATTTTATTATTTTTCTACACATCCAACATTTTATCTGTGTATTTTTTTGCGCCTTTCTTTAGCATTGGCTTTTCACAATTGTCTAAATCTTGGATATGAAGCATCCCTCTGTTGGTGGAAAGACAAGCTGTCCTCAAGTTCTCCAACACACTGTGTCTGTGTCCTTTCCTTACCAAACTTGGTGCTTCGAATTTGTTAAGAGAGAGGTCTGGCTGTGTGAGATTATTGGTGGTGTGACTGGCCAGAGGCATTCAGCAACTTCAGCAGTTGTTTTCTCTTATCTTATGTTTTCAAAAAAGACCCGGGGTAAAATCCTAAAAAATGGGATTAGCCATGAATGTCTGTTTTTAAAACTTTGCTGAAGGATTATGCTGATATGAGGCAGGTTTTTACATAAGCCATTAAGCACATCATCTGCCATGAACTGTATCTGCTATAATTCTTCATGTGCAGCCAGAACCGGTAGAAAGTCTGTGTATTAACCATATAGATATTTAATATACAGACAGAAAACAAATGGATTACAAATTCTGTCCAAACATTTCTGGAGCTGACTGTATAGTGTATAGAAACAGTGACACTTTTGCAGCACAGTAACCTATGGTAATGTGATATATTTAAATTTTAAAACTTCAAATGAAGCTTTACATATCCGACTGAAAATATTTCCCTGAACTTGTGTCTGACATGAGACACCAGAATTGGATTTAACTCACTCGACAGGTGTAATGTTTGTTTTTCCTTCTGCACTTTTCGTATCCGGCTCCATTTTCAGCACTAAATGACCCAATGTGGCTTCGCTGTCTCTTTCTATCAGCTTTCCTTCTTTTTAGCAAAAAGCCCGACTCAGCCTGCGTTCATATTGTAATATTTTCTCCACTTTTGAACACTTTGGAATTAAACCTTTTCTTTTTTTTTTCTTCAATCCCCTCCAGGTATGTGCTGTATCCCCTGGATTTGTACAACGACAGTGCGCATTACGCCCTGACCAAATTCAAGAAGCAGTTCCTCTATGATGAAATAGAGGCTGAGGTAATAGTCAAAAACATTTGGTGCATAAACTGGATGATTTCATTTTCCATCTTGACAAGTTTAAACTTTGGTATGTGATGAAGCTTCCCCTGCAAAATCTCACCTTTCTAAATGTATATACAATATACATCATGTCAATTTCCATCGTTCAATATTCAGTCGGAAAATATATGAAAAAGAAGACTGTGTGATGACATGTACTATTTGTCAACTTTTCAAAATCAGCATGAATGACTGTTTTTCTTACCAAGCCTGCACTTGAACACAAGTTTGTTTAATTGAATTACCAAGTAAAAAGTGATTTTAAAATTTGTTTTTTGCAAGTGCAACATTTCAAAACTGAAAAAATGTTGTTTTCCGTCGAGTTCCTCCCCTGTTGAGATGCTCCTCATAGATTTAAACATTTATTTTCAAAGATACATGTTAATTTGAACCTGTGTGATTATTTCAGGTGAACTTGTGCTTCGATCAGTTCGTCTACAAGCTGGCTGATCAGATATTTGCCTACTACAAGATCCTAGCAGGAAGGTCAGTGAAATATCTCTATGGACTGTTTTTCTTTTTTCTTTACCTGTGTTGTAATACTGTAATTTTCCAACCAGGTGATACTTCTGAAGATGCCAAGGGGTATTTGGCTAGCTCAACTAATTAAAAAAAAAAAAAAAGAAATAAATATATATATAATATTATGTATTTTATATAAGTATTATAATTATTATGATTTTATTCAATCATATAGTTGCTTATTTAAGTTTAGGTGGATAGTAACCATCTACATAGAACATCGTAGTTTGTTGTGATGCTGAGCAGAAAGCTACCGGCTACAATAGCTGCACAGTACAAACCTACTCTGTAACACTGGTCAGCAAGTGAGCATAGTTATCTAAAGGTTCAGTGATTTAAACAGTTAGCGAAGAGAGAATAAACATTTGAAATGATTAGCTGGGGGGGATGGGTGGGGGGGATGGAAGAGATGCTGTCGATGAAATGATTGGATAAATGGATAAATACTTAGCTTAAATTAATAAATGGTGGAAAGAGTTAGCTAGCTTATTAGCTAGAAGTAATGAATGAATTGTTTAAATTCATAGCATTAGCTTGAAATAAAAATAATAAATAAGGTGTTGAAAGATTTATTTGTATGAAAAAATGATTTATTATATTTTGTTACTCGGCACTCACTTAAAAATCAGTCGAAATGAACACAAACCTTTAGGACATGATGGGTGGTGTTGATGAGCGGTAGCTGACAGGGATGTGGGTGTAAGTCGGACAAAAAAAAGGTTTTGTTGTTGTTTTTGTTTTCTATGAAAACACCTTGTACAGTTAACTTTACTCTTTAAATCCCTCAGTCTTCTCCTTGACAAACGTTTGAGAACTGACTGCAAGAACCAAGGGGCCAATATTCCCTGGCCTGCCTCCAACCGCTACGAGACTCTGCTGAAGCAGCGCCATGTCCAGGTATGTACCGTCCTAACCATGCATTTAGCCCCCCCCCCCATGTTGTGCCTCCCTTACTAACTGGTTGTGAACCTCAGCTCCTAGGCCGCTCCATTGATCTGAACAGGCTCATCACTCAGAGGATTTCAGCTGCCCTTTCGAAGTCTCTGGAGCTGGCCATCAATCGCTTTGAGAGCGAGGACCTCACCTCAATCATGGTAAGTCGATTTTTATCGTTGTGAATAAATAACATCATAATTTTTCTCTCTATGATTATTTTGTGTTTGCTCCTATTATTTGCTTCTTCTGTGCAGACGTAGGTTTTTTTATGGTCTAGTTTGTCCTTGGACTGAAGTGAGTGTGTGCACTGTGCAGGGGTGTGCAGTTACACACTGATTTTCTGTCTTACTTGGTTAAAGGAACTGGAAGGTCTTCTGGATATCAACCGCATGACGCACAAGCTCCTCAGTAAGTTTTTGACTCTGGACAGCCTGGACGCCATGTTCCGCGAGGCCAACCACAACGTGTCGGCCCCCTACGGCCGGATAACGCTGCACGTCTTCTGGGAGCTCAACTACGACTTCTTGCCCAACTACTGCTACAACGGTTCTACCAACAGGTGGGTCACTGCCTGACTGTCTGTCCTCTCTGGAGTCTGAGTGTAGCGGTGGGAGACAAAGAAGCTAATTAACTCAGACATTTGATGAAAAGAGATACTTTACATAAATATCCATCAAGCCAGTTAGTTTTCAAAACATGAATTCCTGCCAACATGCTGCTGCACAATCATGATTAATGGTCGTGTGGTGGTTACATCCATCATTAATCACTTAACACACAGGTGGCACTCAGTGGCACCGTCAGCAGTAAATCACCTGCTCTGGGTCAGATCAACACTTCTAAATGAAAATAAACATAACATATGGTAAAGATTAGTGGAAGGTCAGATTGATAAACCCAGATTAAAGTACAATAATGCATACGACTGAGTCGGTAGCTGTGAGGCAGGATTAACATGCTGAACCGTGGATGAGACCTCCAGAGGCTCCAAAAGACCCAGTTTCAGACCATATTAATAGGTTTCAAGTTTGATTTTGCATTTGCAGCAGTAAGACAGATCCCTTCGCGCCTACAGCTTACAGTCCTGGTCTTGTAGAGGGACGGAGTGTAAACTTCATATTGTGCTCAGATGAGTATGTACAGTGTGTTCTATCAAATAACGGTAGTAACAGCAGTAATGACAGTCTTCTGATTATTTAGCTAATTTGAAGGTTTGATGTCTGCATAAACGCCCAAACGCATAAAGACACATTTTGAACTTGTTTGTTGTATGAGATGTGAAACTTGAGTGTTCATGTTTGGTTTATTCAGGTCTTAGTTCTTATAACTCGGATGATAAAGCTTCTTCAACAAATCACTGCTTCAAGGTTATCTTCAGGAGACGACTTGGAAAAGAACCCAGACAGTGTGTGTGTGTGTGTGTGTGTGTGTGTGTGTGTGTGTGTGTGTGCGCGCGCGCGTACGTGCGTTTTTTTCCTTTTAGCCTCCTGCCATCCTTCATTATGCACATAATATCTTGATGTTGTTGATTGTGGAGATTCATGTTCGAATAATCTGTGTGTTCAGGTTCGTGCGCACCATCCTGCCCTTCTCTCAAGAGTTCCAGAGGGACAAGCCACCCAATGCTCAGCCACAGTATCTGTACGGGTCAAAGGTCAGTAGATTGTTCTTTTATCAGCACTCACAGGGAACAGAAGGAAGATCTTTTCATTTTATGCTCTAGGATTCCATGAGTGGAGGGTTGTTTTTTTATTGATTTCCTGGCAGGACTTGACTGACTCCTCTTCAGACCACATATTGAAGTCAAACATTCACTACATATTAGTTACATACATCCATAGAATATAGCTGGAAATGCAAAATGATGGGAATCAGTGTGTGAAACGTGCAAAATCTAAATGTATTACGAAAACTTTGAGATCAAAAAGTCCTTCATGAGAAACATTCAGTGGGACAATAGATATAATATATAATAATACAGACAAGATTAATTAATTAATATGTTTTCAGATCATTTATGTTTTATTTATTCATTTTTTGATTTAAATGGTTCCTTTGAAAACATTGTTGTTTCTCTTAAACCCAAATAGGATTTTATAAGTGGATGAAAATACTCAGTGACAATTCAGTGCGGGCAGAACAATGCTGTGATGACCTCAATCCAGTTGATTCATGCTGGCTCGCTGCCAGACAGCTTAGCGAGCGTCCTCAGCTCATGGTCTTGGGCAATTATGTGGCCAGTGGTCTGCGCTGAGTGGAGGGGGGGCTGCCTGATGGTGGCGTGTTTGGTGCTGTCCTCGCTGCTTCGGGGCGTGTAGAGGCGTCCAGATGTGGACATGTCTTGGAGGGTTGAGTTGGTCACCACTGGGCAGCCGTCTGCGGCCTGGACTTGGAGGGAGCAGATGGTGTGAAGACATCCCCACAACAGGATGCCGGCGATGACCAGGAGCAAGATGCAGCAGGTCAGCCAGACGCCCATGGCGAGCTCCCAGCCCGCTCTGTCATGACCTTCGCCGCTCTCGCTCAGAGTGCTGAACACCTGGCACTGCTCCCGCACCGGATTGGCGGCCTGACACGTCACGCACAAGAAGTAGGCGGTCTGGGGGAGGAGGTTGGCCAGGTGTGCGCTGGTCTGACTGACGGGGATGCGTTCCTCGTGCATGAAGCTCTTGCGCTTGTAGCCCATGAGGAGGCTGTTCCAGTTGGGGTCGTACATGACGCTGTAGAAGGTGTCCAGGCAGCCGGGGTGCGATGGCCAGCTCACCCTGGCTGAGGTGGCAGAGATGTTGTAGACTGCAATCCCCATGAGGAGGCGTTGTAGAGTTGAGTTGATATGAGTGAAGTGTTTCCTCAGTTATTCCGCTCGTTGTCTGCTCACAATGTAAAAACGACCTGGAAAAGAAAGATGACGTTGACACAGAGTAAAACACCGACAGGAGAAAATTCAGATGATATGAAGTTATAATTTTGTCACAGCCATTTCTGATTTCTGTGTTTCTCATACACGGAGCTCCACCACTGACGAGTCATTAACTCACTGTGAAAGTCTGTTGATCTGGTGTTTGGAGTGATTACAGTGGATTACGACACATTTTCTGTCGTAATATCAAAAATATCAGAATCCTGCCTCAATTATAACTACATGTACAATCAGCTGCAATAAAACATGTAATTACTTCAGTCCTACACATCCTGCTCACACTACATCGTGTTAAACTGCCCACTCATCCCACACCCACATCATATGAAGCATGAATAGGGAACAAATATATATATTATAAGAGGGAGGAAGTGCAGCAGTGGGAGGGAGGTGAGCGTATGTACAGACTTTCAGCAAATTACATAATGCAGAATCGTTTGTGATCTGTGCTGTTAGTCACCTGTTACAGGACAGGTGATGATCTGCCAACCTTGAGCAGTTTAAACCCCCACCCCCACCCCCACCCCGCCCACTGGTCAGTTTTGAATGGTTTGACCTTTGGTTTTAGCTTTTGATTTGAGCATTATTTATTATACTTATTGACTCTTTCCTTTCTGGCTTATAGAATACAAAATAAGAGCGTGATCTGGAGCTGAAACAGATGTCAGATGGAGGCAAAATAATCCTTCCAGATGTTACAGTTGCCCCAAAAGGAAAGGAAACAGATAGACAGTTCACATAAAAGCCCAAATTAGATCCTCAGTGTTGGACTATTTTTAATTGACATGGTATCAAATGCAGTGAAATGTAATTAAGTGTTCATTTAGCCTTTTACATTTTAAAATAATGCAGAGTAGATGTGGTGGGAACAAGGCACATTCAAATTACATGGTCTACTTAGGTTATTTTTGATCTTTAGTCTTTTCACACAGATAATCTTAAAAGAATAGTAGGTTTAACGTCAGTTTTGAAATATATAATTTTTAAAAAAATCTTTTAGAATTTGAGCTGTGACACATTTCACTTAACATGGCTCTGTGCCATAAAGACAAATAAGTGGTTATTCAATCAAAGCATGAAAGGAGGGAAGACTTACCGGGAACACAGTGCCAGCACGTGTTGGACATACCAAACTATAGAGCCTGAGGTGCTGGTTCAGATTATCCTGTTCTCTTGCAGTTCAGTCATATTAGTCATCCGGTCCCGTCAAGAGCTGCGACGCCGGGTGCTGCTGTGTAGGTTTTCAGTCTCAGGAGTGGACCAGAGATCGGTGCGTCCTTGCGTCTGCTGCTGCCACACTAGTGGGAGTGCTGCTGGATTAGAGCAGCAGCTTCAACTCTCTGCCGACAGGAGAGAGAGGGAGCTGCAAATCTCATGTGCTGGATGTTAGAAAAGGGTCATTATATCTATATTAAATCAAAAATGGTTGTAAATTTGGCTGGTCTCATATTATTTTCTCTTCTCGTTTTTTTACTTGCTAGTTTATCTAGTAAAATAGTAGAAATATTCATCATTAATTCCCCCTTGACCAGCACTTTGGTCCATGCCATGGTATTTTGAAAATGTAGTGGTGGGTTCTTGAGAGTGGAGTGGGGAGAGGAGGTTGAAATGCTCTTCCGTCGGTCCATCTGTCCAACTGTTTGTCTCACAACAACTGGTGTCCAGATTGTCATGAAATTTACGTTGGATATCGTTGGTCCCCGGAGGATGATTCCTAATGCTGCCGGTGATCCCCTGACCCTGGTGTTTCTATCCAGCACATGTTTTCAAATCTACAAAAAAAACGAAACAAAATCCAAGGGACAGAGTTTAGTATTTAGCAAATGTTAGCATGCTAACATGCTAAACTAAGAAGTTGAACATTCATAAAATCACCTATAAAACATCAATATGTAAACGTGTGTATTTGTAAATATGTGTGTTGGGAGAATGTTAGCATGCTGACATTAGCATTTAGCTTAAAGCTGGCTGTCACTAAGTAGAGCCTCACAGTGCTGCTAGCATGGCTGTAAATGTCTAGTTATTGGTTGTTGGACAATTCTCCTATTTTCAGACGCGCTAGTTGGAAGAATCTAAAAATGTCAGTTTTTCATTTTTAATACATTTCCAAAATTTTCTAAAATTCAGTTTTTGTTTAGTCATTGTGGGGTGAAGAGTGAAGATTGGAAAAATATTTTTTTAAGAATAAGGCTGCAACTAAAATGTGAGAAAAGTGAAAGGGTCTGAATGCACTGCGGTTCATTCTGCTAATACTTCATGTATTGTGGAGCTTCAGGCACTTTGCAGTCCAAGGGGATTTGAAGAGGAGTCAGGCTTTAAGTTATTTTTGTTTTTATGTTGTTTAATATACCGAAGATAACCTGTTAATGTGCCCTTGGCTATTAATGTGTTGAAAGTGTTCACTTTGACTCAGCTCTGCTGTTGATGTTAACACTCACACAGGAGCCCAGTTCACCTTCAGTACCCATTTGTTAATAATAAGGCATGGCCTTCATAGAAAAAATAATGACTTGTTTCCCATTTATCATTCAAGTGTTCACCCTCACCCCGATGCACTACGATGTTTATTCAAGTGTTGGAGCCCTGAGCTGAACTTTTTCCTGTCGTTTTCTGTCCCTCCTCTGAACGTAGACCTTGAACCTGGCGTACAGCAGCATATTTAGCTCCTACAGAAACTTCCTGGGTCCCCCGCACATCAAGGTCATGTGTCGACTGCTGGGCTACCAGGGCATTGCTGTGGTGATGGAGGAACTGCTGAAGGTTGTCAAAAGCCTGGTGAGTAGAACAGTGAGCAGTAACACTACGGGGAGGGGTCAATAGAGGTCGCTTTCTTTGTTGGTTGTGAACGTAATTGATGCCAAATCAACAGCAAAAGGGGAATTTGTGTTGGTTCAGATAGTTTGTGTTTTATGTGACTATACACTGCGGGTTGATACTCTGCTCCTCGTGTTTAGCTCCAGGGAACCATAATGCAGTATGTGAAGACCCTGATGGAGGTTATGCCCAAGATCTGCAGACTTCCCCGCCACGAGTATGGCTCCCCAGGTAGGTGAAAATCTAACCCCCTGCTTATTCTGCACTAATTGAAATTGATTGAATTGAAAAAGAAAAGATTGGGAATTTTTAAATTTCACTGGATGAACATGAATTTTACTTTCAGTTCTTAGAAATGAGTCTTACATATCTCTGTTAGCTGCAACAGTGATGCCTTTGATGGTGACATTTCACCTTCATTTTTGTATCACGCTTGAATTTACTATTTAATTAGAATAACTACAGTTTGTGACTGGAAAAATAATTGGTCCAAAAACTGTCCTTTGGATGCTGGGAGTCAGGAAGTAACACAACAGTTGAAAGAACCAAGCTGTGCAGCAACTAACAATGAGCTATTTTAAACACTGTCACTGAAATGAACTCTTGTGAGGACGCCTGCTTCAGCAGATAAGACATCAAATCTACATGAAGTAACAGAACAAATACCAAAGTTTATACTTGTTCAGTTCCGACTGTCAACTCTTTTCATAGCTCCTCAGCGCAGTGAGGAAATGCAGCAGAACAGAGGGAAGAAGAAATCACTGAAATCATACCTGCCATTAACATGAGTCACGAGTGAGCACTACATGCAAATGAACACGTGCATCATTTGTGTTTGCATTTCCATTTACTCATGCAGCAGAAGCTTTTATCCAAAGCCACTTACACAGAGGGACAACACTAAAGCTTCAGTGCAGCAGGAGAGCTCGGTGTAGGCACCAAGTAGTAGAAGTTCCCAGACAGTGCACAGTAAGAGTCATTTACAAATGTTTGGGTGTCCCGGTGGCTCACCTGGTGGAGTCTGTACCACGAAGGCTTAGTCCCAACCGCAGCGGCCCGGGTTCCTGATAGGATTGTTCCATCATCAGGGAACCACAGACCAGAACAGTCTGGACTGAGACGGTCGTGTGTGCAGGGCTGACGATGCCTGACCACATTCCTTAGAGGAACACAGTGGCTGAAAGACTGAGTTCCAGTGGATGGTGCAGACCCAGAAGTCACCCTGAAGGCAGCATCAGTGACTTGGATTTGATTCAAGTAGACATGAATAGCCAGTGGTGGTCGATGAGCAGCGAAGTGACGTGTGCCCTTTTATGCTGATCGAAAAACCAGATGTGCCGCCACATTCTGCAACATCTGCAAGAGTTTCAGTGTGCGTGAAGGGACTCTCGCCAGAAGGACATTCCACTGGTTCGAGGCGAGAGAGATAACCACGGCCTGAACCGAAAGCAAAGACCAAATGTGTTGTTATTTCTATCCAGTCAGACTATGACAGACGGGTTCATTGTCAATGAGAGAGAGAAGGGGGATGAAATAAGATTTTAGCCATTTGAAATAGAAAAAGGAAATTAATAAGTGGCAGTCAGTGTTAATGTTGTGACCGGTCAGCACAAATCAATGTGTGTAAAACACTGTGAGAAGTGTCAAAATATTTTCAGTTCACTGTGGAATTGCGGCGTCAGTAGAGTAGGCGGTCCTTCAGCGTGGCCCGGGACACATTTGCGTTCACACTGCTGAAAGAGTGTGGACAGCTCTGAATGTGGTCTGAGTGATCGGACCTCAATGCATCATGGGTGCGTACTGTACTTACAGCCGTCCACTCTCTATCCGTCAGATCACCTGAGATTCATGTTAGTGGCAGGTGTGTGTGAACGGCGCCTCAGTTCAAATGTCTGGGGGATGAAAGGGAAGAAGCTGCTGCTGTGATGGATGGTTGAAGACTGACTGATTGGTGGATATGTGATAATGTGGCAGGTGAGATAATTAAGACGTATTTCTTTCCAGGTATCCTGGAGTTCTTCCACCACCAGCTGAAGGACATCGTGGAGTACGCGGAGCTCAAGACGGTGTGTTTCCAGAACCTGAGGGAAGTGGGCAACGCCATGCTGTTCTGTCTGCTGAGCGAGCAGAGTCTGGTACGCATCACATCATGATCAGGAAAAATGTTTCTTTTCTGCTACTTCAGGATGCAGTGACTTTTGACTTTTATTGTATCCTCCTTCCAGTCACAAGAGGAAGTCTGTGATTTGCTGCATGCTGCACCTTTCCAAAACATTCTTCCCAGAGTCCATGTCAAAGGTAAATACAAGAAAGGATCTACAGTTCAGTTCATTTACAAGTGGAAAAGTCTCTCTGGTGTTTTGAGTTAAAGAATAAAGCCAGTGTTACTGAACTAGTTAGTATGATGCACTCAAAGGCCGAGTGAAGGGGGGGGGGGGATTGTTGATTTCAGGAAGTTAAAGAAACTGTCAGACATGGTTCCTCCCTGTGGAGGAGGATCTGAAGCTCTGATGAAGTGATGCTTCATAAATGTCTCAGAAGGAGAAGTAAATGAGTGAATGGTGAATTGGTTTTGGTCTTTTTGGGGTTTTGTTGACTACGAACAAATAAAAACAGGATCACATCACAGGACTCATCTGTTGTGCTTTTCTCGTCCTCCCCGTGCAGAGGGGGAACGTCTGGATGCCAAGATGAAGCGCTTGGAAGCCAAATACACAGCACTGCATATGGTTCCACTGATAGAGCGACTCGGCACCCCACAGGTACGGCCAGTCCAAATAAGGCAGCGCAGGAAGCTGTCATCACACGCCCCAGATGTTTTTCTGTTGAATAAAACAGCTCTGTGTGTCGCTGTGACGTGAATCCTCCCGCTTCGCTTCTCTTTCAGCAAATAGCCATCGCTCGCGAGGGCGACCTTCTGACCAAAGAGAGGCTGTGCTGTGGTTTGTCCATGTTCGAAGTCATCCTCACGCGCGTGCGAGGCTTCCTAGATGACCCCATCTGGCGCGGGCCGCTGCCCAGCAACGGTGTGATGCACGTGGACGAGTGTGTGGAGTTCCACCGTCTCTGGAGTGCCATGCAGTTTGTGTACTGCATCCCTGTGGGAGCCCATGAGTTCACAGTAGAGTGAGTGCAGCAGCGCACACATCTGTATCACACCCTTGCAGCACACATGATGTGAAGCATCTCGTCTGTATCGACGCCTCGTTCCTGTTTTTTCAGGCAGTGCTTCGGAGACGGCCTCCACTGGGCGGGCTGCATGATCATCGCCCTGCTGGGACAGCAGAGACGCTTCGACATCCTCGACTTCAGCTACCACCTCCTGAAGGTGCAGAAACACGACGGCAAAGACGAGGTCATCAAGAGTGTGGTAAGAGTTAACTCACGTGACAGGCTTCACATAAAGCACCCAGATAATTGTCAGGAACCTCTTATTTCAGTCACTTCTTTTGGTGGACAGCACATTGACACATCATCAGCTTTACTTTGAACTTCTATAATGAGGATTTCATCTCAGAGATGAACCATAGGTTTTTCTTTTGACTGTAAAGCTGAAAAACCCTCCCTGCTGTGAACATGTTGCTCTGTGCTTTAGTTAACCATCAACCTTCACCTGGCGAAACCTTAAAAACTACAGTAATGTATCAGGAGTTAGTGAAAAACTGCCATCAACCGAACATGAACAGGGTTCACACAGGTCACAGAAAAAAAGGAGGCCTTGGAAGTTTTGTAAGATAAATATAACATTAGGAAACGCCCTTGAAAAAAGGAAGTAATTGAATTGGATATTTAAGGAGGAAGATAAAGATTTCAACATTTTGAGAAATACACTGACCGCTCTCATGTTTGAACGTTAAATATGAAGCTATTGAGCCGGGAAATAGCATATATAGCTAATATAATAATAGCATAAAACCCCAACTTCTCATTTTTAACCTTTTTTTGACAGATGAAACTAAACAAGTTATAACATGTTATTTAGTGAGTTTTAGACTCACTGGCCCTCATTTATCAATCTTGCGTGAAAACAGGCGCAGATCTGAGCGCAGAATTGGTCGTACGATAAGGTCAAACATGGAGAGAAGAGTTACTGGCAAAAAACGAAACTTTTCAGAGATGGAGATTCGACATCCTGACATCCGAGGTGGCGCAAAATAAGGATGTGCTTTTTGGCAGTCTGAAACGTGGGATCACAGGAGCGCATAAAACCGCTGTGTGGAAGAGGGTAACGGAGATGAGTTTGGCTCTGCAGTGCCCCCTCCTGCAGCCGCGCGCCAACACAGCTGTTTTGAAAAATAAAAGAATCGTGTTTTTTTATCTTGTTTTATTCGTTTTAAGAATCCGTTTTGATCTGTTCTAAATATGTGACTGTTTATGCTGAGGTTTGTTTAATAATTATTTTCTGCAACGCAAATCCAGACTCAGATTTGCGTACACGAGCTCAGACCTGACGTGAGATCTGATCGAAGCTTCCGGTCACGTCCAAATTGATAAATGCCGCAGCTTGCGTGGAAATGGTCGTACGCACGGTTTTCTGCCGTACGTTCGTTTGATAAATGAGGGCCAATGTTAGCAAGATTTTCTTACCTGGAGACAGAGCCGGGCTGTTTCCATTGTTTTTCTGCTAAGCTAAGCTAAGCTAAGCAGCTTTTGGTTTAGCTTCATCTTAAACAGGTAGACATGAGTAGTATCAATCCTGTCATGTAACCCCCAGCAAGAGAAAATGTGTACTTTACAAATAGTTGAAATGAAGCATCATAGGACACCGACCAACACCTGAGAGATGATCTCCCAAATCTTTACAGAAAGACTGAACAAGTACAAAGATCATTTTCTTCTTGTGTCTTCATGTTTTCCTGTAGCCACTGAAGAAAATGGTTGACAGAATCCGCAAGTTCCAAGTCCTCAACAACGAGATCTTTGCCATCCTGAACAAGTACATGAAGTCCGGAGACGGAGAGAACATGCCGGTGGAACACGTCCGATGCTTCCAACCACCGATACACCAGTCGCTGGCCAGCAGCTGAAACCCTGCACCAGCATGAAGTTCCAAACACTGCCACCATTACCAGACCAGCTAGAATTATTCCTCCTTATTTACTTTAGGTCTTCAGTAGCGAAGGACCGTTAAATGTAAGGAAGTTGGGCCACTTTGTATTTGTATTCACTTGTGCCTTATCAGAAATGATAGATATTTCCCCTTTTATGGATGAACTATCCTTTGTTTTATACTTGCAGAAAGCTATAGAGGGAAATTAGTTTTATCAGGTAAATATTTAAGGGTTTGCAGTGGTGGATTATTAAGGGTGAGCAGTTACCTATTTTAAGTGGGGGTGAAAGTAAATTTGTATTTTCTATACTGTTGAACATGCATGCTAAACAGTTTAAAAAGGAAATTGAAAAGTAACTCATACTCATGTTAAGCATTTATTCATTGTGCCTTGTGTTTCAAATGTTTTAATCATTTTAATTCAATAAATATGTAACAAATCTGTTGGTTCGTCTCGAGAGCTTTTCATGTAAACACTACAAAAAAAAAAGTTCAGAATGACTCCCAACAAAAACTGTTGTTACCTTCAAGTATCACGAAAACTCAAATCATAGTGAACGTCCTCTTAACTGCAGTCATCGTCAGCAGGACCTCATATAGAAGATATATTAAAACCTCCTGATTTATAGAAAGTAATTCATTACATGAATATGCATGTACATATAACAAAACATTTCTTTTAAAAAAACTCATATTTACAGCGCTACAGAGGAATGAAATTAAGTTTTAACTGTAACTGAATATGAGCAGGTCATATTCTGAGTAAAAGTAAGGCAAATTAAAGCATTAAATACAATCCACTGGTCTGTCCAAGTCACTTCTCCCCATACAGCTGATTGTCTTGTTCTTACACAACAATGCCACGATTGGTCAGTCAGTCGGGGGCTGGGGAAAAAAAAGAAAAAAAGTTCCTTAATGATCCAATGAGGAAGTCATTGCCCCGTTCCTTCTGGAGATGCTGTCGAAAGGCAAACCCATTTCTCTGTCCTCCACGTCCCCAGTGGACTCGTTATGCAGCAGTTCGTACGTGCTGTGGGAAGTCATGCCATTGGCTGCAGGGAACGCCCGTTCTTCCTTCCTCATGGACACGGCGAGAGTAGCCAAGCTCACGCTGATGTCTTTGAAGGCGTGGAGCAGGAAGATGCCCACGATGATTGTGAGGAAGCCACTGAGGGTGCCGATCACGTCGTCGGTGCCCATGTGCTCCCACTCCTTGAAGAGGATGGCGGAGCAGGTGAGCACAGACGTGGTGAAGAACACGTAATAGATGGGAGTCACCAGGGAGGTGTTGAATATGTCCAGAGCTTTGTTCAAGTAGTTGATCTGTGTGCTCACACAGGCCACCAGACCCAGAAGCAGGAACCATGCCAGCGGGTTCCTCACAACATTCTTCCCAGAGATCGCTTCCTTTATGGCGATGCCAAGTCCTTTGACACAGGACACCGACAGCGCCCCGATTACTGAGCAGATGGTGATGTACACGAGGATGTTGGTCTGACCGTGACGGGGACCCACAACAAATATGAAGATGATGGCCACGATGATGACGAGAGTGGCAAAGATGAAAAACCCTTGGGGGGGGGGGGGAAGAGAGAGAGAAAAGGCGTTAAGTTGGATTAAAAATGAATTGAAAGAAATAAAACATGGACATAGTCTTTAGTCTTGAATCAAGAAAAGGGGGCGTTGATATGAGTAACAAAGCATATAAAAGCTTTTAAGCACAATCTGTTCTGTACAGGGACGTTTGGAACCAAATTCTGAAAATGTGTCTACTTGTTTTTCTACAGTCTAAAGTAGGAAGTTGTAGGTAAGTGGATGTTGTTGGTATTTGATGTGTGATTCTTTCATACATCAACCATTCAAGCGTCCTCGTCTGACATCAGACTTGAAGAGAATAAGGCGTTGGCACAGTAAACGATAACAACGACACGGCAGCAGGAAGTGCAGGTGTAGCAACAACAAAAAAACAACAAACAAACAAACAAACAAACACAGCAAGTCTTGTGCGTGGAAATATTTAGTATTTGAAGCAAATCATCAGGGCGGGCCTGTACGTGCACACGGCGCCAAGAAACACCTTGGACCTATCTAAGCAGCTCAAAGACGGACATCCACATCTCAACACAGAATTCAGGGACAGAGAGTTTCGGTTGTGAACTTTATATCAACAACATGTCGTCAAGAAGCAACGCTCCCCACACACGCACACACGCACGCACGCACGCTAAAGTTATCTGGTTTAGGCTAACACCGCGACAGCTCATAACCAGAGCTGGGTGCTCAAGTCAGTAGGCGACAGTCATCACTTCAGTCAAAACGCAACACATTTTATTTTCACACCATGACTACTGCTTTAACACCTTCTGTGTGTGTGTGTGTGTGTGTGTGTGTGTGTGTGTGTGTGTGTGTGTGTGTGTTTGCTGTGGTATTGAATGTGGTGCAGACAATCATTGAATGTCATTGGTATTGGTGCCTGTTATCGTGACATCTGTAGCTCTGTACCTGGGTCGACCAGCTTCCTGGCCATGTGGTCGAGGCTGCTGATCTCTTCCTCTTGCGGTGCGTGAATCACCATTGTGGTGGAGCCCAGGATGCTGAGCATGCAGCCGAGCTTCCCATGCAGGTTCAGCCGCTCCGTCAGGAAGTACGACGACAGCACCGCGCTGCAATATGATATTTTCTATCAGTCACAGAGACTCAACTCCAGAAAATCCATTTACAAACGAGAAGAAAACTGTCCAATTCATGCAGCGGGTTGTCTGTACCTCACAAGCACACTGAGGGCTCCCAGTGGGGTGACCAGAGTCGCAGGAGCGAAGGCATATGCTGCGAAATTGGCTGCTTCACCGGCCCCCACTGCAAAGGATTAAGGCATCACATTAAATATGAAAAGGATAAATATGTTGTAGATGAAGGCAGATACAGACGTGCTGTCTGAGGCTTACAACAAGTACAAATACAACGATAGTTTGCATGTCTGCACTGGTTTGGTTATTTGCAGGTTAATGGCAGTCTAGGTTAACACTTGGTTATGGTCGGTTGTAAATTTATTTTAGACATCAAGGTTAGTTAAAATGGTTTCAACGGCTTGTCAGTGACATATTTCAATAAATAGTGAGGACCTTCTACACATGGAAAACACTCATTTAAAAAGGTCCAGATTATTATAACAGTTACATGTAACCAAGAAGTCTGAAAAACCTGTTTTGAACCAACTTTAATCCAGTTTTAATTTCAACATATACACATGATTTCACCTGCGAATCACCACGTCCAGGCTAAACAGGCGTGTATCTGATTACATGTTTAACTGCAGAGAGTCATCACTTACTTGATAATAAACCAGCCCACCATAGCCACTCCTTTAGATATGCATGACCACCCTGGCCTGAAGCGGAAAAAATAAATATTTCAGAACGTGTGATCCTATTCGTTTAAATAAAACTTGCATGTAAGCAAAACTTGAATGATGTAATCCTGACTGCACTTCATGCATTTCTGTTGGATCTGAGCAGAAGGACAAGTGAAATAATGAAGTTAATGATTACTAGGTGTTAAGCGTGTCCTGTTGACTCACTCACTAACGCACACAAACACACACCCTTCACAGGTGAGCAGAACCAGGTGAGCCTGAAAAGTAGCATCGTCTGGTATGTTAATTGTCAGTCCCCACTGGTTTGACTTCTCAGTTTGCTTTCTTTGTTGCACAAGTACACCAGGGAGTGTCAAAACTCAACTGACAAAGTTGGGCAACTTACTTCTTGATGTTAGCGTCGCTGTTATGTGCATTAGACACTCAGAAAAGATCCATACCTGCCCGCATAGACCCCTTCCTCGCCAGCCTCAGAAGTCCTTTCTTCTTGAGGATAAAACTGCCTCCGATGAAGATGCTGGAGCTGATGGCCAATCCCAGACCGATGTAAAAGTCATACTTCCCCCTGTCCTGACCCATAGTAAGGCTGGATGTGTTGAAGTGATCTGTCACATTTACGACCAAACAGTGTAGATGCTGAGCAAGAGTGCAGTTGTGGCCAGCCCAGACACCTGAGAGCAGAGCACATGGGAGATAACAGGGCATTAAACAAGCTGCTGTTATTAAGTTACTAAAGGTCGGACATTAACACCCATCATCACCGCAGCAGTGAAGACCTACCGTCTCCACAAGCGACAGTACAAACAGGAAAACCATCATTTAATGGGTGGGTAGAATCCATCAGTCACTGCACAGCTAAAATTATCTGCTGTCACCATGAGCTTACACTGAGGTGACTGTTGAGAAGCCAACCGGTTGTCTGGGTGTTGAGCAAAAACCAGCTGCTATGTAAGTATTGTTCTTGCAAGACACAGGAATTCAGGAAGTGACACGGAGGTTAAAATCCTCACCTGGGCGCGCTAGGTGCAGCTCCTCAACGAGCTAGCCTGAAGTCGCCCTTTCACAGGGTCTGGTTTGATAAGTACCGGGCTAATCTGGGCAACCACTTCGACCGCAGCGGGCACAGCAGCACCGCCGCCTTATGTTCAGATCGTTTTTACAAGTATTTAACTGCTAGCATAGGCTATCCCTCGTTAGCCACGTTAGCTTACATTAGCGAGCTGAGCTAGCTAGCTAGCTAGCTAGCTAGCTGGTTGGTCTCGCGGAGTCAGTTAGCAAGAATCCGAGTGTGAGTTGGTGGTCGGGTTTTTTGAGAAGTCACAGTGAGAGTTAAATACCTGTCCCAACGGCGGCTGGTAACCCCCCCTCCCCCGCCAACAAGAAGAGAGTGGCAGCAGCTAGGGGTTGGCTAACAGCTAGCCTCGTTTCCTGGCTCGGTGGCTAACCATCGCATACCGCTCTCCGTCTCCTCACACTCAGCCAGCGCCGACACCGCTTCACGACTGCCGCACTGCGAGCCTCTTCTTCCGCTTATGACCGGGGATGTGGCCACTGAACCGTGTGCCCTCCGCAGGCTGAAGTCCGGAACCACACAGATAATGTTGCTCTCCCAAGTCAAAGTCGACACGTGATTGTATTTTATCACCATAGAGTCTTTACACACCATCAATTATATATATAAAAAAAAAATAATAATATTTGAAAAAACTTAAAATATACATAACTAATAATAGAGACTATAGCATCATGGCAACCATTAAACTTACTAGTTTCATGATATGTGTCTGTTTTATGAAATGAATTGGAGGAAACATTTTATTTTTATTGTTTGTTTTCTAATAGTTTATTTTTTTTATAGTTATGTATTTTATAGTTTTATCATTGGAGGAAACAGGAGATTTCAATTCATCATTTATCTATGAATAATTCCATAGAACTGAAATGACCAATTAATCAATTATTTGTTTGCCAGAAAATTAATTGATAACTAATATATTTTAATAATCGATACATTATTCCAATGATTTTTTTCAAGCAAAAATGTCAAACAATCTCAGATCTCAGCTTTTCCAATGTGAAGATTTTCTTATTTTCCAGTGATAGTGAGTGAAATACATGGCAGTTGTGGGCTGTTGGTCACATAAAGCGACACATCAGACATTCAATCTGTAAACAAAGTGATGAATCAACTGGGCAAATAGCTGTCAATAAAAATAGTTGCAGGCTAATCTCCAACATCTATAGAGACGAATGATGTTGAAGGTATTTACGTCTGTTTCTTGCCCCAGAAACCTGACGGTGCAGTACAGATTCAAGGCAATAATTGCATGATGATGGAAAAAGATGTTTTACACATGATGCTGACATGCAACTAGTTTGATTTATTTTTATTATTCAAGCAATTCAACCAAACGCTAACCGTAGAGCTTGTAGAGACAGTGACTTGTCAGTGCCAGCACAGCAGTTGCAAGTTTATGTTGCACTGCCAAGTCACTAGGCATCACCGTTAAAACCATCTCTGACACACACAGTAGCAGAAATGAGAGTGAACATTTTTATGATGTAAATAAATAATTCATAATCTAAATAATGTCTGAATTACACAAACATAACACGTAGCCACACGTTTAATATCACCAGAAAACAATTAGTGGCTGCAGAACAATAGTTTCTATTTGGTACATCAGCTTTACAAATCCATCCATTTGACAAAACACTCCGCCACTGTTGATACTCACCGTCTGTACAACCCCTGCACTAAACAGGCTGCTTCTGAAATTTCACTGAATAATTCACAGGCACACTGAATAAGTCAAAGTGCAGGTGATTCTACGCTCAGACAGTCTGGCCTGGGGAGAAAGGAGCATTTAACAAACCTCTTAAAGACTTGAATTATTTGTAGTTGTTCAGTTGTTTGGTAAGCCTCCGTCTAACCGTTTAAAATTAGTAAAAATGTGCAAATTGACAAATGAACTGTTGGTCCCTGGGCCGTGTTTGAGTTTGCCTTTAGAAGCTCACCTGAAGGGCAATAACAAACTTCATGAAGATCAGTTGCATCATAATAATGAAATTAAAACAGGAATGATTATCTAGAAAACAATTATGCATTTAACAGTCAGTGGTATTTGGAGATTACACAATAACTGAGAGAAGATTCAAGTATAATTTTAGGTGAAACTAGTTATGAATACACTGTAGTGTCGGTCATTGAAACTGGAGTTAACAAGGTACAAAACAAGTGTAGACTGTTAATAAGAAATACAATATGGCACAAAAGTCTCAATCAGTCTGTCTTTTCCCGCGCTTCCTTCTTCTTCCAGGTTACCAAAGCCTCCTGGGAAATGCGCAGTAAAACGACCCCGACACACACTGTCGTTAAACCGCAAAGCATGGCGAGGGTGTCGGTCAGAGTTAGCGCAGTCCACTCTTTGAAGAGAAGAGCGGAGGCGAGAATCACGGTGGAGGTGAACGTCACGTAGTATATGGCTTCAAACATGTTGGAGCTGAAACACTCCAAGGCCTTATTGATGAAGAAGAACTGTATGAGGATGCTGACGGCCAGCGTCCCCAGCAAGCCCAGGAAGAGAACCAGAGCTCTGCCGCTCGGCGGCCCCTCGCCAAAGACGTCTTGGGCTGCCAGGCCGAGTCCTTTGCTGCTCGGGACGGTGAAGCTTCCCAGAAGGGAACAAATGGCGACGTACACCATGATGTTTGATTTACCGTGAGCTGGAGCGATCCGCACGATTAGAGTGACCAGAAGCAGGACCACGAGGAGGGCGTACACCACAAACACTGCAGGATGACAAAGTACATTTTAGTTGTCTTCAGTGGTAATGTCATCATAGTGTCTGTTCTTGCCAAGAAAAAGAATTTAAATGAAGAAGTTGATAATAACTGGATTGCACATTGACTAATTGGCTCTCCTCACTGGGCTGCTTTCACCTCTACGCAGTACTTCATCCATTTAAAAAACACATTTATCAATTACTAGAGTAAATAAAAGGCAACAAAAAAAAAATCAGACAGACTTGATGTAAACGTCACCTGGGTCTGACAGCCTCTCCTCCAGCTCCAGTCTCGACGTTACAGCCTCCGATTTAGGGGCATGAATGACGAGCACAACAGAGCCGCAGCAACATAACACACAGCCCAGCTTCCCCAGGATGTTCAGATGCTCCTTCAAGATCCAAGAGGCCAGCACAGCCCTGCGTCACACACACACAGCATCTTGTTACACACACACACACACACACACACACGCACACACACACAGGACAACTCACAGAATCCACTGTATTTACAACTGCACTTTGTGATGGCTGATGGTGATGATACAAAGATCATTTACTCAACCTGAAACTGGTTTCTGCAGTTTTCACTAGATTAAAAAAAGACCCTTTTAACACCATGTAAAATACAATTTAATACTTTTCCTGTAATATCCACCAAAGAAAGACAAAAAACCAGCAGGGATAATTAGATCTACATTTATATAACATTTTTGTCACTACTTCAAAACTCTATGTAGGAATAATTACAAGCTATTTATAATGAATCATTTAGTGTGACCTGGACTGGAGTCAGTGTCAGGAAATGGATGGATTAACCAATTAAAAAAATATTTAATTAAATTCATGTTTGTTTTTGCTAAAATCAGCAATTGGGTGGTAAGTGGACCTCTATAAAAAAAAATGAGTGGACAGCCTCCTGTGTAATATTAAAATATATTATTATTAAATTGAATTTAGAGTAAAACAGAACAAAAACTGACCAAAACTTTTGAATTAACTTGAAACAATAAATTGACTAATCAGTTACTCTATCTATCAGAAAGTTATATCAAACATTTTGCTGATCAAGTAATCGTCATTTTCAAAGCTAAAACGCAAAGTATTTACTGGTTACAGCCTCTAAAATGTGCAGATTTTATGTTTTTCTTTGTCATATATAATAATAATGAACTATCTTTGAGTTTTGGATTGTTTGTTGGATAAAACGGTATTTTTCTACTTTCTGACAATCTACACAAAATGATGTAATGATGATATAATTAACTGATGATGAAAATAATCCCCGCACTGCAGCCTTACATGACGTTACACAGCCTGAGGTCTCAGTCCTGCCAGCTGTCAGCTACGACTCTGAGATAAGGACAAATCTCACTGGCATTTCCTCATTGACAAAAAAAACATCACCACCATCACCTGAGCTGTTATTACTCACGGAAGTCAGGTGAACTTTGGATGCACGGTGCAGGTGGGGCCTAAAGCACATGTGACTGAGTACAATGAAAATGAGTAAAGCTGCAGTGTGTTGCTGTGTAGACACTCTGTCTCTGGTTTGGTCAAACAATATCACAATGTCCAGGTAAATAAGTAAATAATAATAATACATTTTAAAAAAAAAAAAAAAAGAAAGAAGTAAGAATCCTTTTCTGTGTTGGATTTACCCAAATAAAACTCCAAGGGCTCCCAGTGGTGTAACTATCACAGCAGGGGCCACGTTGTACGCCAGGAAGTTCCCAATCTGACCAATAACCACTGATGAAGTTAAATTTAACAAAAAGAAAAAGTGTGTCAGAACATTTGATGGAAAACAGTGAAGTAAGAGACTCAGAATGGGAGTTGTGTGTATTCAGGGTCGACAGGTGGCGCTATACTCACTGGACATTGTGCCGCTCCACCACACCACATCTCTGAGGTACGAGCCTCCTGAAGGAAACACAGTCAACAGTTTAGTTTGTGTGAATCACGTGATGTTGTTTCTTTATGGCTTTCTGCCCGTGTTTGTGCTGGTAGAGACCAGATTATGTTCGTCTGCTTTATCTGCTGTTTCAGTCTACCTCTGTCGCGGGAGCGTAATATTCCCTTTTTCTGAAGCACAAATGTCGAGCCATTGATGAAACTTGATATTACAGCTATTAATATTCCGGCAACTGGAGGCGAAATACCGCTTGGTTCCGAGTCAAAAGCCATTACTATGGCCGATTTGCATTTGGGTTGACTGGACAACACTGTTCACTTTGGTAGGTTGAGTTGCGAGTGAGGTAGTGCGCATGCGCAGATCCCTCCAGCACCCGGCTGCACCGTCCCACCCATGGACATAATGTCTGCGGTCGCACCGCTTCTCCTTATTCCAACAGTGAAGAGACAACTCAGCAGTTGAGATTCAGACACAAGAAACATGTTTTCTTCCATCTCTGAAATTTCACAGTCACAGAAAATATATTATTGTAATAAAACTATTACCACTGTTCATAGAAAAAGATTCCATAGATAGATAGATAGATACTTTATTCTATAGGAGAAATTCAGGATTTATTTCATTTGTTTATCATTTGTGTGCACATAAAACAAAATGTTGTTAGAATATTATTAAATTAAATTATGGGTTTATAGGTCACTGTTGTTGTTTGGGTTCTTCTGCCATTGTTCTCTTGTATGTTTGTGCTTTTATGTCAAAGCACTTTGTAAACCCTTGTTTTTAAAGGTGCTACATAAAGAAAGGAATTATTATTTTTAAAGGACACACTCAGTGTTACAGCAAATAAGTACCAGCATTAGATGTTAATGATTCTGAGTGCCTGGGGGAAGAAGCAGTTTTTTATTGTATTTGTTGAAGTTTCTGTTCCTGCACCTCCTCCCAGGCTGCAGGGGATGTGATGGGGGTCTCTATTGATTCAAGAAACTCTGCCCAGTCAGGGTGGGGCGAGGGGAGCCAAGATCTTCCCTGTTGTCTTCACTATCCTGGTCAGGTGGTGCTATACGGTCACTTTGCAGTTACAGAACCAGGAGGTTAGAATAACTATCCCTGTAGAAGGTGATGGGGACTTTAGTCTCCGCAACGGGTGCAGCCGCTGTTAGGGGCCTTCTTAATGGTCATGGTGGTCAGGAACACCCCCAGGAACTTTATCTGATGACCCTCTCCACTGCGCTGCCATGACATGTAAATCTCCTTGAGGACAAGATTGTGGCTTTACAAATGTCCACTGTGTGCAGCCAAAGCTTGCAGAGTGCTGGGATGGTGTCCTGAGGTCACACTGACTTCCAAACTGGTTGTTCTTGTTTCACCCTGGGTCTGTATGCAGGTATTAGATTAACAGGAAGGCGATCAGAGTTGCCTGTGTGGGGGATAGGGGGTGGCTCTGTAGGGGTTCTTGATATTTGTGTGCACTATATCAAGTCTTATTATTGTGTTATTGCCCCTTGTTGCAAAATTCACATGCTGGTAGAACCTTGGTAGATCTAGAATTTGTTTCATCTCATAAAGCTTCACTATAACGTAGGCCAATGACATGACACCTTGGACCCATTACAACAGGACAACATCAAAGCAGTATCTGCTGGAGCCGCTGTGTTACTGTGTAAACAGGAGGAACACACCTTTTTCACCCAAGTGATTTGTAGGGATTACACTGCATATGTTAAATACTCTACCTAAACTCTATTAGACTTATGTGTTTCACAAAATATCTAAGGGGATAAACCTTTGAAAATGTCATAGTAGCAAAATGATAAAATAACAGCAGACAGATAAAACAACACCAAAATGATACAACATTCAATTCAAAATAGTTTCATTTGTTTGGGTAGAAAAGGCTTTGTGGCATATTACATATGTTCCCAAGGTGTTATAATGGCTTTAAAATGTCAATAAAATAACATTACAAAATATTTCACTCTAAAATTAAATAAACTAATCTTTTAATAGCTGCCTATTTAATGATGTATTATTTTATTCATTTTTTAAAAATGTAATTTTACATTTATGTTTTAAATGTTTAACACTTTAGATCAATGCTTTTAACAATGTTTTATGTTGATTTTATGTGTTTTCTTTTCATGTGAAGCACTTTGTGCTACATTTCTTGTATGAAAGGTGCTAAACAAATAAAGTTTTTATTATTCTTATTATTATTATTGTTGTTGTTATTATTATAACAATAATAACAATAATTATTATAATGGTATTTCATACCATCTAAAACGGTATGAAATGAGTAATAACTAAGCAGTTGACAGAATCATATATGAAATGAATCCCCTCACCCTTTCGTTGAGACACAGCGCCCCCTAGTGGAGCAACTAGTCTTCTTTCCAGGCCAACCCCGCCCCTCCTATGTCCCGCCTCCAATCCAGAAGGAGCGCACATTTTAAGACCCCATACAGTACGGGTGGGCGGAGTAGAATCTGTGGCCAACGGATCGCAGCGCACTAGAAACCCCGCCTCGGCTGTGGTGATCCAAATCAAACGCATTGGATCACCCAGTTACGACTATGCAATTTGTTTCCATGCTTCATGCCCTAGTCCGCGACCTGTCAATCAAATCCATTATGAACGTCTTGTTAATGCAGCAAAGCAGCTGAGGGGACGAGAATAGCTTGAGAAGAGACCGCAGGTAATTTTGTTGTCTAACTTGACATGTTACCCGTTGGATTTCTCCACAAAACACTGAACCAGACTCTCCCGGTTCCGTGTCATGTCACTTCAGCTTATTCGTCGTTGCCTGCATGACGAGAGCTGGTTTAGCTAGCTGTTAGTATTAGCTGTCTAGCAAGCTAAGTAGTTAGCATTAGCCACCAAGCTAACGTGAACGTTACCTAGCATTAGGTGTTGCAGTATGAGTGTAGTGATGCCGTGTCAGTGTGTGTTATTAACCGTTAGAGTTGCGTTTTGTTTTCTGTGATAACCAGAGTAAAACCACGGTATACAGGTTAACAGAAACGGTGCCCTTGCTAGCCTTAAATGCTACGATAATCTCGTTTTTCTTCCAACGTCTAGCGTTACAGTTATGGATATATCTTTGGCCTGAAACCTTAACGTCAATTATCTGAAATGCATCTAAATGCACGGTACAGTTTATATGTCACAGTGATATTTTTTATGTAGCATTTTGTGTAACGTTACTTCAACAGCAACAGTCATGCAAAAAAAAAAAAAAAATCACATGTAACCCACATACTGTCTTAGGTTAGTTTGTGTATATAGATATATATAGAAGTGAAGTTCGGGTTGATTTAGTCCTGTGTTTTTGAAAATGAGTGTTGGGTTTTCCGTTTGTTTACATTAGGTGGTTTAATATTAGTGTGTTAAAACAGATATGTGTTAAAATATATTTAACATGTATTTAATTCAAAGGTAACTGGAGACATGCCTCGAATGGAGCATAATAATAAAATGAGCAAACCGCACTTTTTAATTTCAGTCATTACTGTGTTATTCTCCTCTAACCATGACTTTGTAAATCTGTGCTTTAACCTCCTAGGACCTGGCGTCCACATATGTGGACCTCACATTTTGGGTTCTCTAGACCACAATACTAACTTTTTCTCAACAAGGGCCTGGTGACCACATATGAGGATATTATACTGCCACTCAGTAATAGAAATGTAAAACTAATGTCCTCATATGTGGACATCATTTTTCTCAGGTCCCAATCAGCCTAAATAGCAAAGAGAAATTAAAAATGCACGCCATGCAAGAGTTCGGGTCTTAGGAGGTTAACACATCTTTTCACTTCTTTATCTTACAGGTTGGCTGCGTTTGCAGCCAGGAGAGGAGAGGGAAAGATGCCTTCTCCATCTTTTACCCTTGATGCTCAGCTGCGATTTCACGACAAATGGCTGAAGATAGACTTACAGGTACATGTACCCAATTAAAGGAGGGATTCATACTGAAATTACTGCTTATTCAGATTAAGAGTACAGCATAGTTTTGGGGGGGGGCTCAAATCAATCCAAGTTTGACAATTTGTCTTGTTTTCAGCTAAGGGTTTGACTGTACTGCTATATTTTGTTTTTAGAAACTGCTTTGATCCTCAACTGCTGTCAGTTGTTATGTTGGGATGCAGCTCAAAGCCTCTAGGCTTTTCATGACTGATAATGAATGTCTGTCTTATCTTTTTTTTTTCCAAAACATTTTTCTATGATGCCAGAAAGTAAATGCATGCCACACGAGTCACGTGTGCTGCTATATCAGAACTACTTGGCATAAACATCCAAGATTCTGCTACTTTAGCCTGGTCAGAATCAAACAGTGAGTTGATCTATGGGGGCTATATATGTTGTAATAAACTGACACACCTGATCACATATCTGCAACCACTGGACTTAAAACTGTATCAAGCCTCTTGCACAGATGATTATTGTTTTTCATGTGTTTCCCTTGTGCTTGTTATATAGATGTAGCCTATAATTACACAGTAAGTTAAAAAAGTATTTTGTAAAGGTCTGTTTTGTGAAAACATACTTGTGTTGGTGGTTTTTTTCTGCGGTCATGATTAATATATGATCAACTGAGAAAAGATTTGGAGACAAGACTGAATTAGCTCTCATTCTATCCAATACTCTGTGCAACAAGCTGTCTGCTCTCAACTCCAAAAATTGCAGCCTGTCTGGACGCTCCTAAAAATTGGTTTGCACTACCAAATGAGGACTAAAATTAAAGAGTGGTGTCATGTTTTCTCATCGTTAGAGCGTCTCTGCAGTGCTGAAGACAGCTTTAGTCAATGTGTCTGGTCTGGTGTCAGTGGTGAGCAACGTTTTTGACATTTAAGGCATCAGATCTTTGAAAACAAGCGCTGACTTTCCACTTGTGAGTGTTTTCTTCTATGGAAGAATGGTGCAACACTAAGGCAATGACTGATTTTTACTGCAGATGTATCCTTGAATCATTTGGAACATGGAGATGATGCAGCTGTTTTGTACTCTTGTTGTTCACTACTGTATTTGGTAGCATCTTGTTACTGCTAATTTTCTCAGTTCGGTTATGAAGACTGCACAACAGATTTTCTTCCACATGTTAAACAGATGAAAGAATTGGTGTTTGTAGTAATTGTGAAAATTTAAAGAGGAGTGATATACAGGCAAATAATGATAAACCAATCAATTATTTTTAAGGGAAAATCACTGCTCACATTGGATCAGGTATGAAGATGTGAATATAAATTGAGCATTTTAAATTTGATCAGTGCGAACTCAATTTTCTGTGTTTTACTTCCTTTGGCAGCGTGCGTTCTCTCCAGAGGGATTGAGTGAGATGTGGAATGAAATGGTAAAAGATGAGGAAATAACATTCAATGGAGAAGAATCAGCTCACCCAGGTATGGCACTGTGCCATTACGGCATTCATTCACCCTCTGTGTTTCTGACAGATTTACATGTGTCTGGGAATGTGTTTATGGGAACACGGATAACATTTATATAAACTGTCTAAGGATGATATGTGAGCCGGGGACGAGGGTGGTGGTATTTCAACCTAACTGATGGAAATGAAGGTTAATGACTACTTTTCTTAAAAATTCTTTTAGAAGATTGTGACTGCTTTGGAACTCAGAAGAAGGATGAACCCAATGACAAAGAAAAGAAAGAAGAGGAGGAGACGTCAACATCTGTCCATCACTCCATCATCGAGACCTGGGACTGGGGGCGACAGCCAGGTGAGAGTGCCACCTGAACAAGGTTAAAATGTGTCAGGCCAAAATATGTCCGCTTGCAGCTAACTACGATATGTCTCTGATCTCCTGTTGTGGGTCTTGTTATTTCATGCTTTTCTGTTTCCAAGTAGGGTAATTAATACCACGCTGACACCACATGGTTTCACAACACCTAAATGTTGACTAGTTACGGTGATACTGACCCTTTCGACACATGGTCGACCTCTCTGTTTATCAGTTTCACGTCTGTCCGGCCCTGCTGATGTACACATGTTTTGCTGGCACGTGAGGAAACTCTGAAATGACAACTTGAGGTCTGCAGGTCGGAGCGGTTATTTTTACCCCCCTGGAGTGTAAACTTGGTAGGCGTTATAATGTTGTCCGGGTAGCGTCTTTCACCCAAGCTGTGTTTACAGGCAGGACTGGGTGGGACAGTGTTGTGGTGGTGGGAGATAAGCATTGGGTGGGGGGTGCGGGTGGGGGGGATGGGGCCATGGTCTACATGCCTCGTGAAATTGCTAGTAGCTGCTTGGCTGCGTCTCTCTTATTTTATTGACTGAGCCAGGAAATCACACTGTTCTGATTGTACAGTGTAACTGGATCGCTACATGAACAAGTCATTGATGCTAAAAGTTCAAACAGCATACTTCCTGCTTTTCCATTGAGTGGTCAGATATCTGAAACATGTTGATCTCAGCAGTTGCAGCCCCGACCCCCCCCGCTATTGTTTTTGAAATCATGACGGTGTATGGACACATGACAGATTTGCTTTGATTGCTAGCAGTGTATTTCCTCTTGCTAAATCATCCCCTCTGAATTTGGTGTTTCTTCAGCACAAGTTACTTTTAACCACGGTAATGTATAATAAATAGTGAGAGACTTTGTCTGACTGGGATACATATCTGTCCTGACAGCCGAGGCCCAGCTGACTCTTGTGTGGCTCATACAACCTCGGGCCAGTCTGGCTTACATAAAGCTTAAGTGGATTTCAAACCTGCTATTTTGGCCCATCTTGTCTTCCCTGCAGCGCTGCTGTGTCCACGAATAATGAAGCATTTTCTCTTGAAATGGATCAGAACAAAGGGCTGGTTGTGATGAAGGCCAGTGGGGGAAAGTTTTGAATGTGGTTTATTAATTTTTTCATTAAACAGTGAAAAGTACAAGTAATGCGCTGAAGTGTCACAAGACTCTTCCATTGAAACACTGTTGTTGCTGTGGTGTAACGGTGAGATGTTTTTATAGGAACTTTCTATCCATACGGTGCCGTGTAAATCCCTGCCTCTTGTTAAGTTCTGAGTTAAATATAAATCCTTTAAGGCCACACTGCATCTTAAATTATTAAAAAGCTGCAGTATGTTTACAGGAAGAAATGCTCTCACTCTTTGATGTGTTTTTGTTTATATGTTTATATTGTAGTGAAATTGTTTGTGGGTTGTATGAAATATTTTTGTATACCACAGTGGTGTGTATATTGCATGTGCTGCGAATAAGCTTTTACACATGTTTTAAGATAAGTCTTGCTGCTAGAAGTTAGTTTCAAATTGCAGAAGAAAAAGCTTAATGGAAAATAGACAGCTTAATAATACAATGACAAAGATAATTACATTTAAATATATTTTTTTTAATTAAAAATCATTTGGCATTTAGCTCTTAAAATAAAATGTTCTCACATTTTCCTGTAAGACGTAATTTTGAGTGACAGGTAAGTTCCATTATGATCATTTTGACATCGCCCGTTCCTTGTGTGTCTAGATGAGATTGAGCTGAAGGACTGTCTGATGGTCCTGGTTGACGATCAGCAGAAGCTCTCGGCTCAGATGGCCAAAAGCACTCTGTCCGCCCAACGCCTTCGCCAGCGCCTGGTCATCCTGGAGCGCTACCTCATCTCTCTCAGCCACAGCATGATGGAGGAGAAGTACAAGGTCCGCTGGAAGACGCCTCCCAGCCCACCGCTGCCTGCTGCTGACAATAAGAGGTAAAAAGAGTTTTAGCTAGAGAATGAAAGGTGCTGTCGTGTCGCATTAGTGGTTAGTGCTGTCACCTCACAACAGGAAGGTCCGGGGTTCGATGGACCAGAGATTTTAAATTGCATGTAGGTATGAATGTAAGTGAGCATGTGGTCAGTCATGTGATGACTGGATCTTTCATGTAGGCTTCTCACGCTCATGTGATCACGATCATGTGTTCATGACCAGTTACAGTAAATGAACTGATCGAGTTGTACTCAGACCATGACAGATAACTGCAGACTAACACGCACCAGCTGAATAAATGTGCCGGTGCTTAAGAAGGTGAAGGTGTAGAGTCAGAGTATTTTAGAGAAGTGAGTGAAAATGTGTTGAAGGTCCCATATAGTCTAAAGGTGTGTGTCCATGTGTAGTGTGATTATAGATCAGCTCTAGCTTCTATATTAATACTGTGAAAGTATCAAAGCCTCAGTCCACAGAGAAATGCACACAGCCTGTATTCAGAAACTGAGCCTTAAAACCAGCCGTCAGGACTTCTGGAACTTTGTGACGTCACAACAAAGCAGTCACCAAGCCCCGCCCACCTGGACCCACCATCCAAACCTTGCAGGATTTGGTTTCTCTGAGTGTTTTTACCTGAAATCTGCTATATTTTTATTCTATCACTCAGAAAACAAGCAGCCAATCAGAGGAGAGGCTCAGAGCCTGGTTTTTAAAACCCACATATATATCTTCTTATGGATCAGCTCTTCGAATAAAACACAGGAAAAGTGTAAAATATGGGACCTTAAACTTAAAAGCTGTTGTCAATACCAAACGCCACTACAGGTGCTGTGGGTGTGTTAATGTGTCATTTAGGAAAGATTTTGAATACATTTTTTGTACCTGCACCGATTCAGCTAAAACAGTTACAAAGAACATTACAAGTACGCTTCAGTTTTTTCCTGGTATGTGCAGAACTGTGACTTATAGCTTGTTCATGTCCATTTGAGTTCAACTCTACAGCTTAGTGTAAGAGCCTGTGCTTTCCTCTTGCAGGCCTCTTAAGCACCGTGTATCTTTGTGCTTGTAGTCGACTGTACTCTTGCATATGTTTTAGCTAGTGCTCTGTTTGTTTTGAAAATCTGTCCTTAAGGTTTTTCTGCTGAATTAACAGATTGTAGAATTTCTTCAGGCATTAATGCTTAGTGTTTACTATAATTACTATGCTATGCATCCCTGATATGCTGTTCCTATACCCAGAGATGTGGCTACGGTCTTCCAGCATTTGATATACTTAAATTTGAATGTCACTGAAGAGTTATACACACTTTGAAATGATCCCTGTGTTGTTGGTTTTGTTGTTTCAGCCCTCGTCCAGTCAGTAAAGGGGTTGAAGGTTTGGCCAGGGTGGGCTCCAGGGCAGCTCTCTCCTTTGCCTTTGCGTTCCTGCGTCGGGCCTGGAGGTCAGGTAAGACTGTCCCGGGATTCTTACAGTGAAGACGTTTGTTTTGTCCCCTAACAGTAGTGATGACAGCCGCTGTCAAAGCTTTGCGTAGCAGCTGTTGATGAAGGTGTAGCACCCACCTCACACGCTGCTCATAGTAAACAACCAAACGTATTTCACAATGGTTCGTTGTTAGCGTTAGCCTGTGGTGTCCACTAGATGAAGGACAGTAGGAGTGTGAGCAGGGCAGGGCCGGGGTGACCTTTCCCAATGCTTTGTGATAATGTATTTAACATGAAAATTGGCCATTTGGTTGCAAGTAGCTCTGAATCTTTATGTATCAACAAGAAAAGCAGATACATCTGGAAAAATCAAGAGAGAAGTTGAATATGGAACATCACCTCTGACTCAGACACAAACACAGGTCAGAAGAGTGGAATTAGAATTTCATGTTATTAGTAATATACAATTAATAACCCGTATCCCGACATGTATTAGTCACACAGTCTGATTAAATCTAATAATTAACAGCTTTGGCAGTGTCTGTGTTTGTTTAAAAGCCCTTCATCGTCAGCTTCGCAAGTAGAGATGGTGTTTTTGTTACGTGCACTGATCTGAGTTTGAGAGCTGCATGTCCACTGGGACTGGGTGTGAACAAAGAGCCGGCCTCTCTCTTCTGTAGCTTTCCTGTAACATGAGACACACACACACACACACACACACACACACACACACACACACACACACACACAGTTAAGCTTCTCATCCTCGGTCTAGCTGTGTTCCTGGAATACGCTGTCGGAGCAGCAGAAGTGTAGCTATGTGCTCTTTCATCCACCACCTGCTGAATGAATACATGTGCAAATCCTGTCGAGGTATAAAGACATATCATGTTAGTGGGGCTGCACCAGCCACGACCAGGAGCACTGAGTCTGATTGGTTACTAGTTAAATTTGCTTAGTGAATAAGTCGTGTAAAAATAGTTCTCCTTTACCATTTTCTGAACACTGAGGATTTTAGTTTCTGATTTAGAAAAAATACGTGGGAATATATTGTAAAATAAAAAATACTATAAATCCACCAATTGTCTTTTGCTGGGCTTTGGAAACTGTACATTATTATATTTTTGGGTAACCTCTGTGTGGAAACTCCTGCAGTCCATTTATAAAACACAAGACATTGGTGCTATTTTGCAGGAGATGATGCAGATCTTTGCAGTGAGCTTCTCCAGGAGTCTCTGGATGCCCTGCGTGCCCTCCCAGAGGCCACACTGTTTGATGAGGGAACTGTGTCGTCGGTGTGGCTGGAGGTTGTCGAGAGGGCCACGAAGTTCCTCAGGTTTGTTATTTACTCAGTACTGGCTAATTTTGTACTTGTAAAAACATTTAGGATCATCTCGATGATTCCCAGTTGTTCTCTCGTTCGGAACTAGTGACGTACATGGAAGTGCCACCACCAAAGGCAACATTCCTCTACAGGACCAGCACCTAGTCCTGGCCATCCTGCTGGAGCTGGCCGTACAGAGGGGCACTCTCAGGTAACCGCACGCCCTTCATAACTGCTTGTTTGCTTATGCCGATATCCTACCGCACTTGAAATGCACTTCTTCCTCGCTGCTGACTCGACCCTCTTGTCCTTTTGTTTTTCCAGCCAGCTGCTGTCCGCTGTTCTGCTGCTGCTGCGTCTGTGGGAAAGCGGCACCAGAGAGATGGACAACGAGCGCTCCACCCAGGGAACCAGCGCTCCTCTACTACCCCTCCTTCAGCGCTTTCACAACATACACAGCAGCAAGGAAGAGCCTGTTCCCGAAGAAGAACCTGAGGTGAAAACTTGTCTCACTTGCAGTTCAGATTGACACGGAAATCAATATGAGAAATGAAGCAGTCGTCTTTTTATAGATAGCTTGAAGATAAGACGGTGAGAGGACAAGAATCCTCTCAAAGAAAATCAAATGAAGATCTGTTGCCTGATGTGTTGCTTGGGAACGCTTTTCTTAAAATACCTCAGTTCCTCTATTCCTGTTTGTGTAAGTACTTTGTGGTCGATTGCTGTGTTTCCAGGTCCTCGCAGCCCCTTTGAGTCCAAATGAGAGTTTCCTGCGTTACCTGACCTTGCCTCAGGACAATGACCTGGCCATTGACCTTCGGCAAACCGCCGTGGTGATCATGGCCCACCTGGACCGCTTGGCTTCTCCGTGCAGCCCTCCACACTGCAACTCCCCCACATCGCACAAGGTGACAACTCTTTTTATAAAGTGGCAAAGCATAAGTGATTTATTTATTTTTGTCTTTTAGGTCAGTGATGTTACTTCCTCCCCCCACTCATTGCTTGAATTACAGGCCTGTTTTATCGTGTTTGTGCTATATATGTCTGTGGCCTATTTACTGCTGTGATGACAGTGGGACAAAAAGCTGGATAAACACGTTCATCATCAATGCTCCTTTTGGAAAAATGTGGAACTGTAGTTATTAATCAGTGGTTACGTAAAATGCACAATCATAATAAGTAATTTTTATGAGGATATGTTTTGTAGCCAAAGGACAAATTACAGCCAAAACGACAAACAATCAGGACTCTGTCTCCCTCTCTGTCGCTCTTTGTTCCAGGGAACCTTGCAGGAGGTGATTGCCTGGGGTCTGTTGGGCTGGAAACTTTACGCCAACGTTAATGGACCCATTCAGTGTAAAGCCCTGTCCAGCCTCGGAGTCACACAAATTGTCTGTTCAGAAAAGGGCTTTCTCATCCTGTCCAGCAGTAGTGCCGTTTACACCCAGAACTACAAGAGCACAACCCTGGTCAGTTGTGTTGTGCAGTTATTTTCTGTTTAGCAATATACAACCTGAAAAAAAAAAAAAAGAAGCAATCTCTGTGTCTGCTGCAGACTGAGTTGCTGAATTATTTTGTTGCAGGCTCCTATGCTAATCCACAGTCTGAGCTCCAGAAAGATCATAAAGCTCGCAGCTCATCCCGATGGGCAGCACTACTTGGCTCTGTCGTCCAACGGGGAGGTGTTCTCCTGGGGCTGCGGTGACGGCGGCCGTCTTGGACATGGAGACACCACGTAAGTAACTTGAGAAAAACGTGGTTGATTTTTAAATTCCTCAAGGGTCGGCCAGTCTGTTATTTCCATCTTGTCACGTCACATAAAATATGAGGTGCTTCCGAATTTGAAGCAGTTTTGCAACTGTGACGTTCACAGACAGTAAAGCTGTAGAGTTTGGGTGTCTGGGGCGCTAAATCCATTAATCTAAATTAAATTATTGATCAAGAAGATAGTGAAAATATAGATTACATTATATCCCAAATCTGGGACAGTCCTTTTAATGTTTCATGCTTGTAGATCAAAGACAACATCCTCAGATACCAATGCAAAACCAAAAAATGCTCGAAAGAATTCTGTCATCTCCATTTCCTCTTTCTTTCAGGTATCTGGAGGAACCTACAATGATTGCAGCCTTCAACGGGAAACAGGCGGGAAAGCACGTGGTTCATATCGCTTGCGGGAGCACATACAGCGCTGCCATTACGGCGGAGGGGGAGCTCTACACATGGGGCAGAGGGAACTATGGTCGACTGGGCCACGGTGAGCTCCATCTGCACTGAACCTGCAGGACACAGTGTTGGCTATAATAACACCTCTGTCTGTTTGAACACTGAACATGAATTGTGTTTTGATTGGGTTTTAGGCTCTAGTGAGGATCAGACTACACCCATGCTGGTGACGGCGCTGAAGGGGCTGAAGGTGGTGGATGTGGCGTGTGGAAGCGGTGACGCTCAAACGCTTGCTGTGACAGAGAATGGTAAAGAAGACAGGTCATTTGAGGTCGTAGAAACCGTCAGCATCGCCCAAACTGTAGCGGTACTGTTCTTCCTCACCTTCTATGTGTGTTTCCACAGGTCAGGTTTGGTCCTGGGGGGACGGAGACTACGGCAAACTGGGCCGAGGAGGCAGCGATGGCTGCAAGACGCCAAAGCTTGTGGAGAAACTGCAAGACCTGGACATAGTGAAGGTGTGCTGCGGCAGCCAGTTTTCAGTGGCCCTCACCAAAGATGGACAAGTGTACACCTGGGGGAAAGGAGACAACCAGCGTCTGGGTCACGGCACCGATGAGCACGTCCGCTACCCAAAGTTGCTCGACAGTTTACAGGGTGAGTTCACTACATAAACACATTCTTCAGAATCTTTTCAGATACAAAGACTGATCTCTGTCTTTCACGTCTGCAACCAGGGAAGAAAGTGGTGGATGTTGCCGTGGGATCCACCCACTGCCTGGCCCTCACTGATGATGGAGAGGTGCACAGTTGGGGCAGCAATGATAAACTACAGCACTTTGATACCCTGTTTTCTAACAAGAAGCAGCCTAAAGCTCTCCCAGGGCTCAACACCAAACACATAGTGGGCATCTCCTGCGGCCCGGGACAGGTAACATACAGAACCGTCATTGCTGATTTTTGTCTGTGTTTTGTATGATTGCAGATAGATTCAACACGTAGTTTCTGTTTGTTTTCAGAGCTTTGCCTGGTCCTCGTGCTCAGAGTGGTCTGTTGGCCAGCGCGTGCCCTTTGTGGTGGACGTATGCCCCATGACCTTTGAGCAGCTGGACCTGCTCCTGCGGCAGGTCAGCGACGGGATGGACGGCAGCTCAGACTGGCCTCCCCCACAGGAGAAGGAGTGTATGGTGGTCGCCACTCTCAACCTGCTCAGGCTGCAGGTAGGCAGCTGTCTGTTTTCAGATGTTTACATTTCTTCTTTCCTTCGTGGCCTTTTAGCAACCTCCCCGCACCCTCTCTAAAGCCTAGCTTACCACACACAACTGAAACCTTCCCTCTCCATCCTCAGCTCCACGCAGCCATCAGCAACCAGGTGGATCCGGAGGAGCTGGGACTGGGGCTCGGCAGCGTGCTGCTTAACAACCTGAAACAAACAGTGGTGGTACTTGCTAGCAATGCTGGGGTGCTCAATACTGTGCAAGCAGCTGCCCAAGCTGTTCTCCAGAGTGGCTGGTCAGTGCTGCTGCCCACTGCTGAAGAAAGGGCGAGGGCATTATCCTCACTTCTGCCTAATGCTGGTGAGTGCAAATCACAACGTTTGCTGGCATTTATTATACACAGTAATGGGCACTTAATAGTCCATTAACTTAATTTTCATATGAACTGAAGACACTGTTAGAACTGGGGAGATTGAGGTTTTATTTTTATTTTTTTCAGCATCTGGAAATGAGATGAGTGTGAGCCCTGGACGTCGCTTCATGATCGACCTGCTGGTCAGCAGCTTAATGGCTGACGGGGGGTTGGAATCTGCACTGAATGCAGCCATCACTGCTGAGATACAGGTCAGTGTGTTTAACAGGAGTCATCACTCTGCTCTACTTTTTCACACAACGTGTTCAAGGCAACACTGCCTCGGCTATTAGTGTGACAAAATGTTGATGGAGATTTGCTTTTGGCTTGAGAGTCTAATTGAATTAAAAACAACCAGAATTTACTGGCTCCAAGTTTGAATTGTGCTGCAAAAGTTTCAGGCTAAACTTTAAAACTGGTTGAATTTGATTTCTTTTTTCAGCAATTTCATCAGTGGTTTAAATGTCACTCTAAATCATGTTGTTCATGACAGGATATTGAAGCTAAAAAAGAGGCTCAGAAAGAGAAGGAGATCGATGAGCAGGAGGCCAACGCCTCCACCATGCACCGCTGTCGCACCATGCTGGACAAAGACCTCATCAACACAGGCATCTACGAGTCAGCGGGGAAACAAAGCCTGCCTCTGGTGCAGCTCGTGCAGCAGCTGTTGAGGTACCTGCACTTTGCCGGAATCGTGCTGAATGTAAATTTATTTCGCGTCCTGTGAAACCCCTCGCTGTCTTCTGGAAGATTTACGTACTTGTTCCCACAGGAACATTGCGTCCCAGACCATCGCAAGGCTGAAGGATGTTGCTCGCCGCATCTCCAACTATTTAGAGGCAGAACATGTCAGCAAGGAGCGCTCTGCATCTCTGGACCTGCTGCTGCGCTTCCAGAGGCTGCTGGTTAGCAAGCTCTACCTGGGGGTCAATGGCACGGAGAATGTAAATGGATACAGTAAGTCGTTCGGTCTCTAAGTGTTTTCTCCACTCGCCCAAGTTTATCAAGTTTGAAGATGAGTTCTGGATGAGCCGTGTGTGACTCCTCTGTTGTTTTTGCAGATCCGGAGCTTCTGGGTGTCGGGTCCTTATTAAAGAAGTACATTGCCCTTCTGTGTACTCACATTGGAGACATCCTCCCAGTGGCAACAAGTATCGCCTCGACCGGTCGCCGCCACTTTGCTGAAGTGTCTCGTGTGATTGAAGGAGATCTAACTGGTAAATCCCTCTTTCTAAATGTGTGTGTGCTGCATGAAGTCTGTTTCACACTTTCATTTTTATGAGGTTTTCACAAGATCATAGACAGAACAGTAAATCAAGATCAGGACAGAATAACACGTATACACAAGTAAATACAAAATAAAATAACATTATATATATTCATACCACTATTTAGTTGGGTATTCATTTAGTCTGTGTTGTGTCTCATGTCAATTTTTCCCAGTTCTTATTAAAAATATTCTTTCTGATTCTGAAAACATACGTCGACATTTCCATGATGAAACTGAAAATTTCTCACCACTGTTCCTGGTTTGGAGCGTTTTCATTCCTGATCGCGTCTTTAAAAGATCGTGTGGATGCCTTACTGTCTTTTCTCCGGTAGGAGTCCTTCTGCCTGAGTTGGTGGTGTCCATCGTCCTCCTCCTCACCATCGACGCAGGCCTGATGCAGGAGACCGGTTCTATCCCTCTCCTCGCTGGACTCCTGGAGCACCTCGACCGCTTCAACCACCTGGCTCCTGCGCACGAGCGGGACGATAATGAAGATCTGGCGTGGCCGGGCATTATGGGTAACACAGACTGTATCCTATATGTCCCTGAAGGGGTTTTACTAGGATCACAATCCCCTAAGTTTGAGGCTTATTCACAGCGTCGTGTTTAGAGTTTAACTAGCTCGTATTCTGCTGTGGCAGGATCCTTCTTCACAGGTCAAAGTTCCAAAAACAATGAGGAGGTTTCCCTAATCCGCAAGGCTGACCTGGAGAATCACAACAAGGACGGTGGTTTCTGGACAGTGATTGACGGAAAGGTCTATGACATCAAGGACTTCCAGGCTCAGTCCCAGTCGTTAACAGGAAACAGTGTCCTGGGTAATGATAAAAAAAAAAATATATATATACTTTTCTTGTGTAAAAATGTAAAAGGTCAAAGTTTTTACAGATTGTAGAAGTTGATTGTTCTCCTGTTACAGCCCAGTTTGCAGGAGAGGACCCTGTGGTGGCTTTGGAAGCTGCTCTGCAGTTTGAGGACACCAGGGAGTCGATGCAGGCCTTCTGTGTCGGCCAGTACATGGAGGTACCTGTTGCCTCAATATACATTTCCTAATTACAATGTCTTTTATCATGTGTTTTAGTCTTTGATATTGTGATGTTTTTTATCATTTACAGCCAAACCAGGAGACAGTCACCACTCCAGACCTCAGCAGCCTGTCCTCCCCTCTTATTGACACGGAGAGGAACCTGGGGCTGCTACTGGGGCTCCACGCCTCCTACCTGGCCAAGAGCACCCCCCTGTCCCCCATGGAGAATGAATGTGCCAGTGGGTTTAATGATTTTTTAAAACAACCTGGTTTGAAAATCCAGATGTTGGTCTTTCGAAAAAATTTGTGTGGGATTTAATGTGAACTAAAATTCTTAATCTCTTTGCACAGAATGGCTCCAGTCCTCCATATTCTCCGGGGGTCTGCAGACCAGTCAGATCCACTATAACTACAATGAAGAGAAGGATGAAGACCACTGCAGCTCCCTGGGTACAACCACTCCAGACAAGGCCAAACTCTACTCCCGAAGAATCACCCTCAGTGACCACGCACAGCCTTTCCTGCAGGCCATCGCTGACAACAACACTCAGGACCACACTGTGAAGGTAGGCGCATCAGAAAAAACGACTAGCGAGTGAAGCTAGTGGGCGTGGCGCCGAAGGATGGAGTCATGCTCTCGTGTTTTCTTTTTTTTTTTGTTGTTGTTGTTTGTTTTGTAGGACTTCCTATGCCAAATAGAGCGTTGCTGTAAGCAGTACCATCTTATTACACCCATCACCTTCCCCCCGGAACACCCTGTGGAGGAAGTCGGTCGCCTGCTGCTCTGCTGCCTGCTCAAACATCAAGACCTCGGTAACCTAGCAACTAGACTCAGACTGGCTGTTTGAGGAGGAATTAGGAGCTAATTTTGGCTCACTTTGCCACTGAATGTTTTTTTTTCTCTCCATTGTTCCTAGTTATGCTAAGAGGCACTGAACCTTTCTTTTCTGCACTTTTATGAGCAACTGATCACATCTGAAGTGATTTGCACTCGTTCGGCATTTAAGCGTAAAATCTCTTCCCGTCACAGGTCACATTGCTCTTTCACTTGTCAGTCAATGTGCCTTGGGTGTGGACCACGGGAAACAGAGGTCCCTCCCTAAATCTGTGATTGACGTGTGCCGCATGGTCTACCAGGCAAAATGTTCTTTAATCAAGGTAAAGATTCTCTGCTCGTAACGTCATGATGATAAACTACTGTTATTATATTGATTCCCCAGTGGAAAAAGGTTTTGCAGGTAATTTGTGATGGAAAGGAGAAAAGATGATGAAAGTTAAAGGCTTTAAATCACATGTTGGCTTTGTCCGTCTTTATTTTAGACCCATCAGGAGCAAGGACGCTCTTATAAGGAGGTGTGCGCCCCTGTCATCGAGCGTCTGCGCTTCCTGTTTAACGAGCTGCGTCCGGCTGTAAGCAACGACCTGTCTATAGTGTCTAAACTGAAGCTGCTGAGCTCCCAGCCCCGCTGGAGGAGGATCACCCAGAAACTCATCAGGGACCGCAGGAAAAAAAGAGGTGGCTTATTTCAAAGCTACATCAGAGTGATGGAGCGTTTCTCTTTACACGTGAACAGTCTCTGAATTCAGATGTTTTCTGTTTTTATAGTGCCTAAGAAGTCGGAGTCTGCTGACATAGAAGAGCCAAAGCTGGAGAATGAAGGGACCAATGAAGAGGAACTTAATGTTCATATCAGCCCCACACCTGCTGACAGGAAATCAACCACTAGCAAAACATCCAAGGTAGTTTAATGGGGGTTAATTATTGGAACATTTCATAAGATAAAAAGAAATGTAACACAAACTAAAGTTTCAAAGAGATTTTCTTTTTAAAATCCATTTTTACGTCCCACCATCTGGGTACATGTGACTGGGTATAAAAAACATTTCTGTGAGCGTAACTCCAGAACAGATTTGTTATATCTGATATAGATTTTGATGTTTCAATATTAATGAGGTTAAAACTGATTTTTCTGAAACTTCTGTTAGCACCACAGCTACTGGTACTGTGAGCCATACGTGTCCTTTTGTCATGGAGATGATGGAAGGACGTAAGTCAGTCCAGTGTTTGTTTTATTGTCTTTTTCCTTCATGTTTACATTTTGACGGTGTGAACACAGTATATCAGCTCTATGGATGAAGGGCCTAACTCAAGTGTGTGTTTCGGTCGACTCAATTGCACAGTGCTCGTGTTAGTATAGTCTGACATCCCTCGTATCTTTTATTCCTTTGCAGCAGGACAAGTGGCAGCCGCTTTTAAACACCGTGGCCAACGTCCAGAAGTACCGGTGGCTGAAACACAGTGTCCAGGGTGCCTTTTCTCAGTCCAGCCTTATGGCCACCATAGTGGAGTTTGTTCTGAAAGAAGAGCCTCTGGATGTAGAGAAGATGAGGAAGTGTCTTCTTAAACAGGTGACAAGTGAAGTAGATCAACAGTCAGTTGTTTAAAGCAATTAAAAGTCAAAGTGTGACGGATGTAAACTTTGTGTCACGGCAGCTGGAGAGGGCTGAGGTTAGGCTCGAGGGCATCGACACCATGTTGAAGTTGGCCTCCAAAAGCTTCTTGCTGCCGTCTGTGCAGTATGCGATGCTCTGCGGTTGGCAAAGGATCATACCAGAAGGGACCAACATTGGGTAAGTCTGCAGTTTTAGATCTATGGTTAAAAAAAAAAAAAAAAAAACGAAAGACATTAAGGTCTGTCCTTTAATCTCATTGTTAGCGGTTTGAATTATAATTATTCAGCGGACGTTAATGTACGCAGTTCGTGTGTTTGGGTCCATGTTGGTTATTTTTCAATTACTGAGCCTTCTACTGTTTCAACTCTCCTTCTCAGGGAGCCCTTGTCTGACTGCCTGAAGGACATGGATCTGATCCCTCCCTTCAACCGCATGCTTTTGGAGGTGACCTTCGGCAAGTTGTATTCCTGGGCCATCCAGAACGTCCGCAACATCCTGCTCGAGGCCAGCGCCCGCTTCAAAGAGCTCGGTGAGTGTTGTGACTAAACGGTTGGTTTATGTCAGAAAATCTAAACCGGTTCTAGTAGGATATCATTTTTAAACCTGTTATAAACACAAACTTACCGACCATCTGTTTGTCTCGTTACAGGTGTGCAGCCTGTTCCCTTGCAGACCATCACCAATGAGAACCCAGCTGGACCAAGCCTTGGCACCATTCCACAAGCACGCTTCCTTCTGGCCATGATACACATGCTGTCCCTGAAACATGGGTCCAACAGCCTTAGTCTCTTGCTAAACTCTGGCATACTTGCTCTCACACAGAGTATCCTCAGGCTCGTAGGTGAGTACTGTCCAATTAAATATTCAACCCTCAGTCTAGCCAGAGCAGACGCAGACGGCACCGGTCCAAGTTTACGGATGGAGGTGATTGATGTCTCTTTTTTTATTCTTGTATTTTCCAGGACCCAGTACAGACAGCAGTGAAGAGGACCTGAGTTTATGTGCACATGGAGGCTCGGCGACAGTACTGGAGGAGTCCAGAAAGGAGGCCGCCCCTGCCCCGCTGCCTTCCTCTGGCCCCGAGCTGGCTGCCATGATGAAGATAGGCACCAGGGTCATGAGGGGAGTCGACTGGAAATGGGGAGATCAGGTACGTGAATCAGTTTTACAGCCACCTTGACGGAGTAATGCTGAAACAGGGAGGGAGAGGCCTGCTGTTTAATGTTTGACCCTGTGCGTGCTCTGTCCAGGACGGTCCCGCACCAGGTCTGGGCAGGGTCATTGGAGAGCTGGGTGAGGATGGCTGGATCAGGGTGCAATGGGATACGAGCAGCACCAACTCCTACAGGATGGGTAAAGAGGGGAAGTATGATCTCAAACTGGCAGAGCCACCACCAGCTGCTCAGCCCCCCACCGAGGACTCAGACACAGAAGATGACACAGGTGATTTTACATTACTGCCTCGGTAAACACCACGACTACAAGCCAAACGCTTCATCTTTACAATCTCCTCTCTTTGTTGCAGAAGGGGAGCTGATGGAGAAGAGCGGTCATCCGACAGCTATGATGCTAACCAGCACAGTCAACCTGCTGAAGATGCTGTCTCTGTCAGCTGGGATCTATGCAGAGGTGCTGCAGACCGACGCTACACGGACCCTGTGTGGGTTACTGAGGATGCTCGTGGAAAGCGGAGCTAATGACAAGTCAGGTATCTGAATCTCCATGATGTTAAAGGGCTTTTTTTTTTTTTGTCGTTACTGGGGATATCACCTGATTCTAACTTCCGCCCGCCTCCGTTGTCAGGCTGTCACTCCCACAGGTTGGTGTCTCGGGAGCAGCACAGAAGCTGGTGCACTCTGGGCTTCATACGCAGCATCGCTCTCATGCCCCAGATGTGCAGCACGCTCAGCACCTCTGCGTGGATTAGCCTGCTCATCAGAATTGTTGAGGGACACCAGTCCTTCAATGCCATCACACTGCAGAGACAGGTGGGGTTATTTATTGTGTGAGGTCCCGTGCTGTTTATGGTGCCATTTGTACGATCTTTTTTATTTTTATTATAGAGACTTATTCATACATTTTTGAGGCCTTAGTTGTATTAAAGTTACTGAAAGGGAGAGCATATCTGGTCCATAGAGTCCAGCAGAAGAGGTAGTAGTACAGAAAGGAGAAAGAAGCTGCTTTCATTAACGGTATCTCTGGGGGTAACACGTCTTATCATGTGACCTTACATGTTCTCCAGATCCTGGCACTGCGTCTCCTGCAGGCAGTCCTGCCCTCGTGGGACAAGATGGAGCGCTCTCAGGACATGAAGTTCCTGGTGGAGAAGTTGTTCAGCTTCTTGGGAAGTCTACTGAGCACCTGCTCGTCAGACCTGCCTCTCCTCAGAGGTGCGTTCCCGAATCAAGCTTTTAAGTGAAATTCTGATATTTTTCTCTCTTTTTTTTACAGTGTAACGTGTATTTTAAAATGGCTTCTTCCTCCACACAGAGGGTTCCCTGCGCAGGAGGAAGTCCCGCCCTCAGGCATCTCTTACAGCCACTCACAGCAGCACCCTGGCTGAGGAGATCGTCGCTGTCCTGCGCACTCTGCACTCTCTCGGCCAGTGGAACAGCATGATAAACGATTACATCAACACTCAGCTGAGCGCCATTGGAGACATTATGGCCGGCTGCCAGTCTGAAGCAGTAAGATATGCTGCAGTGTTATGGAATGAAGTAGTGTCTGTGTTAAAACATAACCTCTCAGCAGTACTTTGAATCTGATTTCATTTATAAAAACTGCTCTCTGAGAACTGCTGGTATAAATCTCCCGTCGTCCTTATTCCAGTGTTTCCTGGAGGAATATTTTCCTGATTCAGAGGGTCCCAGAGTGGGCAGTCTGATGGCAGTGCTGGCAGTGATCGGAGGGATTGATGGGCGCCTCAGGCTGGGAGGCCAAGTCATTCACGAGGAGTACGGAGAGGGAACAGTCACACGAATCACCCCTAAAGGACGAATCACTGTCCAGTTTCATGAGATGAGGACCTGCAGGGTTTGCTTGCTCAGCCATCTCAGACCGGTATGAAAGTGTTTAGATGCTCGTGTGTGTACGCGCAACTAGCACATTAACACTACTTTCACTCAAAACAAATTCATGAGACGGTCAAATACTGACTTTATTTAATGGCTGTGTCCCTCAGCTGCCTGCAGTATCCTTCAGTGTGCAGAACCTGCCCTTCACTGAGCCCATGTTGGCGGTTTGGGCCCAACTGGTCAGTCTGGCTGGAAGCAAACTGGAGAAACAGCGCTTGAAGAAGTCCCTTAGCAGAGGGCTGACAGGTACAGAAACAACTGAGGTTTTAGATTTTTGATAAATGGTCACTTGTCTGATTCCTTCTTTACAAATAATGATCTTGGCAAAAAAAGGTTTTAAGCTTTTGGAAGATGCTTTGATTTAGTGGTGAGAGTCTAAGGTCTAGTCAGCTGAGTTTAATCAAACCTATTATGTCTCCAGCTGACCAGGTGGACATCCATTTGCTCCGGTGCCAGCAGCTGAGGCTGTATATTTTGAAGGCAGGGCGGGCCCTGCTCTCTCATCAGGACAAGCTCCGGCAGATCCTCTCCCAGCCTGCAGTTGTGGACTTAGGACCGAACCCCAGTGGTAAGACCTCAGCAAGTGGAGTGGATTCTAGAAGCTTTTTATTCACTGTTGTTATGGGCCTCGGGGGTCTTCAGTCTTTTGTTGTGTGCCATCTTGTTTTCATGCATTTTGGATATTCACTTCCATTTCACAGGAAAAACAACATTGTTTTATTAAGTAGTAAGATCTGGCGTTATCATGGCACCCAGTGGGAGGACTCTGTGGATATAAGGTTACGATGACACAGACTAGACTTAGCAGTGCCTGGTTACCTAATACACTGTGGGGGGGGGGGTGTTACATCTAAATGAAAATATTACATTTGATTCAGGTATTGCATTCGCTTGTCATCTCTGTTTGTTTGCAGAGGATCCAGTGGTGTCATCTCCTGATGTGGGAGACTTGTCTCCTGAGGGTCCCCTCCCTCCACTGATCCTCCTGCAGCAGCTGCTGTCTGCTGGCACTCAGCCCTCCCCGATCAAAGCCATTTTTGACAGGCAAGAGATGGAGGTGAGTCAATAAACCTTTCTCTGGTAACCTGGTGCAGCCCCCCCCCCCCCCCCCCCCCCCGCTGTTATTATGAAGATGGTGTGGTTGAAACACTCAGCCAGTCAGATGTGCAGAACACACACGTGTCACAAACTGCTATTAAGTCAAAATGTTGACCAACGATCAGGATCTCAAAAAAGAAAAGCCAGAGCAGAATAAAAGAGAGTATGAATACGAGAATAGGAAAGAAAAGAAAGAAGCAGAGAATTGTCCAGTTTGCTTCTCTCTCTCTCTCGGTAGCTTGAGTGTCGCAAAGACACTCTGGACCAGAGGAGTTAGCAAAAGCAAGTACCTCGAAACTTAAGATATCACAGATGGGAAAGTCGAACAGACCGACTGGTGTGATTAGCTATACCATTAAGGCTTCAATGAGCGGAGGAGGTCAGGAAGGGATAGCTGTAGGAGAGGAGGAGGACAGCAGCCAACATGCTGCTGTTGGAGAGGCAGCTAGGGCAGAGGCAACAGGTGAGATTAACAGGAAATAACCTCTAGTCCAATGGCTGTGTTAGTATTAAAAGCTGGCCTACGCAGTGTTAAGTGAGTCCAGCAGTAATGGTGCATATATTCAGCTGGTGTGTTTTATCTGTGTATCTCTGGATGTGTAGGCGGCAGCTCTGGCAGTGTGTCAGTACCTGGCCGTGGAATCCGCCCACCCGTCCTCTCCTCTGTTTGAGGAGAGCAGCTCCAGTGAGGCCACCACGCCCGTCACCATACAACACGTCAGACCTCCTAAACAGAAGAAACAGAAGACGTCCCCCGTCCCGCCCTTACCCATAGTCCTCCAGCTCATGGAGATGGGGTTCCCACGGAAGAACATTGAGTTCGCATTGAAGTCGCTGTCTGGGACTACAAGCAGTGCCTCCGGTGTGCCAGGTACATTATCATATGACATAAACCTGACTTTGTGGATATATTGCTTGCTTGTGTCGCCCTCTAGCTAAAACTCTGCAGCTGTCACTGCATCAGTGTGTCACAGTCTCTGTAATAAAATGTTTTGAGATGTGCTTTTGGAGAATAATCGAGCGTGTACATCAGGTGTGGAGGCTCTGGTGAGCTGGCTGCTGGACCATCCAGAGATCCACGTCACTGAGCTGTCAGATGCCGACACCGTGTCAGATGAATACTCTGATGAGGAGGTGCTGGAGGAGCTGGAGGAGGCAGAGCCCACATTCCCTGTGGTACATTACTTTCTCTATTCTTTCTGCCATAACCCACTCAGTAATGGACCGAGCCTATGTAATGTTCCTTGTTTTGTTTTTTTTACATCAGCCTCCAGGTGCAGTGGTGACTGAAAGCCAGACATTTAAGAAGAGATCGGATTTCCAAAGCAATGACGATTATGCTGTGTACGTTAGAGAGAACATTCAGGTAAGAGCAGCTGCTTTCTCAAGAGTTCCTAAAACCACGTTACGGAAATGTGACTGAAGTCTGAACGCTCACTGACTCCTGTGCAGGTGGGGATGATGGTTAAGTGCTGCAGAACGTATGAGGAAGTGTATGACGGAGATGTCGGGAAAGTGATTAAACTGGACAGAGATGGACTTCATGACTTGAATGTGCAATGTGACTGGCAGCAAAAAGGAGGAACGTACTGGGTCCGCTACATCCACATCGAGCTACTTGGTAAGTTCTCAACGTGACACGATGCTGGTGATGTTAATGACAAGTGACTCGCTCTGAGGAACCATGGCAACATGTTTCTTTTTACCAGGATTCCCACCACAGAGTTCTCCGTCCCACATAAAGATCGGTGACAAAGTGAGGGTGAAACCCACAGTCACGACGCCAAAGTACAAATGGGGCTCTGTCACTCACAGGAGTGTGGGAGTTGTGAAAGGTAAGACCTGATCTGATGAACCGTTACCTCTGTTGAACATCCTGAGAATCCTCTGTTTTCTGTGCTAATGGAGCCGGTTGTTTCGTCTCAGCTTTCAGTGCCAACGGAAAGGACGTGATCGTGGACTTCCCCCAGCAGTCGCACTGGACCGGCTTGTTGTCCGAGATGGAACTGGTGCCCAGTGTTCACCCAGGAGTGAGGTGTGATATATGTCTCAGGTTTCTCCTTACCCAGTTACAGTATCTACGCGTCCCGCACATGTTGTTCAAATGAAATCCCTGTGCACTCTGCAGGTGTGATGGCTGTCAGATGTTTCCTATAAATGGCCCCAGGTTCAAATGTAGGAATTGTGACGACTTTGACTTCTGTGAAAACTGCTTCAAGACCCGCAAACACAACACCAGACATTCCTTTGGCAGAATCAACGAGCCTGGTTAGTCACACATTCCCCCGGATTTTACCGTGTTTCTATGTGTGTGTTTGTTTGTGTTTGTGTGCGTGCGCTTGTGTGAACCTGTTGCTCATCTTCCCTACGATTAGGCCAGTCTCCAGCATTCTGCGGCCGCTCAGGAAAACAGCTCAAGAAGCATCACAGCAGCCAGCGTGGGATGCTGATTGACGATTGGTCTCGTGCCGTCAAGAGCCTCAGTGTCTCGTCCTCGGTTAACCAGGCCTCACGCCTCATCGACTGCAGTGATCAGTGTTGGCAGTCCTCCGGCTCGCAGGGAAAGGTAGGAGATTGAATCCCGTGCTCTTAATAAGCTGGATGACAGTCTATTTAGTCTGCTTTATTAAAGCGTAATGCATCACATGAGAGGATTTGTCATTCTTTGCTCTGCAGCATTGGATTCGTCTAGAGCTTTTCCCAGACGTTCTTGTGCACAGGCTGAAGATGATTGTCGACCCAGCAGACAGCAGCTACATGCCCTCACTCGTGGTCGTGTCAGGTCAGTTTTGTTTTGTGTGTGTGTGTGTGTGTGTGTGTGTGTGTGTGTGTGTGTGTGTGTGTGTGTGTGTGTGTGTGTCTCCACACCAACATTGGTATTTTGTTGCCCTTTAGTTCAGACAAACAGTTTGTATTTTTGTAATTCCTCTTATCAACAATATTGTGATTTTGACATTGTTAAAAAAGAGAAAGAAGTTTTTAATATTTTATCATCACAAGCAAATATTTTTTCTTAACATGCAGGTGGAAGCTCTTTGAACAACTTGATTGAGCTGAAGACGATTAACATCAATCCCACAGACACCACCGTCCTCCTGCTGAGCGACTGCACCGAGGTCGGTCGGCTCAGTAACTGACATCAGACTTCTACTTGTTGTTAATTGTCGTAAAAATGAATGTGGCAATAACCCGAACGGTGTCTTCTACAGTATCACAGGTACATTGAGATTGCGATCAAGCAGTGCCGCAGCTCTGGTATAGACTGCAAGATTCACGGACTCGGCATCGTGGGGCGTATCAGAGCGGAGGACGAAGACCTGGCCACGGTTCCTTTCCTGGCGTCTGACAATGAAGAAGAGGAGGATGAGAAAACAGCCACTGGGAGGTATGGCTGGTCAAGGAGTAGATATTTTACGAGCAGATTGGACGTTGTAGTGCTGTTTTTAGGATGTTTCCTCATCTTTGAACAGGCGTTGACTTTGATAAGTGAGGCAGAGAATTGAGGGTGTTAGAGTGTGTGTGTGCCGACCTAAATAGATTTTTTTCTTTGCCCTTCAGTCTTGCTCGAAAGAAGTCATCGGGCCTGGAGTCGGCAGCTACCATCAGGACCAAAGTGTTTGTCTGGGGGCTGAACGATAAGGATCAACTGGGAGGACTGAAGGGCTCTAAGGTGCCGCTCGCCACATGATGGCATAATAATTCAACTTCAATGCTTGTGTGTATTTGTCACAAATTAGAAAACTCTGCGGCGTGAAGTTGAGAGACAGTTGCAGAATAAATGCAAACCCTTGTTTTATTCAGCAGCACATGGTAGTTACACAGGTAGTTAAAGCTTTTCTCACACTGACATTGACAAGCAAGGTCATTATATTTCCTACTTTTTGTAACTTGTTATTGGTTTTTATGTTCAAATGCTTCATTTTTATTATCTGCTGAGGCGGTCTCACATACTGAGAGCAGATTTTCTTTCTGCGTTATAATGATAAAAGTATGAAAAGTTAAAGTAGTTATGCAGAATGATGGTGCATTATTCTTCATCATCTCTGATTCATTAACTTCTAAGGAGCAATTTGATCTTGCTGCTGGTTGAGGGAGGGATCGTTCTAACTATCCTTGAAGTCCTTGAAACTTGCCCTGGAGGTGAATCCCTGGGCGGAGTCCAAAGATGCTTCTTTTTCTCTAACCGAGTTTTGTTTGTGTTCTTCACAGATCAAGGTGCCTTCATTCTCTGAAACCCTCTCTGCGCTCAATGTGGTACAAGTGGCCGGTGGGTCCAAAAGCCTCTTTGCAGGTGAGTAAGAATTGCCCTTTGGAGTTTATGCTCTTATACAACATGCACATATAGTGTTTGTAACTCTGTATTTGTCGTTGTTACAGTGACAGTTGAAGGGAAGATTTACGCTTGTGGAGAGGCCACTAACGGCAGGTTGGGCCTGGGCCTGTCCAGCGGGACCATCCCCATCCCCCGTCAGATCACTGCACTCAGCAACTACGTGGTGAAGAAGGTCGCTGTGCATTCTGGGGGGCGCCACGCCATGGCCCTGACTGTGGACGGGAAGGTGTTCTCCTGGGGAGAGGGAGACGACGGCAAACTGGGGCACTTCAGCAGAATGTATGTTGTTCTACTCAGACTCAGGACAATATTAGAAATCAGCCATTGCTGTGTCTGAGTCAACAAACACCATTTTCTCCTTTTTCTCTAATAGCTCTTTAATAGCTACATTCATCATAATTTCAAGTTCCTTCCCCTGCTCCAGGCTCTTTAACATTTTGACCGTTTACAGATAAAAGTCTTGATATTTGAAGTCATATTGGCTGAAATGGAAATTCTCAAATGTTTGTGTTCAGCATCTAAAAGTAAACGATGATTCTCCGAACAGGAACTGCGACAAACCCCGGTTAATTGAGGCCCTGAAAACCAAACGCATCCGTGACATCGCCTGTGGCAGCTCTCACAGCGCCGCCATCACCTCCAGCGGGGAGTTATACAGCTGGGGTTTGGGGGAATATGGCCGCCTCGGACACGGGGACAACACCACTCAGCTGAGGCCTAAGCTGGTATGTCTGCATCTCCTGCCCGTCCTCACAGCCTCTTTACAGGAATAGTGATGGTTGGTTGTTGGGCAGACTTTATCACAGTGATACACAGATACACTGAGAAAGTAATTTTACAGCTGTTGCACCATCAACATCTGTCCTAAAGAAAGACAGATATGTACACCCAGTAACTTCCTGTACAGTATGTAGGAGTTAATTTCTTTATTTCTTTACAGCTATAAATCCATGTGTACTATGAAGTTGCTAAATGGACCATGCACTCTTGGTTTCTCTGTCTTCCTCTTCTAGGTTAAAGTGCTGCTTGGGCACCGTGTTATCCAGGTGGCTTGTGGGAGCAGGGATGCTCAAACTCTAGCCCTCACTGACGAAGGTATTTCCGTCAGTGCACATAAATAATAACCTGTGGGGTCAATGTTTTAACGAACTCCAGGGTTGTTTGTATCTCCCTTGTACCAGCATGTCCACAAAGGGATTCACCTGCATGTCTCGAGCTTGGTGGTGAAATGATACACAAGCATGTCGAGCGTCTGAGGTCGTAACGCTCCAAGAAAGGTGGCGGTAATTAAGGAAAAGAAAATTACAAACCGATGTAAACAAGTCAGGCTTCAAACGTTTGAAAAGTTGCAGAGGTGTTTAATGAGGTGGGGAATTTCTGAGGCATTGATCTCAACACAAGTTTACTTTGGACTGAAAACTTGAAGGAAAACAAAACTGTCCTTATTTAAAATTAAGAATTTCAGATTTTCCTCCGTGTGGATATGTTTCAGTTTGTGGTTGGTGTTGAATGTTTTCACTGTCGTCAGGCTTGGTGTTCTCCTGGGGCGACGGGGACTTTGGGAAGCTCGGTCGCGGCGGCAGCGAGGGCTGCAACATCCCACAGAACATAGAGAGACTCAACGGGCAGGGCGTCTGCCAAATTGAATGTGGGGCACAGTTCTCTCTGGCTCTCACCAAATCTGGAGTGGTGTGGACCTGGTACGACGGACGGATGAGTGACCACGTGACCTTTCATTATCTCTCCTTTGGCTCTCATATGACTTTTAACCGTGTGTATTCTCAAACCAGGGGGAAAGGCGACTATTTCCGACTGGGCCACGGCACTGACGTCCATGTGCGGAAGCCCCAGATGGTGGAAGGACTGAGAGGCAAAAAGATCGTCCACGTTGCTGTCGGAGCGCTTCACTGTCTTGCCGTCACAGACACAGGACAGGTTAGCGCTGACCTCCGCCAGCGGAGCGTCATTACACACAGCACGTCACTCAGACACGGCTCATTTACCGCCGTGTGAGTTACTCCTCCTCTAGTGGGAGTCCATATATTCACTCTCACTGACGTTTCTCTGTCAGGTGTACGCCTGGGGTGACAATGACCACGGCCAGCAGGGGAACGGCACCACCACAGTTAACAGGAAGCCCACCCTGGTTCAGGGTCTGGAGGGACAGAAGATCACTCGAGTGGCTTGTGGCTCCTCCCACAGCGTGGCCTGGACCACGGTGGATGTGACCACGCCCTCGGTGCACGAGCCAGTCCTGTTCCAGACGGCCAGAGACTCCCTCGGAGCTTCCTATTTGGGTAATCGTCCCTTTCTTCACAACCTTCCCGCCGGTGTTTGTCAATGCTGATGGCCGGGCCTGTAATGAGTAATGATTATAACTGTTTAGAAGTTCGTCACAAACATATCAATGTGTTTGTTTGGCAGACTGCAGTTTGTCCACAAGGGGGAGATGTTCAGTCACTGTCAGACCAGGGTCTGTATTTATCAAACAGCTGGAAGTGAAAAGTAAAAAATGCTTCATTCTACTTGAACGAATAAAAGCTGTTAAAATCTAAATTATTACAACTTTGAAATAATCCAAAAACAAAAACTACACCATAACAATATGTATAATTCAGGGTAGTGTATGTTTAGCATTTGAGCTGAACATTTCATAGGATTTTTAATTCAAGCTCTCACTTTCCAGACACTTTGATTCTCTGCACTTTAACCACAATTTCCTTCCTTTTTCTTCTTGCCTCAAGTTCAGCCAATTTCTTGGTATTTTATCTCTATTTCCTTATTAATGTGTATATTACTAATATATTTTAGCTTTTAATTTCACATCTGCTGGTGGCACGGACCGGAACTACGAGCCCAGAAGTGCAGGACTAAAGCTGCCGGCCCTGCAGCTCTGCAGCCGGCTGTCGACGGCTGGAGCTGGTGAAAGGCGCTTCACGTCGATGACAGTGTTGTCTCATTGTCTCTTTGTCGTTGTCCGCCACAGGTGTCCAGTCAGACAGTGACTCATCAGCAGTTAGTAACAAGATGAGCGGCCAGAGCAGCGTGAAGCCCAACCGACCCTCGCTGGCCAAGATTCTCCTCAGTCTGGATGGAAACTTGGCCAAACAGCAGGCTCTGTCTCACGTGCTGTCAGCCCTCCAGATCATGTATGCAAGGTATGTTGTCTCGACAGCGTTCGATATATCCTCTCCTGATGGACCAACGTGACAAAAGTGCAGTAACTCAAACTTTTCAGTATGAGACAGTCATAGGAACCTTGACTGAGATCTCACATGTAACCGGGCTTGTTTATAATCGGTAAAACTGTAAAACAATCTCTGCATCTACCCAGTAAGCAGTGGAGACGTGCATGAATTCAGCAGAGGATTACCATCTTGTTTGTTTAGCACCGGTTAAAATCCTAATTGCTGCATCAACAAACTAGAAATAAATGATGCCCTGCTGAGGCTGGAATTCTAAACAGGGTGAGATACAAGTGCGTATGACCTCTAAATGAATTAATCTGCTGACTGGTACCATTAATTGTCATTAGTCAGTATTACTGTTGACAGGACGTGTTGTGTGTTTCCCCCCCAGGGATGCAGTGGTCGGTGCGCTGATGCCAGCCAGCATGATTCTGCCAGCGGAGTGTCCTTCCAGCTCTCCCGTTCCCCCGTCAGACTCCTCCTCCTCATCCACTGTGAGTGATGAAGAAGGTCCTCCGGTCCCGCCTGAAGTCGAGGAGCGGGTCAGCCCTAATCCCTGGCAAGACAAGAAGAGTGAGGTGAGGAGCACAACACGTGCACAGCTGCTGTGTTTAGTCTGGCTTTGATTTTGGAAAACCAAACCTCTGCCTCTGAAAAACTAAACTTAATAAATGTCAGTGAGGTTTAAATTAAACGCTGCCTCAACTTTATTTTGTGCTGAACTACTGTAAAACAGTGGACGGTGCGTTTGTATCCATAATGACCAGGTGTGCAAATACAACCATCAGCAACTCCGAAACACCAGAAACCTGCACAGGACTTCGATCATAATTATAACTTTAACTTTTCTACCACGACTTTCTCCATTTTCATTCTCGGTGTTGATGTCCTTGTGGCGTATCCTGGAGTAGCGTCGGAATATTTTAATAAACAAATCAGTCAAAAATTGACATATTTATATAATGATCATGGACAACACCAATACACTTTCATTCTGGTGCAAGTAGTTTTCCACACAACAGCAGCAGACAGAGGAGCTGGAGGTGTGCAGCTCTTCCTCTAACAGATCACTGGCTGCTGCTGCTGCTGCTTGTTCCACTGCTCACTGTAATATTCAAAACTGAGCCACTGTAAAAACACAAGATGCTGAAAATGACTGTCTTGTTTTTTTTATTACGTATTGCATTTCCTGTGGCTGCTTCACAATAAAAGCCACCTCATGTTCAAGCCAGTAAAGGGGCGACGTTTTGATTAAATTAGCAGGAGCTACTCTTTCCACTGTGTCAGAAATTAAAGAGTGAGATAAAACTGCACTGGGAGTCTGAATACAACGTAGTCACGGCGAACTCTGCCATTAACCAATAAGAGCTACAATATAGAGAGGTGGTTTCTAAATATAAATATATAGAGTGACTATTGAAGACAAAAAAAATGCAGACCAAAAATAGTGTCAAAGAATTGGTTGAAACTCTCAGGGATTATAACTTGTTAGCTGCATACACAGTAAAATGAGATATTTTTCTTGTTAGATATTTACTGTGCTTTTCAAACAACACTTTTCTGAGCTGAAGCACAGGACGGTAACTAAAGGAAAAGAAAGATGTATCATTACTTACTCCTCCCATTGAATTCCATGGAAGTCTGTGTAAAATATTGCACTACACATTTAGAGTTTGTCATGATTGAGAATGAGTACTTGCTATAAAACATTTAGTGTCGTAGTAAAATACTGGAGCTGGTACAAAATATTCAACACCATTATAAAGTCTGTAAGTTTCTTATTGTAAAGGACTTTATTAAGGTAAAAAGGCAAAGGCGCTTTGCAAAAGAACCAGTTGTGTGAATGTATATGTGTGTTTTTCGTGTGTGAACAGGCTCCTTCCTCAGAGGATGCCGTCACCCCGTCATCGGCTGTGACTCCGTCTGCCTCCGGTGCCTCCTCGCGTCCTTTCATCCCCGTCACTGACGACCCAGGAGCCGCCAGCATCATAGCCGAGACCATGACGAAGACTAAAGAGGTTCGTCTGTCCAACGACAAAAACTCGTATCCGTGTGACACCAGCCGTGTTTATCTAACTCCGCCGTGTTCTCGTCATGTTCTTCTTCAGGACTCTGAGAGCCAGAGCAAGGTGGTCGGTCCGGAGCCTCAGTACCTGGACGAGTTCACAAGCCTTCTTGTGCCCGACGACACGCGAGTGATGGTGGACCTGCTCAAACTGGCGGTGTCTTGCCGCTCTGGGGAGAAGGGCAAAGAGGTGCTGTCTGCTGTGCTGTCTGGCATGGGCACAGCGTATCCACAGGTAATGTCCTCTGTTCTGTTTCAGAGTGTGTGTGTGTGTGTGTGTGTGTGTGTGTGTGTGTGTGTGGTTAAATGGGAGGTCAGCTGTTAATGTTAGATGTTTGGCTCCGGCGTCGTCCGCAGGTTGCTGACATGCTGCTGGAGTTGTGCGTCACCGAGTTGGAGGATGTTGCCACGGATTCACAGAGCGGCCGTATGTCCTCCCAGCCCGTCGTTGTAGAGAGCAGCCATCCGTACACAGATGACACGTCTACAAGTGGCACTGTGAAGATCCCAGGTAAAAAAAACAAAAACAAAAGACAAAACAACTTTCTATGATGTTGCAGGAGATCACTATGACCAGCCTCTTGAATACACACCTCTCCTTTTCCCTTGTGCAGGTGCTGAGGGTCTGAGGATAGAGTTTGACCGACAGTGTTCAACTGAGAGACGCCACGACCCGCTAACAATCATGGACGGAGCCAATAGGATTGTCTCTGTTAGATCAGGTGATGAGAGGAAAAACTGTAAAACTTACATGTGAAGACAAAGGGATCAAGAATAAATGTATTGACGTGTGTGTGTGTGTGTGTGTGTGTGTGTGTCAGGTCGTGAGTGGTCTGACTGGTCCAGTGAATTAAGGATCCCAGGAGATGAACTCAAATGGAAATTCACCAGTGACGGCTCGGTCAATGGTTGGGGCTGGCGCTTCACTGTGTATCCCATCATGCCGGCTGCTGGTGAGACGCACATACGACAGACGCCAGATGTTTAACATGTATCTGAATTCAACAGAAATACGCCGGCCCTTGTAGCTCTCATACATGACACACTGGCTCATACACACTACACCGACACTCAGCCCCTTTTCCAATATCTTTTCTCAGGTCCAAAAGACTTGCTGTCTGACCGCTGTATCTTGTCCTGCCCCTCCATGGACTTGGTCACATGCCTCCTGGACTTCCGGCTCAACTTTGCCTCCAACAGGAGCATCGTGCCTCGACTTGCCGCTTCCCTCGCTGCTTGTGCCCAGCTCAGCGCACTAGGTACAGTACGACTGTCGTGATTCACCGCCGTCCAAATGAAGAGGATCTACGGGAATCTTTATAGTAGTTGATGCAGTTCTGTTAGAAACTAAATATAATCATTTTGTATTGTATTGTATTCAGCTGCTGGACACAGAATGTGGGCTCTGCAGAGACTACGAAAGCTCCTGACCACTGAGTACGGGCAGTCCATCAACATAAACAGGCTGCTGGGAGACAGTGAAGGCGAGGCTCGCTCTATGGTGAGTACAGTCTGACTGCACTGATGGGAAATACCTGCTAAACTGTCATATTTACTGTATTATTACCATTAATACACCGCTCCTTGCAACATGGGTGTTAGGGTTACTATTATACAATATTGGTACAATTGGTGCTGTTTCATTTTTTATTATTAATTAGTATTAATGCCACTTCCTGTCTCTTTAACAGTTATTTTGTTCATATGTTTATTTTCCTTTTCATCTGCAACAAGATTTGTGACCGTTTTCTTATTTGCTTGATGTATTTGATATGTATTCACTCCTCCCCCGTTTAAGTCTTTCTTTCCTTCCCCTGTTACACACCTGCTGCATTTCTTTGAGTAATGGATGTAATGATGATAATAAATGAACAAAAACAGCTACATTTAATAGAAAGCCAGGTCCCTTATGAGTATTTTCTTTCAGACTTTCACGGGCAGTGCGCTGGCGGCTCTAGTGAAGGGTCTACCAGAGGCTCTGCAGAGGCAGTATGAGTACGAGGACCCCATCGTCAGGGGAGGGAAGCAGCTGCTTCATAGTCCCTTTTTCAAGGTACGATAACAATCCTGTCCTCATCCACACAGTGGCACCACATGCTGAGAGTGTTGTGGGTTGTCAGAGATTATTAAACGCTGCTTTCTCACAGAGTCTAATTTGAACATTTTGTCCAGGTCTTGGTCGCTCTTGCCTGTGATCTTGAGCTCGACACTTTGCCCTGCTGCGCTGAGACCCATAAGTGGGCCTGGTTCCGCCGATACTGCACGGCCTCCAGAGTGGCTGTGGCTCTGGACAAGAGAACGTCTCTACCAAGACCCTTCCTGGATGAGGTGTGTGTGCCAGGCTGCGCCGCCTGCGCTAACCTTCACTTTGCTTCATCACACTTTGACCTGACAGTGTTCTTAATCCGTTTCCCTCCGTTGCTCCTTTTCCTTTTGAAGGTTACGAAGAAGATTCGTGAGCTCATGGCCGATCACGAGAGCATGAACGCCCTCCACGAGAGTCACGACTTGTTCAAGCGCGAGCACGACGAGCAGCTCGTGCAGTGGATGAACCGGCGGCCGGACGACTGGACCCTCTCTGCCGGGGGCAGCGGCACCATCTACGGCTGGGGCCATAACCACAGAGGGCAGCTGGGGGGCATCGAGGGGGCGAAGGTCAAAGTGCCCACTCCCACCGAAGCCCTCGCCACACTGCGGCCGGTGCAGCTGATTGGCGGGGAGCAGACTCTGTTTGCTGTCACTGCTGATGGAAAGGTGTGCGCAGATTCCTCTCAACAGACGCTGCGTGTCGTCACCTCTGACGGCTGCACGCGACGTCACACTAACAGATTTTGTCTTGGTCCTCAGCTGTATGCCACAGGATACGGAGCAGGGGGCAGATTGGGTATTGGTGGCACCGAGTCTGTGTCCACGCCCACTTTACTGGAGTCCATCCAACACGTCTTCATCAGGAAGGTGGCTGTGAACTCTGGAGGGAAGCACTGCCTGGCGCTTTCGTCTGAGGGGGAAGTCTACTCCTGGGGGGAGGCTGAGGATGGAAAACTCGGCCATGGGAACAGAAGGTTGAGACCGAATCACTTCATTAACTTTGTACCTTTTTTTTAATTTTCAACTCATAACACACACAGTGTCCCTGTAAGGCCAGGAACACACCGGGTGCGTAGCGGTGCGTGGCGGCTATGTTAACGGGTTAGAGCGGACACACTGCCTCTGTGAGCCTCGTCACATGATCTGGAGATTCAATGTCTCACCTATTTTTCACGCACGACACTCATCTCCCACTGTAGTTGTCTTTGTCTAAACTGAATCTGAAAATGACATTAACATGAACCATTTTAGCAGCTGCATGTGGAGACGGTGACATTTTACTGACGTTTTACTGCCAAAAATAAATTGTAAATTAATTCGTAATGAGAAGAAATCCAACATTCAAGTAGCCTGCAAACTCTATGTAGAGATAAAATGCAGCCGGTGTGAACGTGTGCGAGCCGCAGCAGTTCAACAACGCAGCCATCACGCACACGCAACGCAGGAGTCGTGTTCCCCGTAAGAATTAAGGATTAATGCGACATAAAAGGTTTTGTTTTTATAGTAACTGTGAGTCCTCTTGCCTTTAGCCCCTGTGACCGTCCTCGTGTCATCGAGTCCCTGAGGGGAGTTGAAGTGGTGGATATCGCAGCCGGAGGAGCTCACAGCGCCTGCATCACGGCCAGTGGAGAGCTCTTCACCTGGGGCAAAGGTCGCTATGGGCGACTGGGTCACGGAGACAGCGAGGACCAGCTTAAACCCAAGCTGGTCAGTCAGCGCTTTCAACAGCCCGCTTTCTCACACAAATCAAAATATTGTGCAGTGTTGTTTCCCGAGCGGTCTCAGCGAGGTAAAGCTGCCGTTTGTGTCTGTGTGGTTTATCCAGGTGGATGCACTGCAGGGTCACAGGGTCATCGATGTAGCCTGCGGCAGCGGGGACGCCCAGACACTGTGTCTAACGGACGATGACATGGTCTGGTCCTGGGGAGACGGGGACTATGGCAAATTGGGCCGGGGAGGCAGCGATGGCTGCAAAATCCCCATGAAGGTAGGGCAGACTGCACAGCGCTGTGTACTGGAGATCAGCGAAGGCAGTTGTCTGTTCTTTCACTTGTTCTTGAGCGTCAAGCTTTAAATTAGTTTTCCATTTCTCATAAGATCAGTCGCCACAACTGTCACTTCCAGCACACATCTATCCAGCACTGCCCGGTGACAGATTTATCAATAAAGAAATGGTTATTGATGAGAAGCTTGTGTCTAGGAGATGGTTAGCTTAGCTCAGTTTAGCATAAACATTGAAAGGAGGGAAACGGCTAGGCTTGAGCTGTCCAAGGATTAAAAATGTGAGCCTGCTTGTACCTCTCTAAAGCTGGCTAATTAACATATTATATCTAATTTGTTTAATCTGTAGAAAAATTTGTAAAAAATAGACTATTCTTTTGGCTGAGAGCGGCAGTAAAGCAGCTTTCCTTTCACTAGTTATTTCACAGTTACCAGAATCTTTAGTATTTATATTTGTATTTTTAATCTGGCTCCTGAGACTCAACACTTCCCAACAGACTTTCAAAGTTTGTCTCATTTTGTTTCAGAACAGGAGTGGGCTGATTTTTAAATAGATGATCAGATCACACCGATCTGTTTTTACATTGTGCTTCTTTTTTCATCTTCAGATTGACTCTCTCACCGGCCTCGGAGTGGTCAAAGTAGAGTGTGGCTCTCAGTTTTCTGTGGCTCTTACCAAGTCTGGGGCAGTGTACACATGGTATGTACAGTGTGATACTGAGTCATGGATCAATTTTTTTTATTGTATCACTGTCAAATGTTAGACTTGAGAAAGTAATGTGTGTTTATCGTGTAATTCTAAGGGGGAAAGGAGACTATCATCGTCTGGGCCACGGCTCTGACGACCATGTTCGACGGCCCAGACAGGTCCAGGGGCTTCAAGGGAAGAAGGTCATCGCCATTGCCACGGGGTCACTGCACTGCGTGTGCTGCACAGAGGATGGTAGGAAGGACAGCCGCTGATTATTGTTGTTAATCACCTCTTTCTTGTACAGGTTCCGTTTGTCGTCTCGCCATGTGTCGTCGATGAGCTGAACTGCTCGGACTGGTGTTTTTGCAGCTTCTCAGTTGTGTTGTGCTGTTGTTTGGCACAGGAGAAGTGTACACATGGGGCGATAACGACGAGGGCCAGCTAGGAGATGGGACCACTAACGCCATCCAGAGGCCACGGCTGGTGGCTGCGCTGCAGGGCAAGAAAATCAACAGGGTGGCCTGTGGTTCTGCTCACACCCTCGCCTGGTCCACAAGCAAGCCCACCAACGCTGGGAAACTGCCTGCACAGGTGGGTTTTATATCTCTGGACAGAAATTACAGCTTCAAGTAGATGGCAGCAAAGCTTTGCAGACACAAGCATCGTTGAAACGGGCCACCTGCAGATCATGTTGTCAGTCTCTCACTGTCTCTGTGGTGTGTTAAAGGTGCCCATGGAGTACAACCACCTGCAAGAAATCCCCATCATGGCCCTGAGGAACAGGCTGCTACTCCTGCATCACATCTCGGAGCTGTTCTGCCCGTGTATACCCATGTTCGACCTGGAGGGGAGGCTGGGGCAGACGGGCCACGGACCCTCGGTGGGCTTTGATACGCTCAGGGGCATCCTCATCTCCCAGGGCAAGGTGGGAGGCACGGCTTCCAGACCCAGGAACATGTATATAAAGCGTACACAGCGGCACATACAGCACTAAAACATTATCTTGATTCATCCCCCGGGATATTTTTCTTTGTCTGTGAACAGGAAGCGGCTTTCAGGAAGGTGGTTCAAGCTACGATGGTGAGGGACAGACAGCACGGACCTGTGGTGGAGCTCAACAGGATACAGGTGCAGTAGGAATACATGCTACATGCAAACAACACACACATTACACACCTCAGTTTTATCTGTCTACAAGTCTCCTCCCACTCTCTTACTGTGGTTCCCTCCTCCCTCCCTCCCCTCACTCGCACCGTGAGGCTGTTTCCAGACGGGCTCCTGAGCATTACATGTGATGTCTTTCATAAGGGGATTTTCATTGTGTAAGTGTGAGGGATCTGCACACCAGCCTGTCTGTGGGGGTTCCTGCACTGACTTTTAGACTTTACTCCACACAGAGTCCCTGCCCGCTCTCCCCTCCTCTTTCGGTTGTAGCCACGGTCCAAAGAGCTGTCATCTCCACGAGTTCATGCCCATCAGCACTTCCTCTCTATCTAGCAGGAAGTCATTAAGCACAGAGCAGAAACAGATCAAACCCTTCTTCTCTCTGCTTTCTCCTTCACGCTGTAGGTGAAGCGTTCCCGTAGCAAAGGGGGTCTGGCAGGTCCCGACGGAACCAAGTCTGTGTTTGGTCAGATGTGTGCCAAAATGAGTTCATTCAGCCCAGACAGCCTGCTGCTTCCTCATCGCGTCTGGAAGGTCAAGTTTGTGGGTAGGTGTCCATGTCCGCCACATGTCTCTGATGGGACGTTTTCTTTAAGATGAATGTGAAATTATAAACAAAGCCTCATCCCGGTATATTGATGTATAAATGTGTTGGTTTTTTTTTTGTTCTCAGGGGAGTCTGTGGACGACTGCGGCGGAGGCTACAGCGAGTCCATCGCAGAAATGTGCGAGGAGCTGCAGAACGCTCTGACTCCACTGCTCATTGTCACCCCCAACGGCCGCGATGAGTCGGGCGCCAACAGGGACTGTTTCCTGCTCAACCCTGCAGCCAAGTCCCCTCTTCACATGAGCATGTTCCGCTTCCTAGGTATAATCCAGTTAATCTCCCGGTCCGGTCTTCTGGGGCGTTAATCCTAAATAAACAAAAACTGAAAATATGCATGAATTATTTTCAAACACACAAATGCTTCATGTGCATTTTCACTGATAAAACACCTGGCCTGGACTGTGGATGCTTCATTTAACACAGATATTTCAGTTGCTGTTGTTTTTTTTGTTGCAAAGACTTTCTACAACACAGTGACACATGATTGTTCAGGGTCGATCTGTGGGTAACGTGCTCTGCCTCGCTGTGTCTGCAGGAGTGCTCCTGGGTATTGCGATCCGGACCGGAAGCCCTCTTAGTCTGAATCTGGCGGAGCCCGTATGGAAACAACTGGCAGGCATGAACCTGACCATTGCTGACCTCAGTGAGGTACGTGCACAGCCCTGCTCCTCAGTGCACAGACGGGGCTTCTGTGTGTGTGCACTGATGATGGTGGATGGAGTGTAGGGCAAGTGCCTCAAGGCTTCTACTGTTGCCATAGTAATCGACATGCAAATCAGTACTCGAATGCTGCATGTTTTTCATATATGCATCATCACTACACTCCCAAATAGCAACATGAAATAAGAAATAGTAATCCAACATTATTTATTATTCGTTAACATTAATTACTGTTAGTGATTCTCAGATACAGACGTTCAGTCTCAGTCTTAGTTTTGTGCGTCACAGCTCCTGTCTCTCGTTTCCAGCAGCAACTCTGGGACAGTGACACGTGACCATGAGATGTTGAATAAGTTGAAGCGTCTGAATTCAACATCCAAATTTTTATAAAGATCTCCAGAACATTTCAAACCCTGCGCCTCATGAGCAGAACCGCTCCTAAAGTTATTTATTCCAAGTGGCGTCTGTGAGTGATTTAAAAGAATCAGTCTCATTCAATAAATGTGCGAATAAAGTTCATTAGTTATCCAAACACGTCGTGGTAATCAGTAACAGATATTCTGCCACAGTGGTAAAAACCACTTGTTTGACTTAAGAATTCTGTCGCCCTTTTCTGAAATTATGTGAAATTTAATTATCATAAATATGATTAACAATGGCAGCTGAAGCAGGAGCAGCAGAGACCATGACAGCTGCTTTAAAAGCTCTTTACTGCTGTGATTTGCATAATCACACTTCCTCTAGAAGATATAACTCAGTCCAATCTGAACAGAGATACGATTCACTCGTTTCAATTCGGTGGGAAACTCTGAGGATATCAAATATCCACCACGTAGAAATCACAGAGAAATCACAGATGGATCAATAACCCACAGTGAACTCTCTAAATTCATGGCAACACTCTCCTGTTCACGTTCCTCAAAACATCAAGGGAACTTTAGTAAAACTTTGAGTAAGATTGTCATATTTTTTTCTCAGGGTTCCACAGCGTCAGACTTTTTTAAACCCACTCTCGAATACGACTTCCTGCGCTGCATCGGTTATACGTTTGTCTGCTGACTTCTGACTGCGAGACCCGAAGCTTCGCACTGGGAAATTATTATTTTTTTTGCTCTCTTGGTGACATTTTTGTGAATGAAACTTTCCAGTAAACGAAGCGGGACCACACGCAGCCTCTCATGCACATCTGTCAGACTGAAACTAGGAGTTTCTGCAGTTGAGATTTTTGTTTAGTTTAACTTAGAAAAGTCACATGAACAAACCAGACAGAAAAAATGTTTTGGGACAAGAATACACGCACGCTCTCGCATGAGGCTCATTGTTTAACGATGAGCAGCTTAGTGTCGTGTACTGTTGTAACGCACTGCAACCCGTGAAGTCCCGTGCAGCTCCACAGCAGCTCCAATTATCTCTAGCTAACGTACCATCTCCACCAGCTACAAAAAGGAATGTCTGACTTTATGTCAGGTATTATATAAGACTTCAAGCCCCCATGAGCTGTGTTATAACCTGCTGAAAGAACACGTTCCTATACATTCCTCCACGGATTAACCCCTAAGTCCTTAATCTCCCTGCTCTCTAAATGGTACAGAATACTACAGTAGGAAACGTTTCAGTAAAGCTCGGACTCTGCCTGTTCTTCAAAGATGAATGCAAATATCATCTGTGTTAATATTTGTAAACGAAGTCATGACCCACAACCTCTCACGCTGTGATCATGAGCTCCTCAACCTTCTTTGGGAGAATAGTGATGTGGAGAAAGAAAGGGGCCTCTTCTCTCACAAAGCTTCTCTTTGTTTTGTGGTTTTAGCCTTGAGACATTAGAAAGGTTGGATGGGAAATGAATCCAGCACAAGACGGTAGAAAGAGCAGATCATGGTGGAGCTCACAGGAACTGTGTTGCACAACGACGTGAGCGTGATCACGTACACGCCAACAGATGAATGTGCCGTACATAAAGAGCTAAATGACGATGGATGTAATAGTTTTGTTAAAGTCTGTAGCGCTGGTCTGATCTGTTCCCCTCAGGTCGATAAGGACTTTATTCCTGGCCTGATGTACATCCGCGACAACGAGGCCACAGCTGAGGAGTTTGAGGCCATGACGCTGCCCTTCACAGTGCCCAACGCCAGCGGCCAGGACATCCAGCTCAGCTCCAAGTACTCGCACATCACCCTGGAGAACCGCGCAGAATACGTCCGCCTGGCAATTAACTACAGGTGAGAAAAACCTGCTCGGTGCACGAGAGGTACATTCTCTGATGTCAGCGTGTGTTTACCTTGTTAACTCTGGTTTTCTTTTCCACGCTGCAGGCTCCATGAGTTTGACGAGCAGGTGTCTGCGGTGCGTGAGGGCATGGCGCGAGTGGTTCCTGTTCCCTTGTTGTCTCTTTTCACCGGTTATGAGCTTGAAACTATGGTGAGTGAGAACAGTTTTGTGAAATTGTCTTCTGTCCTTGCTCCATTGGCTGATTTTTGTCAGTAAACACGCCCCCCCCCCCCACAGGTGTGTGGAAGTCCAGATATTCCTCTTCACCTGCTGAAGTCAGTGGCCACTTACAAAGGGGTGGAGCCCACAGCGCCGCTCATCCAGTGGTTCTGGGAAGTGATGGAGTCCTTCTCCAACACAGAGCGGTCTCTCTTCCTGAGGTTTGTCTGGGGTCGCACACGTCTGCCTCGCACCATCGCTGACTTCCGTGGGCGGGATTTCGTTGTTCAGGTGAGAAATGGAAAATGGACGGATTAAAGGAATCGTTTTACCTTTTTTGGAAAATGTGGTTTTCTTTCTTAGAGTCAGATGAGAACAGGATACCTCACTGCTATATGTATGCTAAACAAGAGCTAACAGCTAGCTAGTGTTGACTACTAGTTATTACTGCATTATTACATGATGATACTCAGGGTCAGGGGTCAGACCACACCTCTTTTCAAACTCAGCCTTCATTTAAATCTCAACTGTGTCTTTAACAGCTGTGACACTGTCATGTTGACACACCTGCCAAAGTCCTCAAAATGTCCTCTGTGTTAGTTCCTGCTACAGTATGTGTCTCCATGACACACACACACACACACACACACACACACACACACAGATTCAAAGGTGAAAACAATACATCTTGCTCACGTCACATCATCGTGATGTGATCCAGTTGAACCTGCAGGAGTTTCTTCTTTCAGCTTGTGTGTTTTTTTACTGTTACAGAGGAAATAGTCCGTTAGATTCTTCGATCGACGACTTTAATCACTGAAGCTAAATGCTGCTCCGCTTCTCCCCGTCTGTAACGGCTGGAGCTCAGCAGCTCCTCAGGCTGCCCCTCACATCTGTGCCCAGTCACATCCATTGTCTCCAGACTCTGAAGACCATCCGGAGAGGGGGGGGACACGACAACGACAGCTGTGCTCCTCACGCTGTGATTGGCGTACCTCCTTGAAAGCCCTGCTGCCTGGCTGATTTGGGGTCACGAGAAAACCACACTTCAGTAGCTGAAAGCTTTGGTGCCAGGAGGGCGAAGAGATACGAACCTTTTTAAACCGGCATCAGGGAAGTTTGGATTGTACGGCTCTAATTTTCTTTACATGGATCTCTGGCCTCTTTGAGAGAAATGCATCGTGTTTCAAAATAAAAGAGCCTCTTAACGCTTGAGTGCCCTCTCTGCCTCGTCTTAACAGATGCAGCTGCATGCCGAACTACACTTGTTCAGAGCGGTCTGCCTGCTGTGTTCGGAGAGAGCACCTCTGAACACCTGAGGAACTTTTTCTCTACTGGCGACAGTTCGGCCAGTAACCATGGCAACCAAAGGTTCCTGATCTCCAAATATAATAATGTCAGAGAAATTTTTTCATGGTGATCAGATGAAATGTTCTGATGGAGAAACGGAAAAGGTGTCCGTAGCAACTGTTTGTTGTTCATAGTAGTGGTCTGCTGTTCAGAAATAACTGACCATAGAATTCCACAATCGACCAATCAGAACCGAGTCGTCAACGCAGGCGTGTAATAGTAAGTTAACCCGCTGCCGGCTGTAGCTTTATGTTTACCACACAGACTCACTCTTCATGACTGCGAAAGAGAAGGAGCGTTTTCCTCACAATGTCAAAACTGATGCTGTAAATGTGAAGTTATTTGTTGTGAGACTTTCTGATTTCAACCTGAACCTTCACTTTCCTTCAGGTTCTGGATAAGTACAACCCTCCCGACCACTTCCTGCCAGAGTCCTACACGTGTTTCTTCCTGCTCAAGCTGCCCAGGTACTCGTGCAAACAGGTGCTGGAGGAGAAACTGAAATACGCCATCCACTTCTGCAAGTCCATCGACACCGACGACTACGCCCGCATCGCCCTGTCCGGGGAGCCCGCCGCTGACGACAGCAGCGAGGACTCGGACAACGAGGACGCAGACTCCTTCGCTTCTGACTCCACCCAGGACTACCTGACAGGACACTGAGGTCTGAGTGGAGGATGAGCCACAGAGAGACTTGCGTTAATCTCAGCTATTAATACACACATTCATACAGGCATTCTACTAAGACACAAACGTCTGTGGGGGAAAAATGTGCAATGAGCTTTAAAAGCATTATAAGCTAAAGAGAGGAACAAACGCAGGTTTGCTCTGATTTAGTTTCTTTAAAAATAAAGTGGGGTGATCAGCTGCACATGTGATAGTTGTGTTACATGGGAATAATGTATATTATTACAGAGTTTAAAAAAAAAAAAAAGGCTCCAGCCTAGCACTGTGGTAGATTTCTCCCTCTGGTTTGTGTGAATTACCTGTCCCTAGTTTGTATATAGAAATTAATGTGTGACAAAACAGTAGTATTACTTTATGTTTTCTTGGTAATAGCCATGTTTCTTTATATATATAAAAAAACAACAACAACCATTTTTAACTTGAAGAAATCAGTGTTTCTCACTCGGCTCGCGTCGGTCAGAGCCCACTGAAGGGTCATTTTAAGATTCCTGTATTTACCCCCCTCCCTCCACCATGTTTGTGCACTGTCTCCTTAAAGAATGTATATAATATGATTGTGCCATGTATTCACAGAAGGTCTCATTCCTGCATATTAAATGTTAATACATTTCTGTTAATAAATAAAGGAAAAAAGACTGAAAACCTTTTGTGGTGGGTTTGTTAAACTGAGGGAATATTTTGTGTGTTTGGTGTATTTTTATTTATTTATTTTATGTAATATTTTCTGTGTATCAGCTAAACAACCAGCAGGACCCGAGAGGGGTTTAGAGAAACAAATGCAACACAAATTGATACAAGGAGTATTTGTAATAATTTCAAAATGACATCCATTTCATGGATTTCCTTCTTTTTTTTTCCCCATAAATCTTTGTCAGACATTGTAGTCTGGATTAAGGTTATTGTGTAAATGTGATGCTTTAGGAAAGGGTTAAAAGTCTGATCTCATGAAATCGTTGGATTTAATTTTTCAAAACTAGGTCAGAGATTCATGTGAGTTTTGTTCCCGTCCTTTTACTCTGGTGATGCTTTTTTATTCAAAGAAATCTCTTTAATATTTGGCACTAAATGTTGTTGCAGGATGATGACGGCGTGTTCCCTTGATACTGGACATCACTGTTGGACAACCCTGTAGCTCTATAGGATTAAAGAAAGCTCCTATAATTGCCCCTGTAGTGTTCTGCTGTCAGCTGGGCCCGAGCATCATGAGGGGCTGTGCCGCCCTCGTGCAGGGAGAAAACGTGTTGCGATGCAGGGTGTCTTGAGACCTACTCGCAGACTCCACTACACATTCCTCATACTGCCTTTGACTGTAGTAAACTCCCTCCTGTGTGTGTGCGTGTGTGTGTGTGTGTGTGTGTGTGTGTGTGTGTGTGTGTCGTCTACGTCCACTCCACCTCGTAAATTCATGCATAGCTCTGTGCAGTTCAAAGGCCTGAGAGAAGGAAAAAAAAAAAAATCCTCTGTTTTATGAAAGCTTGATTTGGCTTAAAAATCATTAGCATTCTTTGTGGACTTAGTGGGCTTTTTTTTCCCCCTGTAATAATCACGGAGTACATTATGCCGGTGGGAGTCAGGTGCTTCTCAATACTGTCCAGACCGGAGGGAGGGAGGGAGGGAGGTGGAGGCGAGGAATGAACGGTCTCCTTCAGCTACATGAGTGTGGTTATGTGTTTTATAGACTGTTACATAAACTAGTCAGTAGCTATGCAGGAAAAATGTGAGTGGGTGTACTGTTGTTATATCATAAATGAACAATAAATACATTCTACTACTTAAATTACATATTTGAACATTTTTATTATTATTTTTTACTGATTTCTATCCAATGCGTATGAGTCTGTCATGCAGCACTGTACTCATTTAAAGGCCTCCAAACCCCATTTTCTCAATCAGGGGGCTGACCCCGCTGGTTTAGACTTGAACCCTCCAAAAATATGTAAAAACTACAGTTTTGGGGGTTTTAACATTTACATATCCTTCTTACATGTAATTCTAAATATTATAATATATTTCTCATATTCATGTCTTGTATGTCTTGTGATACAGACAACCCTAAAGTGGACCATACCATTTCTACAAGATTAACGCTAATGTTAGCTAGTTGCTAACTTTAGCCTTAAGTTACAGTTTAGCTAGCTAATGTTAGCTAGCTGATAAGGCGCCCTTTATTTTATTGACATTTCATCACCAAAAATGTCATATATGATCTGATTGTAGCGCACACTGGTGCTCAGTCATGAGCAGTGAGTTGTTGTAGAGATACGTGACTTCAATATAGAGTTTATTATTTCATTTTAATAGTCTTTTGTGCAGCTGGTTTAGTTAGTCTCTTACCTTTTTGATATTAAGCTTCTATAATTGACACCGCCTTTGTTTTCACTCAGAATTCAGGAGTTTGTGCTGAAGGCTGAGTAATTGTTTTAGCAATGGTGGTAATTAAGTACAAGTACTGTACTTGAGTATAATTTTCAGGTACTTGTACTTTACTTGAGTATTTCCATTTTAATGCTTCTATATACTTTCACTCACACTCTACATTTCAGAGTGAAATATTGCACAGTGACAGTTTTCAGTTCACTGAAAAACACACCTGTGCCTTTTACCCTGGAGAAAAAGTTGATGTTAGCATTTACCTGGAAGCACTGTTGTGACAAAGTAATCTCACAGGGCTGCTAGCAACTGTGTTAAACCATAATCAGAAATTAGTTTACCTTAATCTAGCCATGAATATTTAATATTATGAATACTTTGAAACCAAGTTTTTATGGACTTTAAACTGTTTTATTTAGTGTAAACGTACCTCTAATACACCTCAAATATACTCAGGCTCATTTCCCATCCCACGACTCAAAGTCACTCTCAGCCTTTCCAGGAATTAATACTGATTATACACGGCTCAGCAGTCCTCATAGCTCAGGCCACAGGCATGCATACTTTGATCATGCTCTGCACATGATTGATCCACTCAGTCTCAAACCACAACTTATTATAGCCATCGGTGACTAACATCTAAATCTGAGCTTCAGTTTATGAAAAAGGACAATGCAACGTCACACTCAGTAGATCTACATGCTGCACATGAACCATTTCATTAGTTCACTTATTGCTATGAAACAGAGATGGTGCTCGCAGCAACAGCTGGTAGTTACAACACTGGTTTATGATGCAGATAAAACAGGGTAGGAAGACAAGGAAAGCCTTTTTCACAGTTGCAGACACACGGAGCATCATGCTTTTGTCTACCTCCCACATGAAGTCACATGCTGCTGCAGAACAACAGAGCTGCCTTCTCTAGCTATCTGTCCGTCTGTCTGTCCGTCCGTCTGTCTGTCTGTCCGTCTGTCTGTCTGTCCGTCTGTCTGTCTGTCTGTCTGTCTGTCTGTCTGTCTGTCTGTCTAAAGGCAAAAAAAGGTGTTTCAGTGCAAATGTATGTATATGATCTCTGTATGCATTATATTAACAACAGATCACATGAGTGAATGAAAGCAGTCCAGTGATGGATCCACAGAGAATTATCACCTGACTCTCTGTGGATCTTTACACCGCAGCATCTTTCATCTCATTGTTTGGGTTATATGACCCACAACTTCGCTGTTTCTGGTTCACTCTCGCTGCCACTGACTTTATCAGAGCTTATTCAGCTGCCGGACACAATGCCGACGAGACAGTGCGTGAGCCTAAACAGCAAAGATGTGCGCTGGAAAACCAAAACAATGAGCTGAAAGACGCTAAAATGATCTGTGAGGGAAACTGCAGGTGATTCGAGTTCTTCCACCTCTGACGGATGAAACCTCCTCAACCTTACTGCTCATGACCTTTGTAGAAAGATGTTATTGGCGAGTCCTGTCTCCGGTCTCCGAGCGGCTCGACCAGCGCCACTGACCAGCTGCTGCTTTTTTTTTAAATACAAAGGAACCAGGCAGTTCCTTGCACCCCTGAAGAATCAGAGGATCATGGGAGTAACACCTCAGGCTTCGGGGGGCCTTCTATGAAAAATTTATGCCAGCACCGCCACAGCTACCGAGAAGCTTAAACTATTGACCCATGGCCCGTCGCTGCACTGTCCGAAGGATAAGCAGTTCAGCTTTTTCTGATGGTGGCTCTGTAATGTTCAGAGGGATCAGACGATATCATCAAAATTCCATCATGTCGCTTCAAAAGAGCAGAACAGACGTCCGATCTTAGGAAATCTGGCACAATAATACTCCCTGAAACCTCTTTGACAGCTGTAAACCAGCTGCTGACGACTAAAGACAGTGTCCTTCACCGTACTGGCACCTTGAGAAGCTTCTGACTTAAGAGACGGGAATTATTCTCGGTGTCAAGTATATAAAAACCTTGAGTAAGTTCAGCAGCATAAATCCAGCTGCTCTCTGCAAAGGAGACTTGAGCTTCCTCATAAAAGCTGTTGAAGCTGTTTGTTTTGGTGAATGTTTCCTCCCTGCTGTAGCTGGAGGTGTGGTGGCTCAGGCCCTCGCCCATTGTTGCTCTCAGAACGGTTGGTTAGCTCCCTGCTGAGCCCGAGAGCTCGCTAAGTTAGCTATGTTATGATCCCACTCATCTACAGTAGACGGGGAGTGAATACCGTGCTCACCCTGCAGCTCTGTAATGAAGGCAACAGCTGATTCTCACCCGTCTGACGAGCGTGATGATCAAAGCTGAGGCTCAAACTTCATTAGTGACTTTTGAAAAAGCAGTCGAGGAAACATTCTCGTCGCGAGGTCCATTTCAGTGTGGTTCTGGAGCTTTCCCATTATAAAACATGATCTTCATCAGAAGGGGAATGTGACCGGTTGTCCTGGAAAAGGCTCAGTCAAATATAAACATGTGCATTTGTCTGACAACTGTAAAACTACATTTGCCCCCCCCCCCCTTTCAAAGTTCAACAACATGTCACGTGGGAATAAAAGAATAAAGACACAAAGAGAGATTACATTTCTGTAGCGTCCTCCATCTGCCTCCTGACACTTAGAATAATAAATAATACATTTAAAAAGTGTACGGTTTGTGCAGTGAGGAACTCTCTCATCCAGGACTCACACAGTGACTCCGGTTAACCTCATTCAAAGCCCCTGGCTCGCTCTCCTCTGTCCTGGTCGTACATGTGATCGCTCTGTTCTTTCCTACTATATCTCACATCAGCCCACAAGACCAGTGTGCAGCCTCCCCCCCCGGACATCTTCTCTGTGCAGCTTTAATCTTCTGGTGTCACAGGCAACAGTGAGTCCAGACCAGGTGACCGGCCGCTCAATGGGGAACATTGTCTTTGCCCGATTTCCTGAGAATGAAAGAAGCGAATGCTGCAATCGCTCGGATGCAAGGATCATTTTGGGAAGGAGAGTTAATGGAAATATATTTTTGTCACTGATTGTGTTCAGTTCACCGGACAGATAATTTTCACAGGGGGAAGGATTTAGTGGTGGGAGTTTCTAATTACTTAGGTCCTGTTAGTCTGGTTCACTGGCTCTTACTCATGGATGGCAGGATGTTAAAATCTTAATCTGCTCCGTTGTGTTGGGTTAAGGCAAATGTATTAAGAGATTAAATTCAAGATACAATCCCTGATTTTGTTGTAGCGCCCAAGTGCAAGTGCAAAGTCCCCAAATTTTACTCTGTTGATGTTTGAAATTTCAGAGTTCACAGTTGTTTGGGTTCAATTTTCAGCAAGAAAAAGAACATTTTCTGGTATGAAAAGGCAAAAAAGATCAAAATAAAAAAGAGGAGATTTTACATTTTTAAGTGAATCAGTGCATGTGAAGTTTCAGCTCTTATTGTTTCCTGTTTTTTTAGTTGAGATGAATGAACAGAAACTGGCTTCAGGGTGAATTTGGGAAGTAGAGCTTTGGGGTTACTCTGATGCTTTGGTCTTAAACTTTAACTATCCTGAGATCTGAGGACCTTTTTCACATTTAACCGTAGGTCACAAATAACTTCTGAGACTCCTTTTTTTTGGGAGAGTGTGTTTAATCAGGCAGTTTTTACAAGTTTTCACAAATTCCTTCAGACCCTCTGACCTCTCGCTAAGTCTGTCTTAACCTTGTTTAAGACCCACACACACTCACAAACCCCCACACTGAACATTTGCACATCAGGACTGCACATCATTTAGAGGAATCCAAGTTATTTAGACTTAACAAATGCACCAGCAGCTGCTGCAAAGATTCTTGTTAGTATGAAAACTTCAGAGGTTGGAAAAGGTCCATGAATAAAGGTTTTCAGATGAGCTGCATTCACACGTGTTTTGGAGAAGCATGATGTGCATTATTATATATATTATATAATACAAGATAATAAAACCATCCAGAGAAGAGATGTAAAAAGAATAAAAATAAAACAGTACGTTCTTTTCTGAACATGCGGCCTGGGGGTTTAAGTTTTCATGGAAACCTCTGTGTCTCCGACCTGTCTGACCTTTTCACACCTTAAATCTGACTCAGCATCACTGAGTTAGGGTCAGTGGTTTGTATTTGACAGCTCTCCCGCCCAGAAAGGTCAACGTCAATGTCAAATCACAAAATGTGACAGACGTAAACTTGTATTTGTTTAGTTCCGGAAACTGTCGTAACTGGAGGAGGCGGTTTAGCAGAAAGGGTAGTTTGGTTGTAAAAAGGAGAGCGAGTGATTGAATGGGAAAGTTTTCTGTTAAGCTGCTATTAGTGGAGAGGAAAACTGTGCCACTCCCCCCTCCCACCCC